>NC_041380.1:437237119-437298217 GCF_002162155.2 Triticum dicoccoides
ATTCAAGCTATAACAGTTTTACAATCATCGATAATCATAATGCTAATATCCTCGGGAGTGAGCATGTGTAAGCAAATAAGTTGTGTGCGACCAATTGCCGCCATTACATGCCCAACTTTATTCTGCCCATGACTAATAATCTTATGGATTTCAGTGTTGTGTTCGTTGGCACAGTCCGTCCCAACCTAAAACAAGGCTTGAGACCAATGCAGAGTTAGACGGAGACCTATCCCTTGGTGACTGAGGCAACCTGAATTACTTCAAAACCACCTCTTGGAAAATGACGATAGTATCTCGGACCAAGCTTTCACTCCATTTTCGCTCAAGAGCGGCTGGACGGGGCACTGTGGCCCATTATTCACAAGTACCATGTACACTCAGATCACCGGCCAATTGTCCTTCACTGGAAATTGCCCTTGCATTGCAACAGACGATAGTGTATTATTTGAATAATAAAAACTGGGACACATATGCAATTTCAAAAATCCAAACACATATATGTAATTTTTTGAAGGAACATTTACACATGTATATAGTTATGTTATACTAGGACAATGCCCACGCACTGCTACTGTAGATCTCAAAAAATGCCTCAGGCACGTTATACCAAGCACTAAAGTTTCACTTCCCACATCCCACCTATTTATCAACCATTGTGATTCCCAATCAGACTTAAATTTTTAAGATCAAATGGAAAGGTCAAATTTAAGCTTCTAACGATGAGAAGCGAATGATATGGTGCAATATGACCAAAATATATCTGCTATTAAAGATCCACATGCATATTGCATTGTCGACTTCTCTTGTACCATTTCCTTCTTCACTAACAACACTTGCATCTCTGCTTTCACTACTGGGAAAAGTCTTCTATATTTGTTTGAGAAAAAATAGTAGGTAAACCTGTTGGGGATATAACTATTTAGGTAAGCCGCCCAGGAGGGGCCGGGTTACGCAAAGAGAAGCCCATCCGAAGCCCAAGACCAAGACGTGAAGATGGCGGTTCAGTAAAGGTTCTAAGGGCCCACAGGCGATTTATGGCCCATGGTGATAAACCGCCATGAGGGCGTGACTTGTATTGTAAGGTAGAAATAACTAGTCACCGAGCCGGACACTGTTTATGAGCCGGCCGGGACTCTGTAAGCCGTAGGGCGTCGACCCGTGTATATAAGGGGACGACCCGATGGAGGCTTAGGGTAAGAAACAACAGATCGAGAACCGGGCATAGCATATCTCGCTCCCTGGTCATCGAAACCTCAGCAATTCCAACCCAACTAGACGTAGGCCTTCCTTCACCGTAAGGGGCTGAACTAGTATAAACCTCGCGTATCCTTTGTCCTGATTAACCCCTTTAAGCTTCCTAGTTGCGATGGCTCCACGATCAAGTCCTTGCAAGAGGACATCTCCTGTGACAATTCCACGACAGTTGGCGCCCACCGTGGGGCCAGCGCACGATGGATTTGAGTTCTTGAAGGGCAGCTTCGAAGGGCTCAAGGGATACGCAGTTGGCCGGATGAGCAAGAGTCGTCGTGGCAAGATCTACATCGACGATGAAGGCTGGGGCCCCGACGCCGGCTCAATTGAGTACGGATACCGGGTCCCCTTTGGCGGATTTCACATCTACATCGGCCGGATCGGTGAGCCGGACCCTGAGCCGGACAGCTGCACCGACCTCGTCGAGACGGCTCAGCGTGCAAAACCTGCCCGAGCTCAACCCGTCGTGAGGTGTGCCTTTGTGGGTTGCCTCCATGGAGGTGAACTTCCTGAAGGATCTGAAGGTGATGGTGAGCCGGCCATCCTCTCTGACGGTGGTTCATCCGCCGGCTCAACAGATTCGCTGTATCAAGTTCAAGACGGTGTGCTTGGGGGCTGCTCCGATGGCAGCACTATTCCGGACCCTTCAGAGTCGCCAAACTGGGCAGGAGTCTTCATGGCTGGTACTCAACCCGGCCAAAATTCTATGGCCTCAGCGGCGATAACGTCCGGGTTAGGAGCAGCCGGGGCAGGAGGCCCTGTGCGCTCACCGGCTCAGGTGCTGATGGATCTCATGGATAAGCTTACGGCTTTGTTAACTGTTACAATCATCCCTGTGAATCAATCTGAGCATGAGGCAGAGGTGGCACAGGTTCGCGACGAGATCGCCCGGGCCAAGGAAACCTTAGCAGCTGAAGACGCTAGATTAGCAATAGAGCGGGCGGCTTTGGACGTACGGGCGCAACAACTTCAGGCAGAGGCCTTGCAGCTCACGTTGAGCTTAAACGCATCTAATGAGGTAATGAGGAGGAGACATCAGAAAACTCAGTCCCGTTTACCTCAGAATTATGATCCTCGGAATCTCTTTGCTACAACCGGGGCCGGCCCATGTAACCCGCCAGGTGCGAATCAGCTTATTACATCCGGAGCGGGAGGTCCAGTCTAGCCTCAGGGGATGGCACCTCCTCACGGCAACATGGCACCGCCCAATTATGTACCAATACCACAGGGTCACTTCTCCAACCCCATGGAGAACTTAATCGTAGCACCTCCATTTTCGCTCAAGAGCGGCTGGACAGGGCACTGTGGCCCATTATTCACAAGTACCATGTACACTCAGATCACCGGCCAATTGTCCTTCACTGGAAATTGCCCTTGCATTGCAACAGACGATAGTGTATTATTTGAAGAATAAAAACTGGGACACATATGCAATTTCAAAAATCCAAACACATATATGTAATTTTTTGAAGGAACATTTACACATGTATATAGTTATGTTATACTAGGACAATGCCCACGCACTGCTATCGTAGATCTCAAAAAATGCCTCAAGCACGTTATACCAAGCACTAAAGTTTCACTTCCCACATCCCACCTATTTATCAACCACTGTGATTCCCAATCAGACTTAAATTTTTAAGATCAAATGGAAAGGTCAAATTTAAGCTTCTAACGATGAGAAGCGAATGATATGGTGCAATATGACCAAAATATATCTGCTATTAAAGATCCACATGCATATTGCATTGTCGACTTCTCTTCTACCATTTCCTTCTTCACTAACAACACTTGCATGTCTGCTTTCACTACTGGGAAAAGTCTTCTATATTTGTTTGAGAAAAAATAGTAGGTAAACCTGTTGGGGATATAACTATTTAGGTAAGCCGCCCAGGAGGGGCCGGGTTACGCAAAGAGAAGCCCATCCGAAGCCCAAGACCAAGACGTGAAGATGGCGGTTCAGTAAAGGTTCTAAGGGCCCACAGGCGATTTATGGCCCATGGTGATAAACCGCCATGAGGGCGTGACTTGTATTGTAAGGTAGAAATAACTAGTCACCGAGCCGGACACTGTTTATGAGCCGGCCGGGACTCTGTAAGCCGTAGGGCGTCGACCCGTGTATATAAGGGGACGACCCGATGGAGGCTTAGGGTAAGAAACAACAGATCGAGAACCGGGCATAGCATATCTCGCTCCCTGGTCATCGAAACCTCAGCAATTCCAACCCAACTAGACATAGGCCTTCCTTCACCGTAAGGGGCTGAACTAGTATAAACCTCATGTATCCTTTGTCCTGATTAACCCCTTTAAGCTTCCTAGTTGCGATGGCTCCACGATCAAGTCCTTGCAAGAGGACATCTCCTGTGACAATTCCACGACAGTTGGCGCCCACCGTGGGGCCAGCGCACGGTGGATTTGAGTTCTTGAAGGGCAGCTTCGAAGGGCTCAAGGGATACGCAGTTGGCCGGATGAGCAAGAGTCGTCGTGGCAAGATCTACATCGACGATGAAGGCTGGGGCCCCGACGCCGACTCAATTGAGTACGGATACCGGGTCCCCTTTGGCGGATTTCACATCTACATCGGCCGGATCGGTGAGCCGGGCCCTAAGCCGGACAGCTGCACCGACCTCGTTGAGACGGCTCAGCGTGCAAAACCTGCCCGAGCTCAACCCGTCGTGAGGTGTGCCTTTGTGGGTTGCCTCCATGGAGGTGAACTTCCTGAAGGATCTGAAGGTGATGGTGAGCCGGCCGTCCTCTCTGATGGTGGTTCATCCGCCGGCTCAACAGATTCGCTGTATCAAGTTCAAGACGGTGTGCTTGGGGGCTGCTCCGATGGCATCACTATTCCGGACCCTTCAGAGTCGCCAAACTGGGCAGGAGTCTTCATGGCTGGTACTCAACCCGGCCAAAATTCTATGGCCTCAGCGGCGATAACGTCCGGGTTAGGAGCAGCCGGGGCAGGAGGCCCTGTGCGCTCACCGGCTCAGGTGCTGATGGATCTCATGGATAAGCTTACGACTTTGTTAACTGTTACAATCATCCCTGTGAACCAATCTGAGCATGAGGCAGAGGTGGCACAGGTTCGCGACGAGATCGCCCGGGCCAAGGAAACCTTAGCAGCTGAAGACGCTAGATTAGCAATAGAGCGGGCGGCTTTGGACGTACGGGCGCAACAACTTCAGGCAGAGGCCTTGCAGCTCACGTTGAGCTTAAACGCATCTAATGAGGTAATGAGGAGGAGACATCAGAAAACTCAGTCCCGTTTTACCTCAGAATTATGATCCTCGGAATCTCTTTGCTACACCCGGGGCCGGCCCATGTAACCCGCCAGGTGCGAATCAGCTTATTACATCCGGAGCGGGAGGTCCTGTCCAGCCTCAGGGGATGGCACCTCCTCACGGCAACATGGCATCGCCCAATTATGTACCAATACCACAGGGTCACTTCTCCAACCCCATGGAGAACTTAATCGCAGCATCAGCATGTTTGGCGGCTCTCCCAGTAGATGGGGATGATCCGACAGCGGTGGAAACCCGGAAAATCAGCGAACTTGTCCAAACAGCCCTGGCTCAGCAAGAAACCTACTCCTACAGCTGGGATAGGATTCATTCGACTCCTCCGCCCTGGTTAGCTCCGCCTCGTCAAAATCAGAGCCCAAGTTACAGTAGACACATGGAGTCAGAGGCCTTGTCAAGTAACGCTCAGCGCCGGAACCAGCCCGACGGGTATAACCCGGTTCAGGATCGGGTATGTCAGGAGGACGAGCGGGTGACTCAGCTAGCGGCTCAGCTAGCAGCCCAACAGAACTCACCGGTTTACCCGACGACTTCCATTGAGGCGGGAGTTGCTACTAGAACCGGAGGAGTTCCTTGTCTGGTACCGGCTCTACGTAATGTACGTCTGCCCAATGATTTCAAGGGACCTCGGAAGGTGCCGAATTATACGGCCGATTTACATCCTGGTGCGTGGATTGAAAGTTACGAGATGGCTATGGAGCTGCTGGAGGTTAGTGATGAAGCGATGGCTAAATATTTCACCATGATGTTGGACGGAACGGCCCATTCTTGGTTAAAGGGTTTGCCACCCAACTCCATTAGTTCATGGGCGGAGCCGAAGGCCCGTTTCATCCAGAACTTCAAGGATACTTGCAAGCAGTCTATGTCAATTGTGGATCTGACAAATTGTAAGCAGGAAGAAGGTGAATCTATGACTCATTGGGTGCGCCGGGTCAAGGATATAATACATTCGTCTGACAAGATGGATGCCGGCTCAGCAGTTCTCATGCTGGAGAAGAATTGCCGCTTTGAGCCTTTGAGACAGAAGCTGGGGCGCCTTAAGCGTGATTGCAATGATATGGGGACGCTGATGGCGGCTTTAGTCAAGTATGCCGATTCTGATAGTACCAAGGATCCCGCGTCTGACGAGGAAAAGACAGGGAAGGGAAAGAAGACCGGTAATGGAAAGGGTCAGCAGCATAACCCGGTGAGTTAAGGAGGCAATAAGCATAAGGCAGACGGTAACCCGGAATTTGTGGCCAATGCACAGGGTAACAATCAGAAGTGCAAAGGGAAGCCACGCCGGTTTGGTGGGTCAGGTCCGTCTCTTGAGCAACTACTCAATGAGCCTTGCCCGAAACATGGCACCCGGGAACGACCAGCAACTCATTTATGGAAGGATTGCGCAATCATGAAAGCTTTCAAGAATTCTAATACGTTCGATGGCAATCAAGGCCCAGGCGGCGGCTCAGGAGCTGGCGGTTTTCATGGCCCGAGCGGTGGTTCAGGATCCGGTTTTCAGGGAAACCAGGGTGGTTATAATCAATAGCAGTCTGGTCAAGGAGGTCAGCAGCAGCA
The DNA here is from genome assembly GCF_002162155.2 of Triticum dicoccoides. Lineage (NCBI taxonomy): Eukaryota > Viridiplantae > Streptophyta > Magnoliopsida > Poales > Poaceae > Triticum > Triticum dicoccoides. Next base: position 437,243,224 of record NC_041380.1, read on the forward strand.
GTAGTCGGGTTATCAGAGCCATCCAAAACTGTTAAACAGTGGGCAGTATCACGTGTTTACCACAACTTTGTGTAAACGTGATCAGAAAGTTCATAAGAGGGCTGTGAATTCTGTTGAACCGGCAGTCCCCCGTTACTTGAGGTGGTCGGAACAGCCTATTGTCTGGAGCAGGGAGGATCATCCTCCCCGGGTTGATAATCCGGGTCAACTGGCCCTTGTGGTGGCACCGCAGGTTGGTGGTTATAAATTTACTAAGGTGCTCATGGATGGAGGTAGCAGCATCAACATCCTCTATTATGAGACCTTTCGGCGCATGGGCTTAACTGACAAGAATTTAAAGACTTCCAACACTGTCTTCCATGGAGTGGTGCCCGGTAAGTCGGTGTATCCTGTGGGTAAGATTGAGCTAGAGGTGGCCTTCAGAGACGAGCATGATTCTAGGGCGGAAAAGTTAACTTTTGAAGTGGTTAAAATCAAGAGTCCATATCACGCTTTGTTCGGGCGGCCGGCTTATGCCAAATTCATGGCACGACCATGTTATGTTTATCTACAGCTCAAGATGCCAGGTTGCAAGGGTACCATCACTGTGCATGGAAGCAGAAAGGTGGCCCTTGAGTGTGAAGAAGGCGATGCGGCTTACGCCGAGTCTGTCTGTGCAGCAGAGGAGCTCAAATTTTATCAAGATAACATTAACCCAGCGAATATGACTTCTCTCAAGAAGCCGACTACGGAGCATGACCCAGCCATGAAGTTTAAATCGGCTGCAGATACTAAGCTTGTTGATTTTACTCCGGGCGATTCATCTAAGCAATTCAGCATCAGTGCCAACTTGGATCCTAAATAGGAAAGCGCACTCATTGAGTTCATCCGTGAGAACTGGGACATCTTTGCATGGAAACCTTCTGACATGCCAGGTGTACCGAGAGGACTCGCTAAGCACACTCTTAACATTGATCCGAAGTATAAGCCGGTCAGGCAGTTTCTGCGGCGATTCAATGAAGAGCGACGAAAAGCAATAGGAGAAGAGGTCGCACGGCTCTTGGCGGTTGGGTTTATTGTCGAAGTTTTTCACCCGGAGTGGTTGGCTAACCCGGTGCTCATACTCAAGAAAAACGGCACCTGGTGAATGTGTGTGGATTACACGGACTTAAATAAGGCTTGTCCGGCTGATCCTTTTGCTCTCCCCCGTATTGATCAAATCATTGATGCTACGACAGGTTGTGCGCGTTTGAGCTTTTTGGATGCTTATTCTGGTTATCATCAGATCAAGATGGCAGTTAAGGACCAGGAGAAGACGACTTTCATCACCCCGTTTGGAGCCTTCTGCTATGTGTCTATGCCTTTTGGGCTCAAGAGTGCCCAGGAAACTTATCAAGGTGTGTACAGAATTGTCTCCACAATCAGATTGGGCGCAATGTTCATGCTTATGTGGATGACATAGTAGTGAAATCCAGAGAGGCGGAAACCTTGATATCTGATCTCAGAGAAACCTTTGACAATCTCCGGGTTTACAAAATGATGCTTAACCCGGAGAAGTGTGTATTTGGTGTGCCTGCAGGCAAGCTTTTGGGATTCTTGGTCTCAAACAGGGGCATCGAGGCTAATCCGGAGAAGATTAAGGCAATCACTTATTTGGCTAAACCGGCATGTATTAATGATGTTCAGCAATTGGTGGGTCGTGTTGCCGCTCTAAGCTGGTTCATAAGCCGGTTAGGTGAGAAGGCCCTACCGCTGTACCAATTGATGAAGAAGGCAGACACCTTTGTGTGGAGTGATGCTGCTAATGCTGCTTTTGAGGATTTGAAGCAGTTATCTGAGCCACCAGTTCTTGGGGCTCCCATTGACAAAGAGCCTTTGCTGTTATATGTGGCTGCTAATTCACGAGCCGTCAGTGTGGCAATTGTGGTAGAATGCAAGGAGGCCGGTAAGGAACATCTGGTTCAACGACCGGTTTATTATGTCAATGAGGTACTCATCGAGTCAAAACAAAGATATCCTCATTGGCAGAAACTTGTTTACGGGGTGTTCATGGCAAGCCGGAAGCTGAAGCAATACTTCCAAGGTCACCCTATCACTGTGGTAAGTTCTGCCCCCTTGGGAGACATTATTCAGAACAGAGAGGCTACAGGACGAGTCGCCAAATGGGCCATCGAGCTCGGGCCTCATGGTCTGAAGTACGTACCACGCACTTCCATTAAGTCTCAAGCTTTGGTGGATTTCATCAACGACTGGACAGAGCTACAGGCACCTGAGGAGAAGCCCGATAACACTTATTGGATTATTCACTTTGATGGGTCCAAATAGTTGGAAGGCTCGGGGGCTGGAGGTGACAAATTTTGTTATGTGCTTCGGCTTATGTTTCCTTGTACTAACAATGCAGCTGAGTACGAGGCCCTGCTCCATGGTCTCCGGATGGCCAAAGAGATGAACTTGAGCCGGGTAAGATGCTTAGGAGACTCAGACCTTGTGGCTCAACAGGTGTCAGGCAAGTGGGACTCTAAAGATCCCCTCATGGCGGCTTACCGTCGTGAAGTCGATGCTGTGGCTGGATATTTCAAGGGTTACGTAGTGGAACACATTGATCGAAGGAAGAATGAGGCGGCTGATGCCTTAAGCCGGCTGGGGTCTCAGCGTAAGCCGGTGCTGCCTAACACCTTTCTTGATGTTTTGCATAATCCTTCGGTTAAGTTACCTACAAAGGAAGATCTGGCAATACCAGACCCGGAGGCACAGCTGGTGGCGGCTCTCCATGTTATCCCGGATTGGACAGTGCCTTATTTGGCTTACATGACCCGGGGAGAGTTGCCTGAGGACGAGACCTTGGCAAGACAAATCGTCTGGCGGTCCATGTCCATGACAATTGTCAATGGCGAGTTACATCATTACAGCGTCACTAGAGCGATTCAACGTTGCGTGTCACCTACAGAGGGTCAGGAGATCCTTCGTGAGATTCATGAAGGCGATTGTGGTCATCACACCGGCTCAAAATCTCTTGTGGCCAAAGCTTTCCGTCATGGGTTTTATTGGCTGACGGCTCATGCTGATGCGGAAGACCTGGTCAGTAAATGTGAAGGATGTCAGAAATTCTCATGACGAGCCCATGTGCCGACTTAAGAATTGAGGATGATTCCAATTACCTGGCCATTTGCAGTCTGGGGGCTTGATATGGTCGGGCCTTTCAAAAGTTCTAACGATAAAAAGACTCACCTCTTGGTGGCGGTTGACAAGTTTACAAAGTGGGTGGAGGCGGAGCCAGTCAGTAAGTGTGATGCAGCCACAGCAGTCCAGTTTATGAAAAAGGTGATTTTTGGCTTTGGTTTTCCACACAGCATCATAACTGATAATGGTACTAATTTTTCCAAAGGAGCTATGAAGAGTTCTGTCAATGAGAGCATATCCAGCTTGACGTTTCAGCTGTGGCTCACCCTCAATCTAATGGTCAAGCAGAACAAGCTAATCAAGAAATCTTGAATGGTATCAAGCCCCGGCTCTTGGTCCCCTTACAGCGGACGCTGGGTTGTTGGGTGGAGGAGTTACCTTCTATACTCTGGAGCATCAATACTACACCTAACAAATCTACGGGTTACACGCCTTTCTTTATGGTGTATGGAGCAGAGGCGGTCCTGCCAAGTGACATCCGTCACGATTCACCCCGTGTGGCGGCTTATGTTGAGGAAGACAATGAAAAAGCTCGGCAAGATGCACTTGACATGTTGGATGAAGAGCGGGACTTGGCAATAGCCCGCTTGGCGATTAACCAGCAAGACCTGCGCCGCTACCACAGCCGCCGGCTTAAGTCCAGAACCTTTCAGGAAGGCGACTTAGTGCTCCGACTCATCCAGGATCAACCTGACATGCACAAGCTATCCCATCCTTGGGAAGGACCCTTTGTGGTCAGGAAGAATCTGAACAACAGATCATACTACCTTATCGACGTTCGGGAACACAAAGACTCACGTAAGTCGAAGGAGGAGACCCGTCGGTCGTGGAATATCGCTCATCTTCGGCCTTATTATACATGAGCCGTCGGCTCTAATGTGTATATACTTATACTATGTATATTACATAAAGCAATAAAGCGGGACCTCTGTCCTTTTTTTCACTCCCAAAAAAAAGGTTTATGTGGTTTCTTTGTCAGGTGGTGGAGATGACCAAGGAGAAGCGGATCATATCTGAATCCGGCTTTTCTTCGGTCCGGTTTATGATCATATCTGAATCTAGCCGTGATCACTTGGGGGCTTCCTGTTCAAACATAGGTCGTATTTGAACCAAATAGAACATAGCTATTGATACCCACTTGGTCGGCATACTGCCAAACCCACTTGGGGGCTTCTTGATCATATTTGAATCATAGCTTAACCCCTTTTGGGTCTGACGTGGATCATATTCAAATCAGCGTCATTAAACAACTCTTATGGTCACTTGGGGGCTTCCTGTTCAAACATAGGTCGTATTTGAACCAAAGAGAACATAGCTGTCGATATCCACTTGATCGGCATCGCCACAGCCACTGGGGGCTAATAGATCGTATCTGAATCTTAGCTCAACCCCTTTGGAACGGGTCACTGATCGTATTCGAATCAGAAACCCTTGAATTTTGTTCATCATATTTTACAAGTGTCAACATTAGATATCTTGTGACCCTCTTGAAAATACAATGGAATATATTACAATCCTCCAGGATTAATATTGGTTACATCAGGTTGTTAAGAACCAGGTGAACTTGTATGTGCCAATTTTCAGGAGTTATGTTTACCCTCGGGGGTTGGTTTATATAAGCCGGAAAAACAACCGTAAGCATCACAGGGCAATGCAAGGTATTTCTGCAAAGGGCATAACAGATTCATATAAACTACAAAGTGTATAGTGACGACGGCTTATGCAAGTATTAAGGGCCATAAGCATGCGCAAAGGCATAGCAAAACTCAAGGTATTTTTTACTCTATTTAAAGACTCCCCGAGTCTGAATGATGCGACATTGTTTTTCTACAACTACATAAGCAGGTGGCGCCTGATAATCTACTCTTGGGGTTGATTTGAAGCCTCCGGGTTATCCTTCTTCGTCTCTCCGCAGGCTGCTTTGTCCTGGAAGGATGATGAGGCCCAGTCAATACCACTCAAGGCCTCAAACTCAGCTTCATCATCTATTAGACCGGTTGGGTCGACTTCATGAGCAAAGGTGTGCTTACGGGTTAGAGGGATCAAGCTGATATCGTCATAATGCAGCGTGGGGATTCTCCGATTCTCCTTGTCATAACCCGGCTGACACTTGGTGAGGTCAGTGTCGTTCCCAATAAGAGTAGCCACCGGACGTATATCCTTCACACAGGCGGTGGAATCCTTATCATTAAACACGGTGCCATCTTCCTTTAAACTTGGATACCCAAGAGCAATATCAGCAGGGTCTAGTTCTGGAAGCCACGCCTTGGCCCGGCTCAATGCGGCTATAGCTCCGGCTCTTGCAGATGCTCGTCTTAACTCTTGGATTCACTGAGGTAGCACAGCAAGCCACTTCAGCACATCTTGCAGGAGATAGGGAACATCATTTGATAAAGCCACAACGGCCAGAGCACGTTGTGACCCGGTGTAGAGCTATTCCACCAGAGTATAAACTGCCTTTAGCTTGATCACCATGTTCTGCTTGAGATTTGTGCTCCTGGGGCCTGCGTTATTAAGCATAAGGTGAGTCAGAGGAAACAACTGAAATGTTCATTCAAGGAGTTTTGCAGTGTTTAAGGTTTGAGTAAGTCACTGACCAAAGATTGCTGAGACCATTCGAGATATCTGGCGCTTTAAGTCGGACAGTTCGGCCGTTGCTTCCGCCAGCGATGCCTCTGCTGTCTCGGCCCGGGTCACCAGTGCAGCCTTTTCATTAGCCCAAATTTTCTTCTCCGATTCAAAATTGTGCTTCAGCTTCTCTTGTTCAGAGACGCTAAATTCAAATTTGGAGTTAGTCATTTGAGTTTCAATCTCTTGGGCTACCACGCGGTTCTTCAGGTCAACAATCTCCGATTCAAATTGACTTATCATGACCTGCATTGCACCGGATAGTACTCAAGATTACGGTAAATAATGTTAAGTCCCAAGCACTTTGCAAGCAAAGGTATTTGGCACTTGGGGGCTAATGTATCCTGAAGAATTTTCAATTACTACTCCGGTTCATGGAAATTAAGTCCCAAACACTTTGCAAGCAAAGATGTTTGGCACTTGGGGGCTAATGTGTATCACAAGTGTTACCGGGTTAAAAGTCTTTTTCCTAAGCCAGATAAGCAGTGCTAGGCAATTTTCTAAAGTCTACAACATATTTCCTTATAAGCAATAGACTTGGGGGCTGATACGGTAAGTATGGTTAAAGAAAGCTAGCATAAGTCATACCTCAGATTTCTGTTGTATCTACTTCACCATGTCAATTTCCAGGTCACGGCGGCTATGTACTTGATTGATATAGCCGGAGACAATCTCTCCAATACTCAAATGAGTATAGTCAGTGACGTCCAGCTTGGCCTATCGGCGTTCTACCAATTCCTCTTTAGAACACTTGGCAAGTACAGATGGCTGTGCCGGCTCAACAAACTGAGTTTTGAGAATCTCAACTTCTGGATCATTTGCCTTGGCGGGGCTAGGAGCCTCCGGGTTACCAGACTTGTTGAAGGTTTGCTCAGTAGGCGGGTCAGAGGAAGATATAGGAGCATCATGAGATGGTTGAGGCGGCGGCTCGTGAGCAGGGGCATCAGGAGCAGCTGTGCCCAGCTCTGGTTCAGTCACAACCGGCTCTTGGGGCGGCTTATTCTTTTTTGCCCTTTTGCTGGGCTTTACTTGCACACTACGGAAAAGGTAGACAGGTTAAATACAAAAAAATATGAGTAAAATAAGGCATAAGGTACAACAAGTTTATATTACCCGGGAGCAGTTTTGAAGGCTGGCATGTTGGACTGCATAGACTCACCGGAGGAAGGTGAAATATCCTGATAATTGGAGTCAGAAGAATTGAGAGGCTAATGAATGAAACCCGCCAAAGGAAAAAGAAGGTGTAAATCGGAGGTAACCTCAGCCTGGCGTTTCGTGGTCACATCAGGTAAGCCGGAGGAGAGTTCCACGTCTTTGCTGGTCCGCGTCTGCCTCCGCCTCTCATAAATCGGTCGCTTCAAAAGAAAGTCAGGATCTTGGTAAGCCAAAGGATGTGAAAATCTTACTTTTCGGGTTACTCTTCGAATTTTCTGACGCGGCTGAAGCTCGGAGTCGGAGGAGATTATAATTACCTCTTCCTCGACAGGTTGGTTGTTGCCTGTGTCTTCCTGAAAGAAGGTTAGTATCAGTAAGGTAGCGATAAAGGACAAAGGGAAATTCAAAGGTTACCTCTTCTTCATTATCATCAGTATCATGAAGCTGAAACAGCTTAGAGGCGCTTGGCTTCCTTTTCCTTGAGGTGGTGGGCTTGGTGGTTTTCTTTTCGGCTCTCTTGGCAGCCCTGGCTTTCTTGGGTTTTCCAGAAGTTATCATTTGCATGTAAAAGGTTATAACGGGTTATGCGTAAGAATACAGCTTAACATGATAAAAAATAATAATAACCCGACGGCTGGAAACTTACTACAGGGGTCGGGTTCTTCTGGCAAAAAGGTAGTAAGCCGAAGGCATTACTATTCATTGTGCCCTCCTTCAACAAGGACTGAGTTGTAGCTTCCAGTACGTCATCTGGTAAGTCGTCAGGGCTATGATGCTGAGGGTCATCTTTCTCGCCTGAATAATTACACATTAAGCCGGGGCGGCGGCTTAACAGAATTATTCTCCAAGCAACCCAGACTCGGACCAAATCAATGCCATCTAAGCCGTTCCCTAAAAGAGCTTTTAATCTTCCTGATTTTGGGGGTGAGTGGCAGACGTTCGGTAGCTGTCAACTTATCCGGCAGCAGGTGAGTAGGTTCAAGGCGCAATGCACGGAAGCCGGGCAGCGGGTTTTCGCTAGCCGGAGAAGTATCTTGGCAGTAGAACCATGTCTGGTTCCAGTCCTTTGGATGACTCGGTAACTCAACATAAGGGAACAGGCAGTCTCTCCGCCTTTGAATTGATATGCCATCAAGCTTGAGACTGGGCCCGTTGGCCCGCTCATTCTGCCGGTTCAAATAGAACAATTCCCTGAACAAAAGTAGGCTGGGTTCTTCTCCAAGGTAGACCTCATAGAAAACTTGAAAGTTGCAGATATTTGACACGGAATTGGGCCCGATGTCTTGAGGTCTTAAATCAAAGAAGTGCAAAACGTCTCTGAAGAATTTTGAAGCGGGAGGAGCAATTCCCCAGCTCATGTGATCGGTGAAAATGATCACCTCCCCTTCCTTGGGTTGAGGTTTCTCTTCAGACGGGTAAGGAGCGCGATAAGACATGACATCCTTCTTGGGCAGATGGCTAGATTTTACAAACTCGGACAATTTGCTCTATGTAACAATGGATGGGACCCAGTTGCAGGTAATCGGAGGTTTAACAGCTTTGGGTGCCATTGCGTAAATTGAAGCCTACAACAAGATAAAGGAAATTTTCCGGTTTATTATAACCCGGAGAATAAGCATTATTGGGTTATCTGAGATGGCGGCTTAAGAAGGGGCCTAATGACATACAGGTAACTATGTGATAATGTTTAACAGCTGCAGGTACTAAAGATGATTAAGGTTTTCTTAAGTCGCTATAAGCAAGCGGTGCTGACAACCGGTATTATCTTAAACCAATCACATGAATTATTATGGCTGAAGCAGAGTCAACAGATGCAGTTTTTGGCTAAGTGTGGAACAAATAGGTTTCACAAGTTGCAATCATTATTCTGGATCAAACGAGGTTCTGAGAAGGAAAATATTTCTAGACCAAAAAACAGTACAGAGAAGTTCATATACTCGCGAAGGGTTTCCAGAACAAGGGAAATGAGATCTATTCTTATACAAGATGAGCACAAATATTTTCCGCAGCAGTTCTATGTTGTTTCTATGATCTAAACAAGGCGTTGGAGGGGAAAACTAATGGAGGTATGCGTCAGGCGGTGATGAACGCCGACGAACTCAAGACGATTTCAATGCAGATCTGAAAAAGGGGAAAAGAGGAACTCACAAATGTGGAAGAGCTGCGGAGGGTCGCCGTCGTTTTCTGGTCGGAATCAGGGTGATGCAGCGGCCTGAGTCGGTGAAGACGAGGGGTTCGACAGCGGCGGCGGCGGAGCTTGAGAAGCAAAGAAGGAAGACGACTGAAGGAAATGGAGAAGGCCTAGGTCGCATCTATTTATAAGGAGGGGGCAACCAAGACGGCGCGAGAAACGAGGAGACCAAAGCATCATTATCCAGCGGCCCTGACGCCTCAATTCTCGGGATGGTCAGTAAAGGCAAAGATCCGTTGGAGGATATGACGGAATAAAATACGAGTTTTATTGAAGATGACGTCACGGAGATTTAACCCGAATCCAGATGATGACGTCACGGCGGGTTAAAGTTTCTGCACAAAACAGAAGACTAAGGGCTAGTTCATAAGGTTTTTAGAGATTGACATGAACCGGTTCAAATCAATCTGGGGCCTAATGTTGGGGATATAACTATTTACGTAAGCCGCCCAGGAGGGGCCGGGTTACGCAAAGAGAAGCCCATCCGAAGCCCAAGACCAAGACGTGAAGATGGTGGTTCAGTAAAGGGTCTAAGGGCCCACAGGCGATTTATGGCCCATGGTGATAAACCGCCATGAGGGCGTGACTTGTATTGTAAGGTAGAAATAACTAGTCACCGAGCCGGACACTGTTTATGAGCCGGCCGGGACTCTGCAAGCCGTAGGGCGTCGATCCGTATATATAAGGGGACGACCCGATGGCGGCTTAGGGTAAGAAACAACAGATCGAGAATCGGGCATAGCGTATCTCGCTCCCTGGTCATCGAAACCTCAGCAATTCCAACCCAACTAGACGTTGGCCTTCCTTCACCGTAAGGGGCTGAACTAGTATAAACCTCGCGTATCCTTTGTCCTGATTAACCCCTTTAAGCTTCGTAGTTGCGATGGCTCCACGATCAAGTCCTTGCAAGAGGACATCTCCCGTGACAATTCCATGACAAAACCCCTACTGTAACACATTTTTTATTAATATAAGAGTGGTGTTACAGGTCGATGTACAATGAGAATATGGCTATGTGTATGCCTATGATAGATTTACAAATAATCTAACTAAGTTTGCATCCCTTCCTTCAGGCTTGGTTTTGCTTTCCTCATGACTGTGCCAAGGTGTTCCTTGAGACAGGCATTGTAATATTCTAAGCTCTTTGTCTTGCGGTAAAAAATAATGATGTTTCTGTGCTTCCAGATGGACAAGCATCCAACAATCAAGCATGCTCTGAATGGTTGTATGTTTGTTCTGGTTTTTTGCTTTATCCAGCATTTTGTTGATGCTATGGTCAGTGTTCCATTCAATCCCAATAGACATCCAGAAATTGTGGCTGAAGTCACGTGGGAAAAATAGATGCTTTAGGTGTTCTTTTGGCTCATCATCACATAGGACACATTTGCTTGATTCAATATAGAAGTGTTTCCTCGCTAGCAAGTCTCTGGTATTTAGCCTATCAAGTAGCAGTAACCAGAAGATTTTTTTCGCTAAGCTTCCAGATTTCCAAATCCATAGGAATGGTTAAGGGGTATCTGGTGGGTTTCCAATCAATTCTAGATAAATCCTTTTGGTGGAATACATTGTAGATGACCAGTAGAAGTGTGCCAATTGTCTCTGCTATTATTGCTTGCAATACTGATAATATTCTTCAAAGATATGCTTTGTTGTACGGCAAAAGTTGACATGGGTAGATGAAACATTTCATATAGACCTTCTGTAGCTATATCATGTGTAGCAGCAAATGTTATATCGTTGTTTTTAGCATATGAAAATAGTTGGGGGAATTTATTCTCAAGATTATCATCCTCCCATTTATCATACCATAACCTGAAAGTAGATCCATCACCAACTTTGCAAAGTTAGATGCTTTTGAAATCATTTAGAACAGAGCAGTAGTCTCTCCACCCATGATCCAACTTTTGTTGGATATGTTGGTAACTCACCATTGTTGTAGTATGAGTTCCATAATATTTGCACCCATGTTATGTCATGCTTATTAAAGAACTTGTGTGTGAACTTTGTCAGACATGCTCTATTCTGAGTTCTGAGGTCTATTACTCTAGGCCACCAGCTTTTTGATTAAACATACCTTCTCCCATTTGGCTAGACATTTGCCAGGTTTGTTGATATTCTTCCAATGCCATAAGAAGCACCTGCGAGATTTTTCAAAATGATCTAGGATGGTAAAGGCAACTCTGATGTTGCACATTGCAAAAATGGGCAATGCATTGACCATGGCTTTAAGATGGACCAATCTTCCTGCATATGACATCATAGGTGTGATACCAGATAGCCTAACATCTAATCTTGACACCATGGGCATCAAATCATCAATTTTTGGTCTTGTGGAGCCCATTGGTAAACCAAGGTATGTGAAATGCATGCTTTATTTTTTACATCCAAGTATGTTGGCAAGTTGCAGAGCTCTTTCATCTGTTATGTCGATTGTTAAAAGGGACGAATTACTATAGTTTACCTTAAGCCTGGTGAATTCAGAGGAGATTTTATATATGTGTACCATGTGACTGAGTTGTTGACGATCAGCTGGCATGATGATCAATGTGTCATATGCATACTATATGATGGGGTAGTTCATACAACCATGGTTCTCAATAGGAGTAGACAGGTGACCTTCTTGCCATGATTTATTAAATAAACTTGTATAAGCTCAGCATTAATGACATATAGTAGAGGGGACAATGGGTCTCCTTGTATGACTCCTACTTTGCATTTTTTAATCTTACCATACTCCTCTTAATTGGTCAGAGACTAGTGAACGCCAACTTCTTGGCAATGACCTAATCACAGAGGCTGAACAAATGTGCAAAGTCATCCGTGAAAATCTCAAAGCCGCGCAATTGCGTCAGAACAGTTACTATGATAGCAAGCATCATGACTTGTCTTTCGAGATCGGAGACCATGTCTACCTCCGCGTTTCTCCAATGAAAGGTACTCGTCGGTTCGGTATCAAAGGGAAGCTTGACCCTAGATACGTGGGTCCTTTCAAGATCATTAGCAAAAGAGGCGATCTCGCCTATAAACTTGAGCTTCCGTCCAACATTGCAAATATGCACGACTGATGTCTACTACACAACCTTCTTCTTGTAGACGTTGTTGGGCCTCCAAGTGCAGAGGTTTGTAGGACAGTAGCAATTTTCCCTCAAGTGGATGACCTACGGTTTATCAATCCGTAGGAGGCGTAGGATGAAGATGGTCTCTCTCAAGCAACCCTGCAACCAAATAACAAAGAGTCTCTTGTGTCCCCAACACACCCAATACAATGGTAAATTGTATAGGTGTAGTAGTTCGGCGAAGAGATGGTGATACAAGTGGTATATGGATAGTAGATAAAGGGATTTGTAATCTGAAATAATAAAAACAGCAAGGTAGCAAGTGATAAAAGTGAGCATAAACGATATTGCAATCCGTGGAAAAAAGAACTAGGGTTCATACCTTCGCTAGTGTAAGTTCCCTCAACAATACTAACATAATTGGATCACATAACTATCCCTCAACATGCAACAAAGAGTCACTCCAAAGTCACTAATAGCGGAGAACGAACGAAGATATTATGGTAGGGTATGAAACCACCTCAAAGTTATTCTTTCCAATCAATCCGTTGGGCTATTCCTACAAGTGTCACAAACAGCCCTAGAGTTCGTACTAGAATAACACCTTAAGATACAAATCAACCAAAACCCTAATGTCACCTAGATACTCCAATGTCACCTCAAGTATCCGTGGGTATGATTATACGATAAGCATCACACAATCTCAGATTCATCTATTCAACCAACACAAAGGACCTCTAAGAGTGCCCCAAAGTTTCTACCGGAGAATCACGACGAAAACGTGTGCCAACCCCTATGCATAGGTTCCCAATGTCACGAAACCCGCAAGTTGATCACCAAGACATACATCAAGTGTTCTCAAGTCTTTAAAGACTCAATCCGATAAGATAACTCCAAAGGGAAAACTCAATTCATTACAAGAGAGAAGAGGGGGAGGAGAAACATAGGATCCAACTATAATAGCAAAGCTCACGATACATCAAGATCGTATCATCTCAAGAACACAAGAGAGAGAGATCAAACACATAGCTACTGGTACATACCCTCAGCCCCGAGGGAGAACTACTCCCTCCTCATCATGGAGAGCGCCGGGATGATGAAGATGTCCACCGGTGAGGGTTCCCCCTCCGGCAGGGTGCCGGAACAGGGTCCCGATTGACTTTTGGTGGCTACGGAGGCTTCTGGTGGGGGAACTCCCGATCTAATCTCTATTCTGGAAGTTTTAGGTGACGTAGGTATATAAGGGTGCAGGAGGTACGTCGGTGGACCGAAGGGGGGGCACGAGGCAGGGGGGCGTGCCCCAGGGGGGTGGGCGCGCGCCCTACCCTCGTGAGCTCCTCCTTCATCTTTTGACGTAGGGTCCAAGTCTATCCGGTAGGTTTCCTTCCAAAAATAACTTCTCCAGTTGATTTCGTTCCATTTCGACTCCGTTTGATATTCCTTTTCTTCGAAACACTGAAATAGGCAAAAGACAGCAAATCTGGGCTGGGCCTCCGATTAATAGGTTAGTCCCGAAGGTAATATAAAAGTGGATAATAAAGCCCAATATTGCCCAAAACAATAGATAATATAGCATGGATCAATCAAAAATTATAGATACGTTGGAGACGTATCAAGCATCCCCAAGCTTAATTCCTACTCGTCCTCGAGTAGGTAAATGATAAAAAAGATAATTTTTGATGTGGAGTGCTACTTGGCATAATTTCCATGTGATTCTTCTTAATTGTGGTATGAATATTTAGATCCATAAGATTCAAGACACAAGTTCATATTGACATAAAAATAATAATACTTCAATCATACTAACAAAGCAATCATGTCTTCTCAAAATAACATGGTCAAAGAAAGCTATCCCTACAAAATCATATAGTCTGACTATGATCCATCTTCACCACACAACATATTTAAATCATACACAACCCCTATGACAGGCCAAGCAATTGTTTCATACTTTTGATGTTCTCAAACTTTTTCAATCTTCACACAATACATGAGCGTGAGCCATGGACATAGCACTATAGGTGGAATAGAGTGGTGGTTGTGGAGAAGACAAAAAGGAGAAGATAGTCTCACATCCACTAGGTGTATCAATGGGCTATGTAGATGCCCATTAATAGATATCAATGTGAGTGAGCAGGGATTGCCATGCAACGGATGCACTAGAGCTATAAGTATATGATAGCTCAAAAGGAAACTAAGTGGGTGTGCATCCAACTTGCTTGCTCATGAAGACCTAGGGCGTTTTGAGGAATCCCATCATTGGAATATACAAGCCAAGTTCTATAATGAATAATTCCCACTTAGTATATGAAAGTGACAACATAGGAGACTCTCTATCATGAAGATCATGATGCTATTTTGAAGCACAAGTGTGGCAAAAGGATAGTAGCATTGTCCCTTCTCTCTTTTTCTCTCATTTTTATATATTTTTTATTTGGGCCTTCTCTTTTCTTGTGGAATTTTTTCTTTCTTTTTTTATTTGGGCTTATTTGGCCTCTTTTATTTATTTTTCGTCCGGAGTCTCATCCCGACTTGTGGGGGAATCATAGTCTCCACCATCCTTTCCTCACTGGGACAATGCTCTAATAATGATGATCACCACACTTTTATTTTTCTTACAACTCAACAATTACAACTCGATACTTAGAACAAAATATGACTCTATGTGAATGCCTCTGGCGGTGTACCGGGATGTGCAATGATGCATGAGTGACATGTATGAAAGAATTATGAACGGTGGCTTTGCCACAAATACGATGTCAACTACATGATCATGCTAAGCAATATGACAATGATGGAGTGTGTAATAATAACGGAATGGTGGAAAGTTGCATGGCAATATATCTCAGAATGGCTATGGAAATGCCATAATAGGTAGATATGGTGGCTGTTTTGAGGAAGGTATATGGTGGGTGTACGATAACGGCGAAAGGTGCGCGGTATTAGATAGGCTAGCAATGGTGGAAGGGTGAGAGTGCGTATGATCCATGGACTCAACATTAGTCATAAAGAACTCATATACTTATTGCGAAAATCTACAAGTTATCAAAGCAAAGTTTTACGCGCATGCTCCTAGGGGGATAGATTGGTAGGAAAAGACCATCGCTCTTCCCCGACCGCCACTCATAAGGAAGACAATCAATAAATAAATCATGCTCCGACTTCATCACATAACGGTTCACCATACGTGCATGCTACGGGAATCACAAACTTCAACACAAGTATTTCTCAAATTCATAACCACTCAACTAGCATGACTCTAATATCACCATCTCCATATCTCAAAACAATTATCAAGTATCAAACTTCTCATAGTATTCAACACACTCATAAGAGAATTTTATTATTCTTGAATACCTAGCATATTAGGATTTTAAGCAAATTACCATGCTATTTAAGACTCTCAAAATAGTCTAAGTGAAGTATGATAGTTCATCTATTTCTTCAAAATAAAACTACCACCATGTTCTAAAATATATAAGTGAAACACTAGAGCAATAGACAAACTACTCCGAAAGATATAAGTGAAGATCAATGAGTAGTCGAATAATTATGCAACTATGTGAAGACTCTCTAACATTTAATAATTTCAGATCTTGGTATTCTATTCAAACAGCAAGCAAAGCAAAATAAAATGACATTCTAAGAATGGCAAACATCATGTGAAGAAGCAAAAACTTAGGATCAACCGATACTAACCGATAGTTGTTGAAGAAGAAAGGTGGGATGCCAACCGTGGCATCCCCAAGCTTAGACGCTTGAGACTTCTTGAAATATTATCTTGGGATGCCTTAGTCATCCCCAAGCTTGAGCTTTTGTGTTTCGTTAATTCCTCTCATATCACGGTCTCCCTAAATCTCAAAAGCTTCATCCACACAAAACTCAACAAGGACTCGTGAGATAAGTTAGTATAAACCATTGCAAAAACCTTATCATACTTTACTGTAGCAAATCACTAAAATTATTATTCAAATTGCATACTAAATGCCTCTGCATATTTAATAGTCCTATCATCAAATAGAATCATTAAATAAGCAAACATATGCAAACAATGCAAACATAACAGCAATCTGCCTAAACAGGATAGTCTGTAAAGAATGCAGCAACATCCATACTTACCTAGCTCAAAAATTTATGCAATAAAATTCCCACTGTAGTAAATTTATCAGAGCTTAATATTCAAAAGGTTTCAACATTTTATCACATTCTTACTTTTCTAGGGAATTATTTCAACAGCGGTAAACTTTCTGTTTTCAAACAGCAACATGTATACTTGTAACAAAGGCATAGTAAAGTCTATCAATGCCACTTTTATTGAAATAAAATATGCAAAACATTGTTATAAATAACAGCAATAAAATCCTAACAAAATAAATTGACGCTCCAAGCAAAACACATATCATGTGGTGAATAAAAATATAGCTCCAAGTAAAGTTACCGATGAACGAAGACGAAAGAGGGGATGCCATCCGGGGCATACCCAAGATTAGGCTGTTGGCTATCCTTGAATATTTCTTTGGGGTGCCTTGGGCATCCCCAATATTAGGCTCTTGCTACTCCTTATTCCATAGTCCATCGAATCCTTACCCAAAACATGAAAACTTCACAACACAAAACTTAACAGAAAACTCGTAAGCTCCGTTAGCGAAAGAAAACAAAACACCACTTCAAGGTACTGTAATGAACTCATTATTTATTTATATTGGTGTTAAACCTACTGTATTCCAACTTCTCTATGGTTTATAAACTATTTTACTAGCCATAGATTCATCAAAATAAGCAAACAACACAATGAAAACAGAATCTGTCAAAAACAGAACAGTCTGTAGTAACCTGAATCAAACATATACTTCTGGAACTCATAAAATTCTCAAATAAATTTCTGGACCTGAGTAATTTATCTATTAATCATATGCAAAAAGAATTAACTAAATAGCACTCTCCAAATAAAAATGGAAGCAATTCTCGTGAGCGCTAAAGTTTCTGTTTTTTACAGCATGATCAACAAGACTTTCCCAAAGTCTTCCCAAAGGTTCTACTTGGCACAAACACTAATTAAAAGCATAAAAACACATATAAAAAGAGGCTAGATGAATTAATTATTACTAAACAGTAAAAAAAAGCAAGGAACAAAAAAAAGTTGGGTTGCCTCCCAACAAGCGCTATCGTTTAATGCCCCTAGCTAGGCATGATGATTTCAATGATGCTCACATAAAAGATAAGAATTGAAACATAAAGAGAGCATCATGAAGAATATGACTAGCACATTTATGTCTAACCCACCTCCTATGCATAGGGATTTTGTGAGCAAACAACTTATGGAAACAATAATCAATTAGCATAGGAAGGTAAAACAAGCATAGCTTCAAAACTTTAAGCACATAGAGAGGAAACATGATATTATTGCAATTCCTACAAGCATATATTCCTCCCTCATAATAATTTTCAGTAGCATCATGAATGAATTCAACAATATAAACAGCACCTAAAGAATTCTTTTCATGATCTAAAAGCATAGAATTTTTACTACTCTCGACATAAGCAAAATTCTTCTCATGAATAATAGTGGGAGCAAACTCAACAAAATAACCATCATGTGATTGAAAAATAAGATCAAGATGACAAGTTTCATTGTTATTATTATTCTTTAAAGCATACATGTCATCACAATAATCATCATAGATAGGAGGCATGCTTTCATCATAATAAATTTGCTCATCAAAACTTGGGGGACAAAAAATATCATCTTCATCAAACATAGCTTCCCCAAGCTTTTGGCTTTGAATATCATTAGCATCATGGATATTCAAGGAATCCATACTAACAACATTGCAATCATGCTCATCATTCAAATATTTAGTGCCAAACATTTTATAGATTTCTTCTTCTAGCACTTGAGCACAATTATCCTTTCCATCATACTCACGAAATATATTAAAAAGGTGAAGCGTATGAGACAAACTTAATTACATTTTTTGTAATTTTCTTTTATAGACTAAACTAGTGATAAAACAAGAAACTAAAATACTCGATTGCAAGATCTAAAGATATAACTTCAAGCACTCACCTCCCAAGCAACGGCGCCAGAAAAGAGCTTGATGTCTACTACACAACCTTCTTCTTGTAGACGTTGTCGGGCCTCCAAGTGCAGAGGTTTGTATGACAGTAGAAAATTTCCCTCAAGTGGATGACATAAGGTTTATCAATCCGTAGGAGGCGTAGGATGAAGATGGTCTCTCTCAAGCAACCCTGCAACCAAATAACAAAGAGTCTCTTGTGTCCCCAACACACCCAATACAATGGTAAATTGTATAGGTGCACTAGTTCGGCGAAGAGATGGTGAT
Organism: Triticum dicoccoides; assembly: GCF_002162155.2. Taxonomy (NCBI): domain Eukaryota; kingdom Viridiplantae; phylum Streptophyta; class Magnoliopsida; order Poales; family Poaceae; genus Triticum; species Triticum dicoccoides. The sequence continues at coordinate 437,261,757 of NC_041380.1, forward strand.
ACAAGTGGTATATGGATAGTAGATAAAGGTATTTGTAATCTGAAATAATAAAAACAGCAAGGTAGCAAGTGATAAAAGTGAGCGTAAACGGTATTGCAATGCGTTCAAACAAGGCCTAGGGTTCATAACTTCGCTAGTGTAAGTTCCCTCAACAATACTAACATAATTGGATCACATAACTATCCCTCAACATGCAACAAAGAGTCACTCCAAAGTCACTAATAGCAGAGAACGAACGAGGATATTATGGTAGGGTATGAAACCACCTCAAAGTTATTCTTTCCAATCAATCCGTTGGGCTATTCCTATAAGTGTCACAAACAACCCTAGAGTTGTACTGGAATAACACCTTAAGATACAAATCAACCAAAACCCTAATGTCACCTAGATACTCCAATGTCACCTCAAGTATCCGTGGGTAGGATTATACGATAAGCATCACACAATCTTAGATTCATCTATTCAACCAACACAAAAGACCTCAAAGAGTGCCCCAAAGTTTCTACCGGAGAATCACAACGAAAACATGTTCCAACCCCTATGCATTTGTTCCCAATGTCACGAAACCCGCAAGTTGATCACCAAGACATACATGAAGTGTTCTAAAGTCTTTAAAGACTCAATCTGATAAGATAGCTCCAAAGGGAAAACTCAATTCATTGCAAGAGAGAAGAGGGGGAGGAGAAACATAGGATCCAACTATAATAGCAAAGCTCGCGATACATCAAGATCGTATCATCTCAAGAACACGAGAGAGAGAGAGAGAGAGAGAGAGAGAGAGAGATCAAACACATAGCTACTCGTACATACCCTCAGCCTCGAGGGAGAACTACTCCCTCCTCGTCATAGAGAGCGCCGGGATGATGAAGATGGCCATCGGTGAGGGTTCCCCCCCTCCGGCAGGGTGCCGGAACAGGGTCCCGATTGACTTTTGGTGGCTACAGAGGCTTCTGGCGGCGGAACTCCCGATCTAATCTCTGTTCTGGAAGTTTTAGGTTACATAGGTATATATGGGTGCAGGAGGTACGTCGGTGGACCGAAGGGGGGGCCACGAGGCAGGGGGCGCGCCCTAGGGGGGTGGGCGTGCCCCCTACCCTCGTGAGCTCCTCCTTCATCTCTGATGTGGGGTCCAAGTCTATCTGGTAGGTTTCCTTCCAAAAATAACTTCTCCAGTTGATTTCGTTCTGTTTTGACTCCGTTTGATTTCCTTTTCTTCGAAACACTGAAATAGGCAAAAAACAGCAAATCTAGGTTGGGCCTTAGGTTAATAGATTAGTCCCGAAAGTAATATAAAAGTGGATAATAAAGCCCAATATTGACCAAAACAGTAGATAATATAGCATGGAGCAATCAAAAATTATAGATACGTTGGAGACGTATCAACGACGTGTTTCACGTGTCACAGCTTCGCAAGTGTTTCAAGGCTCCTGACCGCGCCATCAACTTTGAAGAGATTGATCTCGAAGAAGACCTGTCTTATCATGATCATCCCATTGCTATTCTTGAAGAAACTGAGTGCAAGACTCACAAGAAGTCTCCAAGAAGACCTGGGTCACATCATTCCGACCGAGAAGCCACCTGGGAGCGCGAGGACCGCCTCCGTTCCTAATATCCGGAGTTCTTTCAGTCCTAGATCTCGGGACGAGATCCTTTCATAGTGGTGGAGTGTTGTAACACCCCTGATGTAACTTACCATATTTGTACTCCAACTCTTGCCATTTTCGGCTCTAAGTTATGAGATTTCCCCGTGGTTGGGTTTTGTCTTCGTTTTGCATTTTTCCATGTCATTCATTGCAGATCATGTCATCATGTGCATCTCTTTTGCATATGTGTTTGTCTCATGCATCCGAGCTTTTTCCCTGTTGTCCGTTTTGCGATCTGACACTCCTATGTCCTCCGGCACCCCCTTTTGTCTCTTTTCATGAGCGGGTGCTAAACTTTCTCAGAATGAACCGAGATTTGCCAAGCGGCCTTGGTACACCACTAGTAGACCGCCTGTCAAGTTTTGTGCCATTTGGAGTTTGTTTGATACTCCAATGGTTAACCGGGGAACCGTAAAGGACTTGTGTGTGGTGCAGCCCAACACCCCTCCAAAATGGCCCAATAACCCATACAAAACCGATCCATCCTCTCGGCCATTCGATCAAGATCGCGTGGCCAAAAACCGCTCTCCATTTGGACACTCCAAACTCCTCCTACCTATAAATTGATCCCTCCCCCCATGAAATCCGGCAGTCCAAAACCCTAATTTCATCCCCCGCCGCCGCCGGACATGTCCGGGCGTTGCCGGACACGTCCGCCACCGCTGCCCGGCCAACCAGGGGCTGCCAGGTGGCCCTCACCGCTGTCCGCTGCCGGCGGCCTGCCCGAGCCCAGGTCGGGCCCCCGAGGCCCGCGCGCCGCCTCCCGCCTCCTCGTGCCGCTCGCCCGCGGCCCCGCACCTCCATCTCCGACCCTGCCGCCTGCCTCCTGGCGCGCGTTGCCGCCCGGGAGGCTTGCCGCCCTCTGTGCTCTGGCCGCCGCCGTCAGCCACCGACTCCACCGCGGTCCGCCGCCAAGCTCCTCCACCGCGCACCGTCCTCGCCGGATCCGGCGCCTCGACCTGCTCCGGCCTCTCCCTGCCGTCGCCGACGTCCTCCGGCCACCGCGTCCCACATCTCCAGCCAGAGCAACACTGATGAACCTCGTGGACCATGCCAGATCCAGATCTGAACCCTAGAGGTTGACCCGATTTTTGCCAGTCATTTTCATCTGCTACATTTTCAAGCACTGTTCAACATGCCATAACTGCTCATCCATAGCTCCGTTTTGTGCGTGCCATATATCGAAATGTTTATCTTAATGTGCTCTTAATTTTGTTCCATTGTGACCTGCTTCTTTGAGTCCATCTTGATTCCCAACTCATGGGTGCAAGAGTGCTATAAAATGTTCGTTCTTGTTTCTTAGCAGAGTGTGAGCATTTGTCATTTTTGCTACAATTGTTGTGTGCTTCATATGGGCATGAGCTTTACATGTGTTTTGGGCTATGTCATGCCATCTTTATAGGTGTGTATGCCATGTATTTTTGTTATCAATGTGGTGACTAGCACAAGCATGCAAAGTAGCTCTCGTAATATTGCTGATTTCAGGGACTTAGAATTTCAGTAAGTCATTGCTCTGCTGTTATTTTCATGCCATGTATTCATGCTGCTATAGTGAGATCCATCCTTCTTTTGTGTATATTCAGTAAGGATGATTTTGACATATGGTTATGCTCTATCCATCCATGCTCCTGTTTGCATTTATGGAGTGCACTAGAATGACTCAATCTTGCCCCACGTTTGCTATAAAATGTTCCTAGCAGATTTCTTACATGTTAATCAATTTTGCCAAGGTTGTTGTAGTGGATCCATGCATGCTGTGAGTTTGTTCTTGCTCTGGTTAGCTTCATGATCATGTCTTCTTGCTAGTAGTATGCTTATCTTGTCATGCATGGCTTCGTGATGAGTGAATCGAGCTCGCAAAGATGCCTTCATAACTCTAGTTTTGCCATGTCCAGTTTTCTGCTAAGTCTAAACACTGCTTCCTGATGTCAATTCCTGGCATGTTAGTATTTTCACTAAGTCTGTGAAGCTGATATCTTTTGCCCTTTTGCCATGCTTGTTTGAACCTGCTATTGTGAGATTTAGCCGTAGCTCAGTGTTCATCTTTTGTCAAGCATCTTGAGTAGATCACTGCCATGTGCTTTGTTGTTATGTTGTAGTGCAGTAGCTTAGTTTCTTGTTGCATTCTAGATGGCATTATGCTGTTAATCACAGAATTGTGCCATTCTTGTTTTGCTTGCCATTTGCAAACCGTGCATTCGATTCTGGTGATCTTTATATCGATCTCGACCGAAACCAACTCATCCTTCCAGCGGCGCACTTGGTTTGCCAAGTTGAGGCCTGGTTCAATCTTTTCCTTCTGGATCACGCATATGCATTGCATATCACATCCCGCATGTCATGTCGTGTTTTGCACCATGTTGCTTGCGCATTGCACCATTGTTGATTGTGGTTTCCTTTGATTGTGTTCTTGCCTTGGGTAGAGTCGGGAGATGAGTTCGTGACCGAGGAACCCGTTGAGTCCGCTTATGAGGATCAAGCTTTCGTTAACTCGGAGAATTTTGCAGGCAAGATGACCATACCCTCGAAATCACTTCTATCTTTGCTTGCTAGTTGCTCGCTCTATTGGTATGCTGCGATACCTACCAGTTGCTATATCATGCCTCCCATTTGCCATGACAAGCCTCTAACCCACCTTTCCTAGCAAACCATTGTTTGGCTATGTTACCGCTTTGCTCAGCCCCTCTTATAGCGTTGCTAGTTGCAGGTGAAGATGGAGTTTATTCCTTGTTGGAACATGATTATTGTTGGGATATCATTATTATATCTTGTTTACTTTAATGCACCTATATAATTGGTAAAGGGTGGAAGGCTCGGCCTTATGCCTGGTGTTTTGTCCACTCTTGCTGCCCTAGTTTCCGTCATACCGGTGTTATGTTCCTTGATTTTGCGGTCCTTACGCGGTTGGGTTATAATGGAACCCCTTGACAGTTCGCCTTGAATAAAACTCCTCCAGCAAGGCCCAACCTTGGTTTTACCATTTGCCACCTAAGCCTTTTTCCCTTGGGTTCCACAGACTCAAGGGTCATCTTTATTTTAAACCCCCGGGCCAGTGCTCCTCTGAGTGTTGGTCCAAACTAGAGCACCGTGTGGGGCCGTCCTTTGGCAACTTGGGTTACATTGGCTCCTGTACGCTTAGCTTATCCGGTGTGCCCTGAGAACGAGATATGTGCAGCTCCTAGCGGGATTTGTCGGCACAACGGGTGGTCTTGGTGGTCTTGTTTTACCATTGTCGAAATGTCTTGTAACCAGGATTCCGAGTCTGACGGGTCTTCCTGGGAGAAGGAATATACTTCGTTGACTGTGAGAGCTTGTGATGGGCTAAGTTGGGACATCCCTGCAGGGTTTTGAACTTTCGAAAGCCGTGCCCGCGGTTATGGGCAGATGGGAATTTGTTAATGTCCGGTTGTAGAAAACTTGAAAGTTAACTTAATTAAAATGAATCAACCGCGTATGTAGCCGTGATGGTCTCTTTTCGGCGGAGTCCGGGAAGAGAACACGGTCTCGTGTTATGCTTGAACGTAAGTAGTTTCAGCATCACTTCTTGATCTTTATAGCTTCTCGACCGTGCCTTGCTTCTCTTCTTGCTCTCATTTGCGTAATTTAGCCACCATATATGCTAGTGCTTGCTGCAGCCCTACCTCACTACTACCTTCTCATACCCATAAGCTTAAATAGTCTTGATCGCGAGGGTGTGAGATTGCTGAGTCCCCGTGACTCACAGATTACTTCCAAAACAAGATGCAGGTGCCGATGATGTCAGTGCAGGGGACACGACCAAACTCAAGTGGGAGTTCAACGAAGATTCTGGACGTTACTATGTGTCTTTTCCTCACGATCGATAGAGGAGCCTAGTTGGGGCGATCGGGGATCTATTGCATTAGGGGTTGTCTTTCTTTATTTGGTTCCGTAGTCGGACCTTGATTGTATCTGGATGATGTAATGCTATATTTATGTATTCTGTGAAGTGGCGATTGTAAACTAACTCTTTATCCCATTCAAATTCAGTACATGGGATGTGTAAAGATTACCCCTCTTGCGACATGCCTACTATGCGGTTATGCCTCTAAGTCGTGCTCCGACACGTGGGAGATATAGCCGCATCGTGGGTGTTACACCATATGAAGTATAAAATTATCAAACTTGGCATGTGGACAAAGTACTCATAGAATACTTCAAATCATGTAATTGGAGCACCTCCAAAAGAGACATAGTTTAATTAATAACAAGCTCACAACATGGCATCATGAAGTTAAAAGAAAACTGGAGCATCATTTAGGCATGTTCATGGCAATGAAAACATATGCTACAGGACATATATGAGGCATCAAATGGAATGGCATGATAGAGCATAACATGAACATCAAAACATGTCAACTAGCCATCTCCAGATTATGCATGGAATAGATGGTAGCATCAAACTAACATGATGTCACAATGTAATAGTTATGGACTTCGCAAGCTTTTGCTAGTCACCACAAGGCACATAAAAATACATGGATTGCCCCTCTGTAAAGATGGCATGAAAATGCTCCTAAACCATGTTGACATGATGCTCAAAAAGCGAACACACAAAATACTATGAAAAAGACAAATCAGCAAGTTATAACAATTTTCAGCAGTTAACAGCACATGGCACTCTTGCAACAATGATTAAGGCATCAAGATTAACATTAACATGCATGCAAATGACACTATCATGTAGATCATTCATAGATGAACAATTCGACATAACATGCACGCAAAACGGAGCAATATGCGTGAAGTTACGACATGATGAACATGCATACATGATGTTTGAATCTAGGGACTTAGAAGAAATTATACCCTCCGAATAAGTCAACGCGGGACGAGGAGAAGCGGGACGGAGGGATCCGGGCACGGAGGCGGCTTTTGGTTCGGCGAACCGGTGGATCTGGTCCACCTCCGGATCCGGCGAAGGAGGAGGACGCTGGCGAGGCTCTCCATCGAGGGGCGAAGTCTGCACGGGCGAGCTCCGGGAAGGGCGGCGGTGGCGTGGCGAGGATCCGGCGGCGAGGCGCTGTTGTTAGTGTCAAAACCGGCTGATCTCGGGTAGGGGGTCCTGAACTGTGCATCTAGGATCGATGGTAATAGGAGACAAGGGACACAATGTTTACCCAGGTGCGGGCCCTCTCTATGGAGGTAATACCATACTTCCTGCTTGATTGATCTTGATGAATATGAGTATTACAAGAGTTGATCTACCACGAGATCGTAATGGCTAAACCCTAAAAGTCTAGTCTGGCTATGATTATTCGAGGCATCTATGGACCTAGACCTCCGGTTTATATAGACACGGGAGGGATCTAGGGTTAAACATGGTCGGTTACAAAGAAAGGAATCTTCATAGTCGACGCCAAGCTTGCCTTCCATGCCAAGCAGAGTCCCATCCGGACACGGGTAGAGTCTTCGATCTTCATATCTTCACGGCCCAATAGTCTGGCCCATATCAATAGGTCGAACGCCCAAGGACCCCTTGGTCCAAGACTCCCTGAGTAGCCCCTGAACCAGGCTTCAATGACGTTGTGTCCAACGCACAGATTGCCTTCTGCATTGCAAGGCGGGTTCCACTTTTCCGAATTATCCAAGATAGTGTCCGGATCCGCAACACAAGTACCCCACACGACAACAGGGAATATAATATTTCACGAGTCCTATCTGCTGACAACTGTTTTATAAGATGACATCACATCTGTCAAGTTGTTATATCGAACCATTTCCTGTTCCACATTCGAGGCGCGTTTTTTATTGGCACGTTTTGTCGAAGCAGAGGTCGTGTCCCCCTATTGCGGGATCCTTGGAAATAGGCAGGTTCTTAGGCTTAGGAGGAGCCGTTCAATACCCGCTGCCTTTATAAAGGAACCAAGGACTGTCCCTTTACGCCAAACCTCTCCTCAACCTTCCCAACCTCGAGTTTTAGCACCCAAGGTTCGACCTCATTGCTCGAAGCTTCCCCATCATGTCCGGACCCAACCGTCAAGGTCGATGGGTGGCTTCCTCCGTCACAGAGGAGGATATTGCAAAGCTTCTGGCGGCCAGATACCTAACCGCGGAGATCCACAACAGGCTCCCTGCTCAAGGACAGGTTGTTCCGACCCCCAGATCTGGCGAGAGGGTTTTTTTATCTCTCACTTACTCCGAGGGCTAGGGTTCGCTCTCCACCCCTTTGTCCGGGGGCTAATATTTTATTACGGACTATTTTTTCATGATCTAGCTCCAGATTCTTTCCTTCACGCCTCGGCGTTTATTGTCACGTGCGAGGCCTTCCTCCGAATCCCCCCACACTTCGGCTTATGCCTCAAGACCTTTGGTGTAAAGCCAAAGGTAGTTGACATGGAACAAGTGGAGTGCGGCCGTGTTGTAGTAAGCCAGCTTAGCAACACTCCCTGGCCAAAAGGCTCTTTCACCAAAGCTTCCAATCAATGGCAGCGAGAGTGGTTGTATGTTATAGAACCCTGTAGCACAAAGTGGGCAGCTACACCAGCATTCCGTTCCGGCCCTCCATTACAGCTTGCATCATGCGTTAATAAGGGGCTGTCCTGGGGATCAATCGATGAAGTGTGGACTCTATAGAGCCACATCCGAACCCTCCTTGAGAGGGACATCGATCTTGTCAACGTGTTTCAAGTAATGCTGATCTGCCGAATCTTGCCATGCCAGCGTAGGCCTCTCCGCATGTGGGAGTTTAATCCGGAAGGGCCACGAACCCTCCAACACTTATTCGGTGCTACGCACAAAGGGATGTGGAAGATGTTTTTCGGGAAACGAAATCATTGGCCGGATACCTCCGAAGACGTCGGCCTTGACTGCAACCGTCCGGACACCCCGGTAAGGACTTGTCTTTCGAACACTTTGTAGTTAAGTATATTGTGATATGTTACCGAAGAAATTATCTTCTTTGAGGGCTGGATAAAGAAAGCGGAACTAATTAGGTGTTCGGCCCCCCTTCCCAAAGTCTCAGCGGATTCCGTATTAACAAGGATGCCGGCCCCGGCACCATACCAGATGCCTGCGAAGGAGGACAAGACGGGAACGGGAGGACCAAAGAGGGCCTCCATCCCGAAGATATTTTAGACGTCGTGTCCGGGGAGATAAAAATCCCATCACCCGAAGGCAAAAGTAAAGGGGAAGCCTACATTCATTCCCCCCATGGCAAGAAAAGGGACGTCTCCGAAGATTGGGAAGAAAAGGCTCCCAAGCGAGGCAAGATGCCCCTGTCGGGCGTCTCAGGCTTGAAGGACGATAATATCGCGCAGTTCTCCAGTGAGGCCAAGCCTAAATCGTAAGCTAACAAGGGCGATTTACACATACCTCGTTCCTCCCCTGTGACGAGGGTAACATCTAAAATGTATGTTCTTTGCAGCTCGGCGCACAATCTTTCTCAACAATCATCTTCCTCAGGAGACCTTCTCCCAGAGATGATGGAAAGCGAGACGCCTCCACCAGTCTCCTCGCCCAATAAGGTGGGTGACCTCAAGGTGTCGTCCCGGAGGGTCTCTCCTGACCTGCAAGCGATGCTAGGGGTGATGAAAACACAAACCAAATATGATGCTTCGGTAGCCCAGGGTTCGGGGACCAACAATGATGGCCCTGGACTGTCCGGCTTTCAGCCAGAGACAACTCTAGGGACGAATGAACGGATCCCTTTGAAGGGAGGCCGTTTTGCTACGGCTGCTTCTGGAGACCCAGAAACGTCAGATATATTGGCGAACATGCTACGACAAGCGTCCGTCTCCGAAGACCATCGTAACTTGATGGTACGGTGGTTAAAAAGGTCCTCTCCACGAAAAGCGGATTGAATGAAGCCTTCACGATTCTGCTAAGAGGTTTCGAGGTTTGTGCTGTAATGCTTTCAATTTGTGTTTATTCACAAAATACTCCTATGTATAGATAGTAGCCCCTGGGACTCTAATAGGCTCCCCAAGGGAGGCAATCAGAGTATCAAAAATATTTATCTAGGAAATAATATGACTACTTGTAACACAGGCTATTAATTCCCCTGCAACTGCCCGATCCGTGGAGGTTGTGGATCTGCAGCGGAAGACTGTTGAGGCGGATGATGACATCATGCTGATCAACAAGCGTCTTGACGAGGCGCAAGGTATGTTTTTGGGTCAACCAGTATATTTATGCATGATAACATGAGCGTGAAGCTAGAATTTTATAATGAGACATGCATAACTACACATGGTGCTGCTGCGGTGGACGCCCTTTGGGCTGAGCTTGTCCTTGCCAAGGAACAAACCCGGATGAGTAATCTGGCTACCCATAAGGTGGCTGAAGAATTAAAAACCGCATAGACTATTCGGCGCCAATGTGAGGAAAGAATTACTACCATGGCGCGCAAACTGGAGGAGACCACCGTCCGGTGTGAATTCCTTGAGAAAGATAACAAGGCCAGAACAGCCGATCTCGACAAGGCCTTGCAAGAAGCGAAACAAGCACAGTCTGAGTCTAGGGAAGTTTTGGAAGAGATCCGGCAAGCTGGGGATATAGCGGCTGGCAAGCCTTTCTTATTACAGACGAAGTTCGGCGATCCAAAGTATTCCCCGCTTAACCAAATGTGGAGTTCTCTGGACCCTCTTTTAGACCTGCCGAAGAGTGCCTCCGATGCGTCGCATTTTTACCAAGTGCAAGAAGGGTGAGCCACGAAGAAGATTTTTTGGTCACAGTTCGGCGCGCCAAAGCGTCAGTTGTTATTAAATGAATAGATGGCCCAATGGGCCGAGCTCCATAGGATATCTGGTTCCGCCATGAAGGACGTCATAGTCCGGCTGTGGCCTACAGAGCCCATTCCGAATAGTTACTTCGGTTTGGTGCAGCGGCTTGTGGATGCGGTGCCGCGTATCGACGCCGTTAAGCGTTCAACGTGCATTGAAGGTGCACGGATGGCCTTTGACCATGTCAAAACATACTGGGCAAAGATGAAGGCCGCTAACGTTGCCACGAGGAGTCCCCCCAAGGGTAAGGACCATCACGCACCTGAAAACTATTTCGAGGACATCTTAGAGGGTGACCGCTTGATAGAGGGTCAGTGCTCGAAAGATATGATATTTGAATGAAATATATTGAATTGTAAAGGACACTATAATGATAATATTATGATTTTTGCTTAAAAGTGTTTGGTTCCTCCTGTGCGGCCATTGTTTGTATAATCTGAAAGTTTTCCAGTCGTGGACTTCATCCCCCACATAGGAAATACAGGGGTGTTCGGGAAAGCATACGATCACTCTTAACCCAACGTCTTGGTCCATGAATGGAGGTGTCAATGCAGTGAATGAGGCAACCGGACAATAGGGCGTTAACACTTTCACTAAGCTGTAGGAGTTTTATGGTGGGTTTACGATATAAACCCTATTATGTATGCTGCTATCCCAATGTGGTGCATTCACATGTATGACCTAACAAAGGTCCTTCGTATAATACGGAGGGAATCGCGAAAGATTCCAATAAGTCGTCGAGTGGTTGACCAGCTCTCGCCACATCATGACAGTCAGTTTTCGGCTTTCTCTACTAAGGTTCTTGCTTGGGAAAACCAGGGCACAATCGCAATAGTTCTCCCTTTACTACCTTAGCCAATAGAGTGGAACATAAGGTAGCAAGCACAGGAGTCGGGCAACCAAACTATGGACCCGAGACATGATTCGGAGCTAATGCATATAAGGCCAAACTCGCGACTCCGAAGTATGCTATAAAGTTGTTCGGGCTTATTGGCAATTTAGTATGTTCCCATATCGAGCCCCAGGCGGAGCATGTGAAATAACACAAGGAGAAAAATATAGTTCTTTAGAGAAAAGTGAATACAAGATATAAATTATATTCACTAGAACTTGAGTGACATGCCAATCATTGTTTTGTATATAATAACGCCACAACCCTGGCAATTTGACATACCAAGGGTCAATGGCTGAGGTAGAAGGCACTTTACAGGCTCGCAAAATAGAGAGTGCGGTTGTAAAAGTTGTTTTGGACCTCCTGTCACATGTCTGCGCCGCCTTTCCTTGATGAAGGGGCTCCTTAAAGGGAGTAACTTTTGGAGAAATGTACAAACCGGAACTCCGATGGAGTCGGCGAGATGGCCAGCCTATGAGTCACCTATGGTAAAAGGATAATGGAAAAAAAGAAAAAGTCGTCAGAAAAGAATTGAAAAGAACGGAGTGATAGAAGTACTTGTAGGCCCGTCCGTATTATGGCTCCGCCGATGCGCATGGTGTTTTGAGTGCATAGTTATGTATGTGTGGTATGGATTTCGCAGGTGTATGAGGTGGACGGCGGAGGCCGAACTGCTAGTCCAGCTCCATAATTGATCGGTCCTGCTGAATGGAGACTAGTGGCTTAATGGCCGACAAGGCATGCGGTTTAATAAGGTCGACTTGTACTCCGGCTGGAGGGAACGCAGTATGATCCTTAGTCCGGAGGTAGTATGTCTCATGCTGCTCTCTAGGGGCGTGTGTTTTATACCATGTTCACTGTTTTTACCTTGGGGGGAAATTGCTTCTGACCCTCGGTATTTGTTTGGTGAATCTCTTTGCCATCACTATTATTAGGTGGTCTTTTCCTCTTATGTTCGGTGTTGAGCCTGCCGCCCTGTTTGAAGACCCAACCGCTTCTGTTTGTGTGAGTGGCTGGCTTATCTGGATTGCCATGAATCTGGCAGGGCCGATCCAATATATTGTCTAAGGTGGATGGCTCGTCTCTGTTTGCCTTGAATGGGCTTTTCTATTGACCGGGTTTGGGGCCGCTGAATCCGGCGTTGAACGCTATGTCGCGCGTTATCTTATTATCATTGAAGCGTTTGTGTTTGCTCCGTCGTGGTTTTCCATTGCCGTCTCATACTTCGGAAGTACCAGGATCGCTGGCACTGTTGCCAACTGTCTTCTCCCACGCAAAAGCAGGTCATCCGAGGGGTAAGGGATGACATGGATTTTGGTTTTTCTTGACCGATGTGGCGGGCAAGCCACTCGTCCCGGACGCTGTGTTTGAAGGCCGCTAGGGCTTCCGCGTCCGGACGGTCGATGATTTGGTTCTTTTTAACTAAGAACCCAGTCCAGAGCTTTCTGGCTGACTCTCCGGGCTGTTGAATTATATGGCTTAAGTCATCGGCATCTGGTGGCCGGACATATGTGCCTTGGAAGATGTCGCGGAAGGCGTCTTCCAAATCCTCCCAGCTGCCAATAGAGTCTTCGGGCAGACTGTTCAACCAGTGCCGAGATGGAACTTTGAGTTTTAACGGGAGGTATTTGATGGCATGAAGGTCATCTCCTCGGGCCATGTTGATATGGAGAAGGAAATCCTCGATCCAGACCACGGGATCAGTTGTTCCATCATATGATTCGATATTCATGGGTTTAAACCCTTCTGGGAATTCATGCTCCATTACTTCATCTGTGAAGCAAAGAGGGTGTGCGGCGCCTCTGTGTTGGGCCACATTGCGACATAGCTCCAATGGAGTCTGTCTGCGGTTTTCAGCCCAGGTGTGACTAGGCTTGTCATGTCTGAATAGATAGCCGTTGTCACGTGTCGGGGCACGTCCTCGTGATCCGTAGATCGATCTGGTATGTCCTGCTCTGTTGTCCAGGACCTGCTGAAGGTCATATGTGTGACCACGAGCTGTGTTGTCTCTGCCTTTATGGTGAGGAGGGGCGGGCTGGTGTTCGGCTTGAGTTGCCGCTTTGTCCCGACCACGTAGTGGTCGGTTAGCCGCATTGTGCGGTGCTGGTATGGGCTCCAGTGCCTCATCATCGAACTGAGGTTGCAATTTGCGCTTCGGGTAAATTTTGACTGGGCGCTTGAGGCCGTATTATTCGGCTACTAGGACATCAGTCCATCTGCCGTTGAGCAGATCTTGGTCAGCTTGAACCTGTTGCTGCTTCTTTTTCAGGCTCTTTGAAGTGGCTATTAGCCGGCGCTTGAAGAGCTCCTGCTCCTAAGGTTCCTCAGGCACGATAAAGTCCTCGCTGCCGAGACTCACCTCATCCTCGAAGAGTGGAAGATAATTACTGTCCTCCGAGTCATTGTTTATGGCCTGTTCGTCGGGGCTAACTTGCCCGTTTTCTCGATCGTCCTGTTCGGCAGTTCTTTCATCGGGATCTTCTCTGATTTCAGCACCGTCCAGACTATTGTCCTCTCCTGTGTCACGACTTAGAGCGGCGCCGCTGACGCCGGTGTTTTGGTTGTATCATAGGAGGTTTGTCCCCAACTAGATTTTCTTTCTCGTTGACGTTATTTCTCTTAGGTGTATCCACCATGTATACGTCGTAGGAAGAGGTGGCTGTCCAGCATTTGGTAAGCGGTGGGTCTTGGCCCGTTTGCTCATTGGCATCGTCGTCCATACCATTGATGTCTTCGGAGCCGTAGTCGAGCGAGTCAGTTAAGTTTTCGACAATGTGTATGAAGTGGGCAGTGGGTGGGACACAAAATTTTCTGTTATCAATCTCCAGCTCGAACCGGATAGAGTTCTGCTGTGATCCCCCCGCTAAGCATAGTGCTCTTAACAAGTTTAGCACATCGCCCAGAGGTGAATGCCGGAAGATGTTTGCGGTGCTGAATTTGGTGATCGATGACCAATCATGCTCGATGTGCGCGGACGCGCATAGTTCGGAACCTGTAGCCGGAGGCGGGTCCGTACTTCCGGTGGCATAGATGTCACTTGAAGTTAAGTCTGTGTGCGGCTCCAACACTGCTAAGACCGCGGATTCCGCGGCAAGGTTGATCTTCCCGTCTTTGGATGGCGCGATCTGCTCCGGATCTATGGCTGGAGCAGCTACATGTACTACCTCCTACATATGGACTGGTGATAGATTTAGGTCATGTTCATCGTGGTGGCAGAGAGCGGCTGCCGTGGTCTCGAATCCTTCGAAGATCAAGTCTCCACGGATATCCAAGATGTAGTTCAAGTTTCCAAATCTGACCCGGTGGCCAGGGGCGTAGCATTCGATCTGCTCCAGATGGCCAAGCGAGTTGGCCCGCAGTGCGAAGCCGTCCAACACGAAGATCTGTCCGGGTAGGAAGACTTCCCCTTGGACAACGTCATTGTAGATGATTTAAGGAGCCATCAAACCTTTTGAGGATGGCACAGTGGAACTCTCAATGAAAGAACCAATGTCGGTGTCAAAACCAGTGGATCTCGGATAGGGGGTCCCGAACTGCGCGTCTAGGATTGATGGTAACAAGAGACGAGGGACACAATGTTTACTCAGGTTCCGGCCCTCTCTATGGAGGTAATACCCTAGTTCCTGCTTTATTGATCTTGATGAATATGAGTATTACAAGAGTTGATCTACCACGAGATCGTAATGGCTAAACCCTAAAAGTCTAGTCTGGCTATTATTATTCGGGGCATCTATGGACCTAGCCCTCTTGTTTATATAGACACGGGAGGTATCTAGGGTTACACAAAGTTGGTTACAAAGAAAGGAATCTTCATAGTCGGCACCAAGCTTGCCTTCCACGCCAAGGAGAGTCCCATCCGGACACGGGTAGAGTCTTCGGTCTTCTCATATCTTCACGGCCCAACAGTCGGGCCCATATCGATAGGACGGACGCCCGAGGATCCCTTGGTCCAGGACTCCCTCAGTGGTGACGGCGTGCAGCGACGGCGGCGCGAGCTGGCGCGAACGGTGGTGGCGCGGGCTGGCGGTGGCGCGAGCTGGCGGCGACGCGGCGGCTGCGCAAGGCGGCGGCGCGGGCGACTCGAGCACCGACACAAGGCGCGGCCCGGTTCAGCCCGGGGCGGGCCGGCGATGGGCCCCACGGTCCCGTGCGGTCGAAACGGTGGTGGGGTGACGTGGCGCCTTCCGATTCGTCGAGGGCGGCGGCACTGGACGCGTCCGGCGCAGACGGACGTGTCCGGCAGTGTGGAGGGAAGATGGAGGCTAGGGTTTGGACTGTGAATTCGGACGGGGAGAACCTATATATAGGTAGAGGGAGCTAGGATAGGCCAAATGAGGTGTGGTTTTCGCCCACACGATCGTGATCCAACGATGGAGAGTATGGAGGGGGTTTAGATGGGCTAGTGTGCTGTTATGAAGGGGTGCTGGGCTGCAAAGAGAAGGAGGGGTTTCGGTTAACGCGATTGACCGTTGGGGCATCAAACGACCTCCAAATGGAACGAAGTTTGACAGACGGTCTACCGGTGATATACAAAGGCCACTCGACAAATATCGGCCCATGCTGGGAATGTTTATATCCTGCTCATGAAACGAGAACTAGAAGGTGCAAGAGGTGCATGTGAGAGTGCGGATGTCGAAATAGACAATGGAGAAAGTGACCAGATGCAAGTTTTGAAAAATATGATGATGCAATGCACATGATGACATGGAAAAATGCAACACGCAAGAAAATGTCATGGCAACAATGAAAAATAACTAGAAGACACCTGGCGCATCGGACTCAGGGCGTTACAAAGAGATACATAAAATCATGAGAGAGATACTTTCCTTTTCTCTAGAGGCCTAAAAATGAAATTACGAGGAATTACAAGAAATGCAACCGAGGAAGTATTCACCAACTGTCAGGTAGTTCAAAGAACACCAGAAGTAAAATTTACATCCAAGTCCATACACCACTTAGCGACAACTACAAGCACTGGAGCTAGCCAAAAGGCGCACCGTCGTCATCACCCATCCTTCGTCGGAGAAGGGCAAACATTGTTGTGGTAGATAGCCAGGAACAAAAACACACTGCAGCTTGTTAGTTTCCAACTGAATATGTTTGATGGACCATTAGTATGCGCTTATTTTGTGTGCAAGAATAGTGAATCTATTTGGTCCCAGTAGCCAATAAGCCATAATATGTTTTCCAGCTGTCCTAACTCTTGGTATCAAAGATGATTGTTTTCTACAGAATTATTCAAGCCCATTCATCAAGGTCTGCAGAAGGTATGGTTAAGTTTAAAAGATTCGACACTATCTGGTGTGTAGTTCCAGATTTAGAGGAAAAAACATTCTGGTTGAAATCATAGTATTAATTATACTTTGATGGTAGATTTAATTTTAATTTTGCCAAAAAATCGTCCCAATATGGTGAGTGCAATGCACGTGTATGTGAGCATCTATGTTAAAAAAAGGCCATGATACGGGTTCAAGTACAAAGAGTAGGAAAATAAAAAAGTGGGATTTAAATTATTATAGCTAGAAAAACAATTCATAATGCTCCCAAGTGAATCTTTATTTCCAAACATTATTCTTGGTCATTTTCTTGCTACAATTATCTGATGCATTCGCAGTGACCATCATGGCAGGTCCCACCTTCGTAACCATCTCTGTTGCAGATATCGTTACAAAATGAAGGATTCGTACATGGAGTGTAGGGTTCACGGTGCCCCTGGACGCCAATGTTAGCTTCCTTTCCTACAACAATAAAAAAAATGTGCCATTAGAACCTTTTGCTGTTCGTATTTAAACTAGGATTCTGTGAAATCAAAGTACTATGCAAATAGTAGGACAGCAGTTGAGTGCTAATACAAACACATGAAGAACAACTACTGGCTGGTATATAATTATTATGTACTATGGAAACCATACGTACCACGAAAGAATTGTAATGGTGATCATAAAATCACAAGGAAAACAACTCTTTCATTCCATGCCATTGTTAAATAACACTAGGTTTAAAGTACTATGAGGCATGATAACTTTCCAATAACGGGACGAGCGTGACGCACAAGTTTGCAGTACGAGGAAAAGTACTTTTATATCTATTTTTTGCGAGTATGAGGAAAAAGATACTTGCCTATCTGAACTAAACACCTCACTCTATTAGGCACGGTTGAAACACTTTTCTCTTGCAAAAACACTTGCATATATTAACTTGAACGATCAAACTTCATAAGAAACATTCATATCATTGGCAACAGAGAATGATGCAATAGGATCAATTTTTTATCTATCTCCAGGAAACCACAAATTCACATATACTACAGTTGATAAGCTCTTGTAAATAGAAATGTACCTATCTTCCTCCCTGACGCTTCACTCGACAATAAAGTGGTAGAAACCATCAAAAGTGCCATCAAGCACAGAACACCAGTGTTGATCCGGATTAGAGCCATAATGAAATTGTTTAGTGTTCTCTTCTCCTATGTCCTTTTGGTTGTAGACTTGTACTACTTTGCTGGTTCCTTCTGCTGTTTATATAGAGGTATGGCTGATTCTTGGAGTATCAATGTTTGCCATTTTATTCATTCCTGCTTTGGTGTGTTTCCTTTTTACAATTCTCTGTAATTAATAAGGATCCTCGGATGATACACACATCATGGAATATCCTGTAGGTATCGATTAACAGACTAGAAATATATCCATAAAAAGTTTATTAGTATTCCATATACACAATTAGGGCATTTATTCCCTCCTAAAAATAACCATATGAAATTAATTAGTTTTTCATAATAACATTGTGACATTTTATTGGCTCCCAATATTATTCACAGACGGAATTAATTAGTAATACTCCATATCGAGATTATGGCATTTATTCGCTCCAAAATTACAAGAGAAATTAATTAGTAGTATTCCGTAACAAGATACATAGTGTATACGAAAATTTGTCATCTTGATAGTTTGGTATTACTTTATGTATTTGGCACCTATGATTTCTGAACAAGACACAGTGTGTTGCATGTACGGTCTGGCTAGTGCATAGTCACCTGATATTTGACTGAATTTGTTATTTTGATTTTTTAGTCAACTATGCAGGTTTCATTTGGGGCGGTGGCGCGCTTTTTTCCCGCTGGCGGCGGCGGGGGGTGCATTTCATTATTGTTAGGACCGGATTTTCGAGATATTAGTTTCCCAGAAAATGGCCCTTGTGCTCACCAGCCCCAGGATTACTATTAGCTGATGAGGCACCAACTTGATACAGTAATTCCAAGCAAAATACAAAATATGTAGTACAAGACCATTCTGGCCTGTGAGTACAACACAACATTTCTAGTGGCTGATGGCGGAAGCAGTTTGTGGTTCATCAGTGTCTATGGCACTCCATTTCCCACAGGAACAACTGACCAGGATAATTCCTATCTTCGTGAGGCTATTATCACCATTGCGTAGGTTCCAGGGCTGTCATCGCAACGCTCCTCTCCATGAAAGAAATTTGGCCAAGATAATAGCCAGGGACAAGCTAGTGAGTACTTTGAATGTACTCGCAAACATTATGAACATAGGTATAATATAACAAATGATAATCATGCTCTGAAATATTCTATGATCACAACGTCAGTCACAAAATAAAAATCCATGATGCACACAAGCAGGTCATTCATATAAAACATGAATATGCGATAAGGGAGTAGAAATAGAATGCACCGATCGGGTGTCTGAGCGACACCTCGAAAGGATAATAATATAAAGTATGCCTCAGTCGGGCGTCTGAGCGACGTCACATAAAGGGCTTATAAAGGAAATGAGTAGCAAACATGCCACAGTCGGGCGTCTGTGCGACACCACATAAAGGGCTAATAAAGTAAATGAATAACAAGCATGCCACAGTCGGGTGTCTCCGCGACACCACATAAAGGGCTTATAAAGGAAATGAATAACAAGCATGCCACAGTCGGGTGTCTCCGTGACACCACATAAAGGGCTTATAAAGTAAATGAATAACCAGCCTGCCACAGTCGGGCGTCTCCGTGACACCAGATAAAGGGCTTATATGAGAGTAATCGCAGTGAACATTCAGGAGGTAGAATCGTCCCAGGGATACTCAATAATTCAAATAATGTAAATGGTTACTCCATAATAATCATAGTCATCATGAGTCACAAGTCATGATCCATGTTCTGGTTTAGCAGTTTTTCCTCCGAAGACCGACACTAAGACCGACACTTGACCCATCCCAGACTGTAGTCCTTAACCATGGACATGGCTATTCGAATAGATATAGTCTCTGCAGAGGGTGTACTCTTTACCCACGAGTAAAGGATTCCTCTAGCCCATCGGGACTTATTCCGTCTATGGTCTTTTAATTGAAAACACACCTGACCGCACACACCTGCCTAACTTATCGATGTCTGGAATCACCCACGACACCCGTTAAGAAAAACTCGAAGTGGAGAGGCTACAACCTCGACTAGCATGGGATCACAAAATTTATAACACGCGCAAACTAGGGGAGCTACCCCTCGGCTCCAACCGGAAACACCCATGCCCCCGGACCAGGTGGCATGCCTGCCCGATGCAGCCGGTATCTTCCACCATGGCCACTCTGTATGGTATGTGCTGGGAAGGGGTTGACAACTTACTGAACCGTACCCTACCTATGGCAGGGACAAGTGGTAGTACGAAAAAAGTATGGGGGTTACTGGAACAAGACTCGATCTATGTTTGACTCAGGAGGTTAAAGCATTTCCTGCATGATTAGCATAAGAAATATATTTCACACCAATGAGATAGAATCACCACTCATCATGACACAGCCCTAGAATATCTGAGTGTAATAGTTCCATCCTTGAGCATGCATCATGTTTAAATTGAAGAAACTTGAATTGAGGGAATTTGAAAGCCTCAAAATCTTTTAAAACAAGGGCAAGAACCCTTTAAATTGCATTCAGTGAATCCAAAATTTCCTAAAAATAGTTTTGAGAATTTTGGCAAGGGTTATATACCAAACCAAAATTTTGGAATATTTTAAGGAATTATTTGGTCTCTGAATTTAAAACAATATTCTATTTGAATTTGAAAATATATTCAAATATATATGGATATGTTTTTAAATGCTGTGTGATAATTTATGTGCATTTCGAAATGTCCAATGAGCAACATAAGTTATACTTAGAGGATATTTGGCACTGTTTTGATTTGTCCTAAATTTTAAACAGTGGCAAGTTTAAATAAAAGGAAATAAAACTGAAGAAATAGAACAGACAAAGGGAAGGGCCTTACCTGACTTACCTGCCTAGCCCAACTCCTGTTCTGGCCCAACCCACAAGGGCAACACCGTCTTCTTCCTTCTGCCAGGAGGAGAAGCAGCTGCATGCCTGCACACGCGCGGCCGACGATGCCACCTCCTGCTCCAGCGCGACGACCCGACGCTTCCAGCCACGCCACGGAGACGCCCAACGCCTCCCCTCACTTTCCTCTTGCTCTCTGGTTCCCCACCTCCTCTGCTCCATCGCTTGCGTCCGAACGCAGCCGCCGACCGCCGCCGCCATTCGCATAGCCAATGCCTCCCCCTCGACCGCTTGACGCATCCGGAAGAACCGCCATGACGCCCTGTCCTTATTGCCGAGCCACGCGAGCCGGGAAGCTCTGCATCGCTTCCACGCCATCGTCTTCAACGTCGGGTGCCGCCGATCGCCGTCGCCGATTCGTCGGCCACAACGCTTCTCCTGCCTCTTCTTCGACTCCAATCGTATCGTGGTGAGCTCGCGAACGAAACCCCTCTCTCGCCCCGGCCTCGCACCTCCTCTAGTTGCCGTTTCCGCAAGCTCCCGAGCTCGCCACCGCTGGCCATGGCACCGCCGCAGCTAGAGCTGCTGCAACCTACGTCCGGGCCAGCCAACGAGCTCCGCACCCTCCCAGGAGACGAACACCACCATCAGTTCCTTCTCCCATGCTCTATGGCGTCGTTCTCATCAATACCCGAGCTCCGGCCGCCGCTCCGCCCGTCGCCGTTGCCGCTACACTGCACCGGGGCACCTGCCGCTGCCTCCTTTAGATGCACCGCACCTCCAACTCGCCGTAGCCGCAAACCACGCGTGAAACGGTGCTCCGTACCACCGTCCCGAGCAAATCCGGTAAGTTCCGGCCATTGCTGTGGTCGCTGGCGTCAACTGCTGACGTGGCAGATTATATTAGTACTAATTATGTTATTAGTCTAACCCTATGACAATGATAGCTGGGCCCCATGCCCTAACTAACCCAGGTTTTATTTGCGTTTAGATTAAACTAACCCCCACAGGCCCCACACGTCAGTTTGACCTGGCCACGTCACACGTTGACCGCCACACGTCAGTATTGACTTGCTGACGTGTCTGTTGACCTGGCCCCACCCGTCAGCGACACAAACCCGCACTGTTTCATTGACCAATGGACCCCATTGGTCAGGTATGACCTGGACGATGTTGTTGACCTGCTGAGGTCAGCATGACGCAGTAATAGGATTTTTCTGGATTTATTCTTACTCAGGAAATCCCATAAAATGTTTAAAACTTCAAAAAAAATCATAGAAATTCAACCGTAACTCCAAATGAAAAGATTTATATATGAGAAATGATCATAAAAATCCAATCTATCCATCTGTATCATATTCATGCATGTTAGAACAACCTATAGTTGCTGAATATGGAAAATCATATGTTTGGCATTTGAATATCCACATATGGAGTTTGAATTTGAATCTTGGGTTCAAACCAACTCCATTTAACTTGTTGCTAGTTGCATTAGCTCAATCAACAGCATATTGCCATGTCATAATCATGCATCATATTATTGCATCGCATTGATTGTGTTCTTCCTTGTTTGCTGGTAGTTGTCCCCTCTCAGTAGACGACGTTTCGACGATGAGATCGATGACACCGATGAATAACTTTACTATCTTCGGAAGTGCCAGGCAAGCAAACCCCCTTGTTCATTCCGATACAATCCCACTCTCTTGCTCCTTCTCTCTTTTACTGCATTAGGAAAACAACGTTTCAACTGTTACATGCTGCGGTAGTTGAACCCCTTTCCTCTGCATGACCTGTCATTGCCACAGTAAATAGATGAAACCCACTAGCATGAATAGGAGTTGTTTGAGCCCTGATGTGCCTACTCATTCATGTTTGTTTGGCATGCCTCCTACTGCTTAGAGTTGAGTCAGGTCTGATTCATCAGGGATGAATTGGAATGTGGTGAACATGTCCTACTATTGAGAGCTAAGTGTGTGAACACGATTTGGTAAAGGTAGCGATGAGAGGCCATGTAGGAGTACATGGTGGGTTGTCTCATTGCAGCCGTCCTTAGGAACTGAGTTCTGTGTTTGTGATCCATGAACAACTACTACCACGCATTGGAATGCTTAAGTGCCCCTCTCGACTTATTAATCAACCTGATCTCTGTCCAGGAGTTGCAACTAGTTTCCGGTGTTTGTAGGTAGTGTTAGTAGTCTACCAAGTGGCACCCGGTACAGGTGGGCTTGGGACAGACTAGGCATAGTGGCCCGGTGTACCAAGTGGCACCCGGATGGTGGGCTTGGGAACCCTGTACACATCGTTTGGGCCGTGAGCGACACCCCGGCCGGATCTCCTTGCGGATGGAACCCGAATAGGCGATAAACCTAGACGAGAGACTTGTGTGGTTAGTCAGGTCGTGGCCGACACCCTAGCCCAGCTTCTGCTTGAAGGTTGCCGAGGTACATGACGTGTACAGGGCGATAAGTGGCGAGAGTGTGTGTGAAGAAGTACACCCCTGCAGGGTTATCATTATCTATTTGAATAGCCGGATTCCTCGGATATGGAAACTTGGACCCCTTGCATCGTTCACAGACAAGTGAAAGTGGATACTCTAAAATGCGCAAGATAAGCGTGAGTGCTATGGATGGCGTTCTCGTAGGGAGACAGGAGCGGATCCATAGTGGTGTATTGATATGGTGAATATGTGGACTCGTGTGCGCCACCCCAAAAGAGTTACTCGCAGTCGTAGTATAGGATAGCCACTGAGTCAAAGCTGGCTTGCTGCAGTCAAACTCCACCACCCCCTATATTGATACCGATGCATATGTAGTTAGTTCTGATGTAAGTCTTGTTGGGTACATTTGTACTCACGTTTGCTTATTTTATGTTTTGCAGAGAGACTTCAGTCTCGCTAGTAGTTCCGTGTGGACTTCGACGTTTAGCTTGATACCTCAGCTACGATCTTGTGCCCTCGGCAGGATCTGGTAGATAGACAGGCTTCTCAGCCTTTTTCATTTGTAGAAGTCTGTACTCAGACATGTTAAGCTTCCGCATTTGCTTTGACTTGTATGCTCTAATTGTTGGGTCATGAGACCCATGTTTGTAATGTCTCGCTCCTCGGAGCCTAATGAATAAATACTTGATTCGTAGAGTTATGTTGTGATGCCATGTTGTATTTACACAGATCGAGTATATTGTGTGTATGATTGAAATACTTGGTATGTGTGGGATCCGACAATCTAGTTGTTTATCCTTGGAAGCCTCTCTTATGGGGAAATGTAGTCTACTGCTTCCATGAGCCATAGTAGTCCGCTACAGCCCGGTTCACTAGAGTCCTGCTAGCCCAGCACTACTGCTCAGGACACTTGACTGGCCGGCATGTGTTTCACTTCGTTCCTATGTCTGTCCCTTCAGGGAAATATCATGCGGTGACATCCGGAGTCCTGCCTAGCCTGCTACAACCCGGGTTCCCGGAGTCCTATTTGCCCAGTGATATAGCCCGGATTCACACGCTGCTGACCGACATGCTCGATGTGATTCATGTATGCCTGTCCCCATAGGTTGGTGCCGCTTTGGGTTCACGACTAGCCATGTTGGCCCGGGTTCTCTGTCATATGGATGCTAGCGATACTATCATATACGTGAGCCAAAAGGCGCAAACGGTCTCGAACCATGGTAAGGCGACACCCATGGGAATACCATGCGTGAGGCCGCAAAGTGATATGAGGTGTTACCGACTAGATCGATGTGACTTGGAATCGGGGTCCTGACAGCTTTGGTATCAGAGCCTGACTGCCTGTAGGATTACCAAGCCAAACCGGTCGAAGTTGAGTCTAGAAATGCTTTAGTTATATAAGGGAATTGATTGTGGATGGGAACATAAGGCTCTTTTTACTCCTTATCCTCATGACCTTCTGATCTGAGTCATCTTATCTTTTCTACGGGGTTAATAACTAGGCTTCTCTTCTATCTCTCAGGATGACGTGTTACTAAACCGTAGTTGCCTAGGATTGTTGAGTTCAAGCCTTAGTTCAGTTCCTACTACTTCCATATGTCATAGCTGGCATCAGAACCTTGATATTGTGATGTTGAGTGGTTATGCCACCATTTTTGCACGATGTCTCAAATCATTTTGAGCATTTACAACCGTTATGCTATCCGAGTCATCCCAGGTTTCAAAATAGTCTGATGCATTTGCAAATCCCTTCTTTTCGTTCCTGGTGTCTCTATGGGCCAGTTCAACCACACTAATCGGTGAGTTGAGGTACTTTATTGCCTCAACATATATGTTGGAGCCATTATTATGACCCTAGGCATCTTAGAGAACCACCCATAATTTAGCCATGCTTTATATTCCCAGTGTGATGATTCTGGCCACCATTCCCAATAGCATCCTGTGATGCTACTTAGTAGTAGGTATTCTATTCCTGGGTTTATGAACCCGAGATTCACCCTACTTACTTCATGTTGATAGTTTTGCTAGTTCCTTTAGGATATTAGTAACCTTTACGATAGTGCTCAAGGTTCGTGGTATTTCCTTCTTCCAAATACCATGAACTACTTATGGCAGAAGTTTCTCGTTGAACTGAACAATCACAACCAGAGTGCTCTTGATGAGTTCTCGATTCTATATTGTGAATCTGCCAGCTCTACCTTTCTGCATGGGTTATCCGGAAGAAATGTTGAGCTTTGCTCGACATACTAAGCTATGCATCCACAACTCAGTAAGATATATGTCCCTTTGAGTTGTCCCTCTTTAGTTGTTATCTGACCTTCGTCTGTCAATTGTTGGTCAAGAGTAGTTGTGCATTTGTGTTATCGATGCCTATTATTCATGTGATCTGTCAAGCCATTCTATTTCGGAATGACTAGGAGAAACAAACTCCAGTACCTCATCCATATCTAGGATTGGGTCAAAGCAATTGTATTCCGCGGATCAAAATGCCAATCCAGCTTTTGATTCTGTTCTACCCTGAAGTATTGCCATCTTTATGTCAGGAATATCATAGAAATTGCACAACCTCCTATGAACTCTTGATACAGTGATACTTCTCGCCATCATTATTCGTTTCTCGGTCCCATGTTGTTGTAACCGGAATGCGGACAAGTAAACTGTGATGTGTGAAATCAATACTCCTAGCAACCCTGTTGCTTGGTATATAATGGACAATAATCTTATCCTTAGCGTGTTGATTATTGAATCATCACCCTAAGGTTTATCGTGCACCTAGTCCTTATTTCCGGTGCACTCTTCGATCTTTGAGTTAGGATTGAATCCCTTGCTCTTATGATCATGTCGTCTTGCCTTGAGAAGCAAGATTGTTCTCGAGCTTAATAACATATCGGTGGTTAGTGATTTTCCGAATGTCTTCTTAGAAGTGTTACCAGGTTGTCACCTGACCGCTATGTTGAGTTCGTGATCAAGTTGGTTTCTTGTGACCAACCTTTCTCCAAGAATTTGTGTTGGATACCCTAAAATAGTTGGTTAAGCTAAACAACAACGCCTTGATCAGCCCCTCATATAGCATATCTAGTTGGAAGTGATGATGAAGTTTGTTCCATGTTGGAACATGGATATGTTGGCATATCACAATATCTCTTATTTAATTAATGCATCTATATACTTGGTAAAGGGTGGAAGGCTCGGCCTTATGCCTAGTGTTTTGTTCCACTCTTGCCGCCCTACTTTCCGTCATGCCGGTGTTATGTTCCTTGATTTTGCGTTCCTTACACGGTTGGGTGTTATGGGAACCCCTTGACAGTTCGCTTTGAATAAAACTCCTCCAGCAAGGCCCAACCTTGGTTTTACCATTTGCCTCACCACCACCTACTTTTCCCTTGGGAGTTGTGCTCCTGAGGGTCATCTTTATTTTAACCCCCCCGGACAAGTGCTTCTCTAAGTGTTGGTTCGAAACAGAGCCAGTTGCTGCGCCACCTCGGGGAAACTTGAGGGTTGGTTTTAGTTGTACGTAGCGTTCATCCGGTGTTGCCCTGAGAACGAGATATGTGCAGCTCCTATTGGGATGTCGGCGCATCGGGCGGTCTTGCTGGTCTTGTTTTACCATTGTCAAAATGTCTTGTAACCGGGATTCCGAGTCTGATCGGGTCTTCCTGGGAGAAGGAATATCCTTCTTTGACCGTGAGAGCTTGTGATGGGCTAAGTTGGGACACCCTTGCAGGGTTTGAACTTTCGAAAGTCATGCCCGCGGTTATGGGCAGATGGGAATTTGTTAATATCCGGTTGTAGAGAACTTGACACTTAACTTAATTAGAATGAATCAACCGCATGTGTAGCCGTGATGGTCTCCTCTCGGCGGAGTCCAGGAGAACACGGTTTTGGAGTTATGTTTGAGCGTAAGTAGTTTCAGGATCACTTCTTGATCACTTCTAGTTCACGACCGTTGCGTTGCTTCTCTCCTCGCTCTTATTTGCGTAAGTTAGCCACCATATATGCTTAGTGCTTGCTGCAGATCCACGTCCTACCCTTTCCGACCCATAAGCTTAAATAGTCTTGATCTCGCGGGTGTGAGATTGCTGAGTCCTCGTGGCTCACAGATACTTCCAAAGAGTTGCAGGTGCCGATGATACCAGTGCAGGTGACACAACCGAGCTCAAGTGGGAGCCCGATGAAGATCGTGTTTGTTGTGTTGTTTCGTTTCTAGTTGATCAGTAGTGGAGCCCAGTCGGGACGATCGGGGATCTAGCATTTGGGGTTGTCTTTATTTATGTTAGTTCCGTAGTCAGACCTTGATTGTATTCTGGATGATGTATGCTATATTTATGTATTGTGTGAAGTGGTGATTGTAAGCCAACTCTTTATCCCTTTCTTATTCAGTACATGGGATGTGTAAAGATTGCCCCTCTTGCGACATGCCTACCATCCGGTTATGCCTCTAGTGCCCCGACACATGGGAGATATAGCCGCATCGTGGGTGTTACAAGTTGGTATCAGAGCCTTCCCCGACTTAGGAGCCCCCTGCTTGATCGAATCGCTGATGTTGTTGAGTCTAGAAGAAATTTTTTTGAGTCTTAGGATTATATATATCAGAGAGTAGGATTCTTTTTACTCCCCAGTCCCTTCGTCGCTCTGGTGAGGCTTCCTGACGTAGAGTTTTGACTCTTCTCTCCTCAAATTTCACGGAATTTATTTTTAGGATCACGCGGGTATCTTGGAATCATTCTGATGGTTTTGTGATGAGAACATTGTTCTTGGTGCCTCCTAACATTTAGGGGTTGTGGCAGTGTCCCGGGGAGTTGAGCTCCGAGGTGTTGTCGTCACAATTTTATCATTGCAGTTCTGGAATACCTGAGTTTCACCGACATCGAAAATTGTTTTTATGCAGTTGTTGGAGAGATAACCTCGACGCCACCCAGTACTAGGGCGGGAGTTCGGGAGTATTGCCATAACTTGTATAACGAGTGCTTTTTGAAGGTTGAGGTAAATGATTTCCGAGGTTTTATTGGTTATGTGTTGAAGGATGGATACAGTTGGATGTAGGATTTGCTAGTTTTGGGTGAGATATTATGCTTCACCTGTATCCCCAACACCTGATTGCATAACCAAAAAGTTTCGCGAGTTTATAAGTGAGAATTCAAGTAGCTCCTAGAATATCTTTCCAACGGACACATGATACGATATGGGATCTATCATATGTTTGTTTCCGGCTTATTTTGCAAGCCAAATCCTTGTTTTATTTTTTTTGAGGTATTCGAGTTGCTTCAAAGTCAAATGTTGATTCCATACCTTTTTCCTAAGCGGTTTTCTCATATTTCTATGTGGATACAATCCTTCTTAATCATCGAGATTGTCATGCCAATTCTTTTCCAACCGACGTGCTCTTTTTCAAGTGGATCCGATCATTTTGGACACCCGCAAGATCAACTCTAAAGTATACTCCACGGTTTTTGTTTCTTTCGTCCCAAGTTGTCTTTGTTTTTCCCACCCTCCCACTCTTTTTCTTCATGGGACCATAATCCTTAATAAAGTATCCATCTTATGCATGTGAAGTCTCTCCATTCTTTTCCGTCAATATTCTTATCCGGTGATTCTCAGGAAGATACTAAGGAAGCCTCAAGTTCGTCACTCTTCACTCGTTTTCTTCTCTAGTGTATCCGATTCAACCTTTTGGTGTTAATCATATCCCTTTCCTCGTTTCAAATTCTTTCTCATGCCAGTGCACCTCATAATCATTCCTCGCTTGCTATTCAATTGTTCCAGAGTGCTGAAGATATCTCACGAGATTCGCGTTTCCATTGCTAATTCGCTTAAGCTATCTCGAGGTTGTTATCTTATTCAAGCCATTTAATCCAACCGGCGCAATCTTCCTTTAAATCGTTCAATGATGTTTCTTTCGAGTGGGCCCTAACCCACATGTCTTTTCCCAGGATCTTACCTGACTCTTCTAATCTTCCCGGAGTTATTCTCAAATTCATTTCAAAGTTTGACGTAAGAATGAGTTATCATCATTCAAATGCCTTTCTCCATGATCTTTCAAATTCCTATCACCGTTGGCTTAACCTTTCTATTCGTCATCCTGGAGTATCTCAACAATTCATGGTGGTGCTTCTCATTGTCATTCTCGGATTTTGAAGACTGAAGAAGATTTTTTCTCTCAATCTTGCTCCATTCTATTCAAGATTCATGGTTCTAACTTGTTGTCATCCTTTCATAATTGTTCTCGATTGTGAGAATTCTTTTCACCCATCTGGAGCAATTCAGGAGTCTTTTAAGTTTCATTCCCCGAAGGCCATCATCTCAGAATTATTCATTCCAGTTTTGAGCTATCATTCTCCAAATCTTACCGGTCCATCATTCAAGTATTCTCTAATCAGTTCATGATCTCTTCGTTCACTTGTATCTAAATTCTCTCAAGCATCTTCGTTCATTTGCTAATTCTTCCCGGTGTTTCGCTACCTTTCCTTTGATCATTTTCAATTCTTACGGTGGTTCATCCAAGCGTTCCCTTCCTTGGTTATCATATCAATTCATTCGTTCTTTCCAATTCTACCGGTGGTTCATTGAAGTCCTTCTCAAGTTTGTGCTATATATCTCTTAATCCTTTCTACGAGAATAAGTAGTATGTCAAATTTGTTGCTTGTCATCAATTTAAATTGGTGAAGGATAAGCATAATGTAATTCTTATTCTTGTTTCATCGAGTATATTCAACTCCTTATTCCGGAGGTTCATCAAAAAATTCTCGGTTTCAATTGTTCATCTTTCTTTTCCAGGAGTTCCAAGCTCTCATCATCACAAAGATCCATCTAAATTATTACAAGGTTTCACCTTGTGTTTTCAACTTCTCTTTCTTTCTATCATCCTTTTATTACCGGAGTTCTTCATGGAGGATCTACTTGGTTATTCGTCAAGGATCCCTTTCATTATTCATTCATTCTTCAAGATTTCTCTTGAAGTTATGATCCACCAAACTACTCTCAAATAAACATGGTGCTCAACACATGCTTTTCTTATAGGAGTTCAAGCATTCTTCATCTTGCATTCCAAAGTGCACTTCTTCCTACATTATCTTTTGAGGTGGTGTTATGTCATTTGTGACAATTTCCTTCATGTTTCATGATTCAAAAGTTGTCAGGAATGAGATATTTAAACCCACAATTTTCTTCATTGGAGTTATCTTGCTATAGATTTCACCTAAAGCTTTCCCTAAGGATTTTTGCCATTTATGGTGCTTATAAATGACCCAAGTTCTTCATTTAT
This sequence comes from Triticum dicoccoides, assembly GCF_002162155.2. Classification (NCBI taxonomy): domain Eukaryota; kingdom Viridiplantae; phylum Streptophyta; class Magnoliopsida; order Poales; family Poaceae; genus Triticum; species Triticum dicoccoides. The sequence continues at coordinate 437,292,005 of NC_041380.1, forward strand.
CTTTCCAGTGAAATAAGTTTCTCGTCTGCTTGTTCATATCAATCCAATCCTTTGTTTTTCGTTGGTGGCAGAATTTCACCTCAAGATTTCGAGATGTTTTCCATAAGCCCACAACAAGCTTTTTTGTTGTTGTTGGTTTTCCAACAACTCCGTTTGACCCTTCTCCTAAAGATGCTTCTTCAAGCTCATTTGTGGTAGAAGTTGTCATTTTCTTCTCCATCCCTTTATCCCAACAATCTAGCTTCTATTCTTTTATTCCAGAAGTATTGTGATGTTGCTCTCTTCACTCTTCATCTCGAATTGTGAAGATCATGTTCTTTCTTTTGCTTATCCATTCAACTGGAGTGTCGTGTCCTTCATTCTAGTTCTCTCATCTTATCAAGTTTTGCCCCCCCCTTCTCAACCGGAGTGCTGTCGGAAATCTTTCTTAAGCATTGTGCCATTCTTTCAATAGTTCCGAAGGCAGTGTGTTCTTGATTTCATCAAGTATCCTCTTGTCTTGTCAAGATCATGTTCGATTCCTTCCATTTACAGTCGGAATGTTGCCCAAATTATATCATCCTTATTCCTTCTCTATCTTGTTTTAACCGGAGTGTTATGTCTATCATTCCTCTTCTAACCGTTGTCTCATCCAAGTGCTATAATTTTTCCAAGTTCATATTCTATGCCTTCCATTTTCCAACCGGAGTGTTGTCGAAATTGATCCTTATCGTTCCTTGTACATCTCGTTTCTACCGGAGTGCTTGCATGTACTTATTGTCCATTGCAACCATTTTCTTATGTCTTTCAACCTACAAAGTTCTCGTAATGTTCCTTGTTCCTCTTTTCTAATGGAGTGTTTTCAACTTCGTTCATCTCCGTTGTATTCTTCTTTCCAATTGTTTAACATCTAAAGGTTCATTGGTTTCACTCGTTTGTCAAAGAAGCAACTTAGTTTTACCCCTCCTCTTCCTCTTCCGTTTCTCTCCGATGCCATCCTAGATCTCGGGACGAGATCCTCTTGTAGTGGTGGAGAGTTGTAACACCCCAGATGCAAAACTTCCATATTTGGCAATATATCCATGTTGATCTCCAGCCAATTCCATTTGGGGTTCCATCTTCCGGGCTCATCTTGTTTTGTTATGTTATTCTACTCATTGCGTTGCCATGCTTACCTTGCCATATTGCATTTGTGCTTGTGTCTGTTTGCATTCTCATAATCATCATGTGCATCGTCATATTCATGCATGTTGTGTTGTTGCATGCTCCATGTGTGGTTCTTGCACCATCACTCCTCCTTCCTTCCCTTTCTTCCATTTCTGCAAGTGCCTTTTTCCCTTCTCTTTTGATGTTCATCTTTTCTCCAATATTCTAAAACATTGTACCTAGCCTCTCTGTCAAATTTCATCTCTATTGGAATTGGTTTGGTAAATTCAAACTTGAATTATTTTTACTTCCTTTAAAATCCCCAAACCAATTTTGTTAAATAGAGAACATTTTCAGGATCATGAGTATATTTTTATTTTTCTCTAGCTCCTCTCCTTTTCCCCTGATCTTTCATTCTTGTATTTCTGTCTGAAGAAATAGAAAAGAAAAGAAAGCAACAGCAGCATAGACCCCAGCCCAGCCCCCGCAAGCCACTAGTCTAGGCCGGCCTACCAAACCCTAGAGGCCCAGCCGGCTGCCCCAAGGCCTCAACCCTAGGCCGAAACCCCCATCTCCACGATCCCCTCGTCCTCTCCCTCGTCTCCTTCCCTTGCTCGCGCCGCCAGAGAGGAGCGAGAGCGCTGCCTCGCTCGATCCCATGTCCGTCTCGTTCCCTGAGAGCTCCCCCTCGCCTGTTCCTTCTCCTGCCACCGCCGCGCCTTCCCTCTCCTCTGTGTCCGCGCGCTGCCCGGCGCCTCATCCCTCCTCGAGTTCGTGCCCGAGCCGTCCTCTTCAGCCAAGTCCACGGCCGCTGCTTCGCCAGGGATGCCGAGCGCCACCAGCAGCAGTTCTGGCCGTCTCCGTCGCCGAGTTCCTCACCGCCCTTCCTTACCTCGTCTCCGGCCCTGCCCATCGGAGCCACGCCTCCCGGTGCCGGCAGCTGCATCGCCGGTCTCCTGCCTCGACCCGGCTTTGTTCCCTTTGGCAATCGCATAGGTGCAGCGCCACAAGTTTTGCCTCTATGCACCTGTGTGGTGTTGACCGTGGAGTTCCACCAGCTGCTAGTTCACTCCGTTGCTTCCTCCCTGAATAGTTTTGCTCTATTGCCTTCCGACGTAACCAAGACCGCGAGCACCACGGATCCACCAAGTACCTCGACGCCCAATGCCTAAAACGATCACCGAACCAGGAAACGTCAAGTACTAGGTCAACGAGGACCGCCAAGTTCGTCTTCCGCCGTCTTCGAAATTGCCAATTACCACGACGATATGACAACAACTACCGTCGACGTGCATTTTGCCAAGTACCACTACCGTCGATCCTCGAAGACTCCGTGGACGTCAAGTTTCTTGCCGTGACCCTGAACATCTACGAAAACGTTGTACGACTACTACCATGGCCGAAGACCCGTGTACAACTACCATTGAACGTGGATTCGTCAAGTTCCTCGATGCCCATGTACCACCACCGCTTCGCGAACAAAAATGACTACTTCCTCTTTGAGATGTGTACACCTACTTCCACTACCGTCGCGAGAACGTCTACTTCCACTACTTCCTCTACGCCGACTTGATCCGTTCCGAAAATGAACGCTTCGAAGGTATAACCGTCGAGACGACCGCCCGTGAACGATTGCTTGTGTAGTATGAGTTGCACCCTATGTTTGCACCATGTCCGAGTTGTCACTTTCTCGGTACTCCTCATTTGCCGCTAACTCGTGGGACACCCAGAGTCCGGGATCACCCCACCATCCTTGCATTACACGCTCCCGTCACTTTTCCTTTTGCACTGCTATCTCCATGAGCTACCGGAACTGATATGTTGCCGTGGCATCACTTTCAGTTTCGTTGCCGTGGCACCCCTTTCGTTTCCGCCACGATGACAAATGCTTCATAATGCTCATGTCAACTTTTAATAAAAATTGCATAAACTTACACATGTCATCCGCATCATGATAATAACATTTAAAATGTTTAAAATTGTTGTTGCACCAAATTGCTATTGCATATGGGGATTACCAGATTTGTTGCTTGTTATATTCAGCCCCATTTAAATTGTTTAAATAGTTAGTTTAATTATGCTTCACTCTTGCCATGTTTAACAACATTTAATATTGATGAGTTCATAACCGAGAGAGAACTAAATAATTAAATGTGGTGTTCCTTCAATATGCAACTTGTTACATATTGAGCTCCACTTAACTTGTAGTGTTGTTTGTGCACTTTGCCAGGCCATGCATAATTAAACCGAGCATGCATCATGCTTGGTTATGCATCATGCCATGATTATGTGTTGGTCGTTTACCATGTTGCTTGCTTCTTTCCGGGTAGCTTCTCTCGTTAGCTTCGGTTCCGTTTCGGAGTTGTGAGGATCCGTTCGACTACGTCTGTTTGTCTTCTTCATGGACTCGCTCTTCTTTCATGCGGGATTTCAGGCAAGATGACCATACCCTTGAAATCACTTCTATCTTTGCTTGGTAGTTGATCGCTCTATTGCTACGCCGCGATGCCTACCACTTGCTATAACATGCCTCCCATATTGCCATGTCAAGCCTCTAACCCACCTTTCCTAGCAAACCGTTGTTTGGCTATGTTACCGCCTTGCTCAGCCCCTCTTATAGCGTTGCTAGTTGCAGGTGAAGATGAAGTTTATTCCATGTTGGAACATGGATATGTTGGGATATTACAATATCTCTTATTTAATTAATGCATCTATATACTTGGTAAAGGGTGGAAGGCTCGGCCTTATGCCTGGTGTTTTGTTCGACTCTTGCCGCCCTAGTTTCCGTCATGCCGGTGTTATGTTCCTTGATTTTGTGTTCCTTACACGGTTGGGTGTTATGGGAACCCCTTGACAATTTGCTTTGAATAAAACTCCTCCAGCAAGGCCCAACCTTGGTTTTACCATTTGCCTCACCACAACCTACTTTTCCCTTGGGAATCGCGCTCCTGAGGGTCATCTTTATTTTAACCCCCCGGGCCAGTGCTTCTCTAAGTGTTGGTCCGAAACAGAGCCACTTGCAGCGCCACCTCGGGGAAACTTGAGGGTTGGTTTTAGTTGTACGTAGTGTTCATCCGGTGTTGCCCTGAGAACGAGATATGTGCAGCTCCTATCGGGATGTCGGCGCATCGGGTGGTCTTGCTAGTCTTCTTTTACCATTGTCAAAATGTCTTGTAACCGGGATTCCGAATCTGATTGGGTCTTCCTGGGAGAAGGAGTATCCTTCGTTGACCGTGAGAGCTTGTGATGGGCTAAGTTGGGACACCCCTGCAGGGTTTGAACTTTCGAAAGTCGTGCCCGCGGTTATGGGCAGATGGGAATTTGTTAATATCCGGTTGTAGAGAACTTGACACTTAACTTAATTAAAATGAATCAACCGCGTGTGTAGCCGTGAAGGACTCTTCTCGGCGGAGTCCAGGAAGTGAACACGGTTTTGGAGATATGTTTGAGTGTAAGTAGTTTCAGGATCTCTTCTTGATCACTTCTAGTTCACGACTGTTGCGTTGCTTCTCTCCTCGCTCTTATTTGCGTAAGTTAGACACCATATATGCTTAGTGATTGCTGCAGATCCACCTCCTAACCTTTCCTACCCATAAGCTTAAATAGTCTTGATCTCGCGGGTGTGAGATTGCTGAGTCCTCGTGGCTCATAGATACTTCCAAACAGTTGCAGGTGCCGATGATACCAATGCAGGTGACACAACCGAGCTCAAGTGGGAGCCGGATGAAGATCGTGTTTGTTGTGTTGTTTCGTTTCCAGCTGATCAGTAGTGGAGCCCAATCGGGGATCTAGCATTTGGGGTTGTCTTTATTTATGTTAGTCCCGTAGTCGGACCTTGATTTCATTCTGGATGATGTATGCTATATTTATGTATTGTGTGAAGTTGCGATTGTAAGCCAACTTTTTATCCCTTTCTTATTCAGTACATGGGATGTGTAAAGATTACCCCTCTTGCGACATGCCTACCATGCGGTTATGCCTCAAAGTCGTGCCCCGACACGTGGGAGATATAGCCGCATCGTGGGTGTTATAGAAATATAAGCCGTGGAAATTAGAAAATAAGCAAACTACGCATTGAAAACAGAATCTGTCAAAAACAGAACAATCTGTAGTAATCTGTACTCCAACCATACTTCTGCTACTCCAAAAATTCTGAAAAATTAGGACAACCTGTGCAATTTTCCTATTAATCTTCTGCAAAAATAATAAGCACTTTATCACGCTTGTGTTAGAAATGAGAATTGTTTTCCTGAGCGCAAAAGTTTCTGTTTTTCAGCAAGATCAAATCAAGTATCATCATAAGCCATCCCAAAGGTCTTACTTGGCACTTTATTTAAACGGAAGCAATAAAACATGATTACTACAGTAACCTAATGTAACACCCCGGATGTAACTTTCCCAATTCATACTCCAACTCTTGCCGTTTCCGGCGTTAAGTTATATTTATTTCCTCGGGTTCGGGTTTTTGTCTCCGTGTGTTGTTGTCGTTGTCATGCATCTCATATCATGTCGTCATGTGCATTGCATTTTCATACGTGTTCGTCTCAAGCATTCGAGCTTTTTCCCCGTTGTCCGTTTTGCATTCCGGCGCTCCGTTCTCCTCCGGTGGTCATTTCTAGCTTTCTTTCGTGTGTGGGCATTAAACATTTCCGGATTGGACCGAGACTTGCCAAGCGGCCTTGGTTTACTACCGGTAGACCACCTGTCAAGTTTCGTACCATTTGGACTTTGTTTGATACACCAACGGTTAACCGAGGGACCGAAAAGGCCTCGTGTGTGTTGCAGACCAACACCCCTCCAATTTGGCCCAAAATCCACCAAACTCTGCTCCATCGTCTAGAGCGTTCGATCACGATCGCGTGGCCGAAAACCGCACCTCATTTGGACTCTCCTAGCTTCCCCTATGCCTATTTAAACACCCCCCGAAATCCGGATCTTCCTCTCCCCCGAAAACCCTAATTTCGCCTCCGCGCCGGCCGGACACGTCCGTCCGGGCCGGACAAAATCGCCGCCGCCCGCCCGCACCAGTGGCAAGCTGCCATGTGGCGCGCCGCCGCCAGCCGCCGCCGCGGCCCGCGAGGCCCGCTC
>NC_041380.1:437298516-437303923 GCF_002162155.2 Triticum dicoccoides
GCGCCCCCCGGGGTCGGATCCGGCCGCCCCGCCGGAGTCCAGCCGCTCCCCGGCCTCCCCCCGCCGCGCTTGAGCCTCGCCGTCGCCGGAGACGAAGGAACCGGCCTCTTCTCGCCGGAGTTGTTTTTTTTTCTCGCGAGGTGTTTTTTTTTCCAAGTCCTCAAATCTCAGATCCAAGTGCTCCTGTTCACGGCTCCGTAACTTTGCATCCGTAGCTCCGATTCATGCATATAGCATATCAAAATGTTCATCTTAGAGAGTACATCATTTCATTCCATTGAATCATTTTAATTTGAGTTCATCTTGATGCCCGAAATGCTGTTAGAAGAGGGCTACTTGAGTTAATTGTTAGATCTGCTACTCCGTTTAGCACTTTTGTCATTTTTGCCATGATTATTGTGTGCATGATATGCCCTGATGCTCTACATATGTTTTGTTAAGGGTTTTGTCATCTTTCCAGAGGTGCAATCCATGCATTTTTGTGATGTGTGAGGTAACTAGTGCAAGCTTGCAAAGTGAGGCACTCGGTAAATCTGTTTTCAGGGACTTAGTAATTTCACTAAGTCCTGGGATTGTTTATCTCACGATGCCATATGTTCATGTTGTTTCCTAGTGATCCGTGCCTCTTTTGAGGATGATCAGTAAGGATGTTTTGTTAATCTTGTAGTTCTCTATCCATCAATGTCTTTGTTTGCAATTATGGAGCATACTAGCTTGAGTCAATCGAGCTCTACTTTTGCTACTTTGTGAATCTGGGCAGATTGTCAACTTGTTTGCAATTTTGTCGATGATGTTGTAGTTGATCCGTGCATGCTATGCTATTGTTCTTGCCATGTCTAGCTTGCATTTTGTGACTTCTTGATGGATGTATACTTGTCTTGCCATGACTTGCACCATAGTGAGTGCATCGAGCTCGTAAACATGCCTACTTGAGTTATATTTCAGCATGTGCCAGTTTTCACTAAGTATGAAAACTGATTATGTTTTTTGCTATGTTCACGTACTTGCAATTGTATTTTCTGATCCCTTTTGGCTCAAGGTCACTAAGGGACTTTTGTTAAACTCTTTGAGTAGCTCCATGCCATGCTTTACTTTGCCATGATCAGGTCCTGTAGGATGTAGTTTTGTTGCTCCGAAGAGGGCTACCTGATCTGAAATTCCAGACAAGTGTTAATTTCACTAAGTCTGAGATCTGTTTGTCATATGCATTTTTGCCATGCTTGTTTGAACCTGTTAATGGATGAATTGGCCGTAGCTCAGTGCTAGACTTTTGTTAAACATCTTGTGTGCATCCCTTCCATGTATTTTGTTGTCATGTTTGGGTGCTGTAGCATGTTCATTTCATTGCATTCAGATGCCTACTTGCTGTAAATCGCAGACCGGTGCCATATTTGAATCGCTTGCCATTTCCAAACCGTAACTCCGATTCCGGCGTTCTTTATATCGTTTTCAAGCGATCTCATCTCATCTTTCCAGTGGCATACTTGGATTTCCACGTTGAGGCCAGGTTCATGCATTTCCTATCATATTTTGCATTTTGCATCCCGCATCGCATCCCGCATAGCATATCATCGTTGCATCATTTTGTTTGATCCTTGCACGTGGTTGATTGTATCCTTGTTGCTTGTTTGTCTTGTTTGGGTAGAGCCGAGAGACGAGTTCGCTAACGAGGAGCCCGTTTGAGTTTGCTTTCGAGGATCCAATCAACTCTGACAACTGTGCTGGCAAGATGATCATACCCTCGAAATCACTACTATCTTTGCTATGCTAGTTTGCTCGCTCTTTTGCTATGCCAATGCTACGATGCCTACCACTTGCTTGCAAGCCTCCCAAATTGCCATGTCAAACCTCCAACCCACCATTGTCCTAGCAAACCGTTGATTGGCTATGTTACCGTTTTGCTCAGCCCCTCTTATAGCGTTGCTAGTTGCAGGTGAAGATTGGAGGCCGTTCCTTGTTGGAACATCTTTTATTTACTTGTTGGGATATCATTATATTGATATGTTATCTTAATGTATCTATATAGTTGGTAAAGGTTGGAAGGCTCGGCCTCTCGCCTAGTGTTTTCTTCCACTCTTGCCGCCCTAGTTTCCGTCATATCGGTGTTATGTTCCCGGATTTTGCGTTCCTTACGTGGTTGGGTTATAATGGGAACCCCTTGATAGTTCGCCTTGTTTAAAGCTTTTCCAGCAATGCCCAACTTTGGTTTTACCATTTTCCACCTAGCCTTTTCTTTCCCTTGGGTTCTGCAGACTCAAGGGTCATCTTTATTTTAACCCCCCCCCCCCGGGCCAGTGCTCCTCTGAGTGTAGGTCCACCTGTCAGCTACCGGTCGCCACCAGGGGCAACACTGGGCTAGCCTACCCGTACCTAGGACAATCTGAGTGTGCCCTGAGAAAGAGATATGTGCAGCTCCTATCGGGATTTGTCGGCACATTCGGGTGGTGTTGCTGGTCTTGTTTTAACCTGTCGAAGTGTCTTGAGTTACCAAGATACTGAGTCTGATCGGAACGTCTTGGGAGGAGGTCTATTCCTTCGTTGACCGCGAGAGATTGTCATGGGATAAGTTGGGACTCCCCTGCAGGGATTTGAACTTTCGAAAGCCGTGCCCGTGGTTATGGGCAGATGGGAATTTGTTAATGTCCGGTTGTAGATAACTTGAACCTTAATTAATTAAAATGAATCAACTGAGTGTGTTACCGTGATGGCCTCTTCTCGGCGGAGTCCGGGAAGTGGACACGGTGTTGGAGTGATGTTTGCGCAGGTTGCTCTCTCTAGTTTCTTGCTCGCGCTTTGCCTCCTCTTCTAGCTCTCTTTTGCGAATAAGTTAGCCACCATACTTGCTAGTCGCTTGCTGCAGCTCCACTCATATTTACCTTGCCATACCTATAAGCTTAAATAGTCTTGATCGCGAGGGTGCGAGATTGCTGAGTCCCGGTGGCTCACAGATTACTATTACACCAGATGCAGGGCCTGATGATTCCGCTCCAGGAGATGCGTATGAGCTCAAGTGGGAGTTCGATGAAGACTCTCAACGTTACTATGTTTCCTTTCCCGATGATCAGTAGTGGTGCCCAGTTGGGGGTGAACGGGACCGTTGTCGCATGTTGGGTTCTCTTTTATTTTGGCGCCGTAGTCGGGCCATGAGTGTTTGGATGATGTAATGTTATTTATGTACTTGATTGACGTGGCGAGTGTAAGCCAACTATGTTATCTCCCCTTTATTATTTATATTACATGGGATGTTGTGAAGATTGCCTAACTTGCGACATATGCCTTCAATGTGATTATGTCTCTAAGTCGTGCCTCGACACGTGGGAGCTATAGTCGCATCGAGGGTGTTACACCTAATCATGTGAACACACAAAAACAGTAGGTAAAAGTGTCGGGTTGTCTCCCAACAAGCGCTTTTCTTTAATGCCTTTTAGCTAGGCATGATGATTCAATGATGCTCACATAAAAGATAAGAATTGAAACATGAAGAGAGCATCATGAAGCATATTACTAGCACATTTTAGGTCTAACCCACTTCCTATGCATAGGTATTTTGTGAGAAAACAACTTATGGGAACAAGAATCAACTAGCATAGGAAGGCAAAACAAGTGCAACTTCAAAACAATCAACACATAGAGAAGAAAGTTGATATTATTGGGATATGTAAGAGCATAAGTTCCTTCCTCATAATAATTTTCAGAAACATCATGAATGGATTCAACAATATAACTATCACATGCATCACTCTTTTCATGATGCACAAGCATAGAAGATTTATTACTCTTTATGGCATACATGTCATCATAATAATCATCATAGATAGCAACTTTATTGTCATAGTCAATTGAAACCTCCACCTACACAGGACTTCGTGCCAGCTCACCTCTGCCTCTACGGTTGTTTCTGAGCCGCCGCTTTGGCCGGTTTCAAGCTACCTTGAGCCGCTCAAGTCAACACCGCCGCGGCCTCTGACGCAGCTTTGCCTGTTCTTTTGGAGCTGCTGCCCATTCTGTTATTATTCAAGATGTGAGGATAAGACAGGTTGCTTTGAGTGTTTGGTGACTATTTCATCAACTTATTATGAAAACAAGCTGTGTACGTGGATCAAAGGAAATACCAAAGCATATGGCAGGATTCTCCATGGACACAGATGCATTTACCAAAAGGGAAACCAATTAAATACTCCATGTGATGATCCAAACAAAGGGGTCTCCATGCTTTAAGACTATATTTGTGCGTGGCCATCATGAAGACCGAGACTCAATGGATTATGTGGTTCCTGCACGTGAAGATCTGTCCATCCGAGCACAATTGTTTCGTTCAAAAAAATTACTCTGCGCCCGTCTGCGCCATGATGAACATGTGAAGGGCTCAACAGTTTGCAATCCTGCATACTTGAATGCCGAAGGCCGAGCAAAACATCAGTACGGGCTATCTTTTTCATCTGACTATGTCAAGCATCATTCTGCGTTCATCCAACAAATCACCAGGTGCTTTCTATGTATCTTATCAGCATATATTAAATTGTTTAAGAACAATTACTCTGGTCTCTAGTATTTTTTCGCAGGACCATTACTCGTTACAAAGGAGTTGCAAAGGGGCATGCGCCCATACTATTTTTGCACTGGCGCTTGTCCGTGCCATGCTACTGGACAGATACGTGAGCAAGTCGCCGCCCCTGCTACATCAACACATGCGACTGACTCGTCATTCATGCCTACGGCCGACTCACCCTCGTCCGTGTCGTTTCCGACTCCGCGGCCGACTCTCTTGTCTGCGCCGACTTAAAATGCCGCGGCCGACTCTCCCGTCCCCGCAGGCTTACAACTCTGCGGCCGACTCTACCGTCCGCGCCGACTTACAACTCCGCGGCCGACTCTCCCGTTCGCGCCGGCTTACAACTCCGCGACCGACTCTCCCGTTCGCGCCAGCTTACAACTTCCACTACTAGGAAAAGGGCTAAAGATAGGATTGACACTAATGGCGCACCAGAGAAATGGTGCGCCACTACTATATACTAATGGCGCACCTGGTGGAGATACGCCATTGGTGTGGAATACACTAATGGCACACCAAGCAGAAGGTGCGCCACTAGTAAAACAATTTTTTTTTCATTTTTTCAAACATTCTAATGGAGCATCCGGGCAAAGTGCGCCATTAGTAATTAGAACTACTAATGGCGCACTGGCGACAGAGTGCGCCAGTAATTTTTTTTTACTTTTTGGCAAAAAAACTTTCTAATAGCGCACCGCCGCTCGGTGCGCCATTAGTACGCTTCCCCCACTCAACCTATTCCCCTCCCTCCCTTCCTCCCCACTCAGTATGCCCCCTCCGCCCCAACCGTACGCCGCCGCCGCGCCTGCACGCCCCCTCCGCCCACTCCGTCCCCTGCCACCGCCACCCCGACCCCCG
>NC_041380.1:437304597-437336146 GCF_002162155.2 Triticum dicoccoides
CCCCGCGCTCCCACACCTCCTCCGTCCCCTCCGTCCGCTCCGTCCCCTGCCGCCGCCGCCCCGTCCCCACCGATCTCCGTCCGTCAACCATGGGAGCCGGCCAGTACCTAGAGGCCAGCACCGGCGACGGCAGCGAGAAGAAGATGGCCCACTCCTCCTCCTCCGGCCCGCTCCCGCCGTCGGAGCCGCCGCACCTGCGGGGCCAGGACCCCGTCCACCCCCTGCCCCCACCCCGACGTCCGCTACCAGGCCGCCCCAGGTACAGTTCCATTTCTGGTTTCTTAGAGAGCATCTAAGTGAGGTGGCCAACAAAGTTTGGAATGCATTTCATTTTGATACAACTAAGTTAGATAAGTGGCAAAATAGAGTTAGAGTAGTGAGAAAAAAGTTGAAAGGATGGAACATTAACTATGAAAGTTTTTATAGAAAACAGAAGAAAATTTTGGAAACTGCTATCGATGATATAGACAAAGAGAGTGAAATTATGCTTTATCTGTAGACAAGTATAACACTAGAAAAGTTCTAGATGTGCAGTAACAACATATTAGAAAGGAGGAGCTCTTTGGTCCAGAGGCTAGTGTTATTAATGTCTCTTTAGATGTTCCTTCACAATGTGTGCTTGATGATATAGATAAGCAGTTGCTGATCAAACCTTTTACAGTTGAGGAAGTAAAACATGATGTTTTCCAGACGAAACATAATAAATCCCCAGGTCCTGAAGGGTTTCCCAGAGTTTTTCCAGCATTTCTGGGACTTGAGTTGTGATGATTTGATGCCTCTATTTCATGATTTTTTTAATGGAAAGTTGGATGTAGGAAGACTTAACTATGGCATTATTACCTTGTTGCCTAAAGGGAATGATGATCCAAAGATATAGGCCTATATGTTTGTTAAATGTTCCTTTTATGACTTTTACTGTGGTCAAAGCAGAGCCGTTGTTGTAGCTGATAAGATTATATCCCCTGTGTAGACGGCTTTTGTGAGAAATATGTTTATTTTAGATGGTGTGCTATTGTTGCGCAAGATAATTCATGAGATTAGAGTTAAGAAAAGAAGTGCTGTTAATTTCAAGCTTGATTTTAAGAAAGGACAAAATTAACTAGGATTTTTAGAAAAGGTGATGGTTATGAAAGGGTTCCCAATTAAATTTGGGAAGTGGGTTTGAAAGTGCGTTATATCGACTAGAGGGGGGTGAATAGGCGATTTTTACAAAAGTCTTCAAAATGTGGAAGTTATGAAGACAAACGATAGAAATAAACCTATTACCCTGCAGCGGAAGGTAGACTACACTAGGCAAGCCATAGTCAAGTATTCAATAGAGTGAAAGCACAATGACTAATAGCAGCAATGTAGTAAGGATCAGGTAGGAAGATATTGTGAAGCCACACAGAACACGCAGTCACTCAGTGAAGACAAAAGATAGTGTGAACATACAATGACTTCACAAGGAGTAACAGTAAGTAAAGGGAAGGGAAGATGAAACCAGTGACTCGCTGAAGACAATGATTTGTTGGACCAGTTCCAGTTGCTGTGACAACTGTACGTCTAGTTAGGACAGCTAGGTATTTAAACCTTAGGACACACAGTCCCAGACACCCAGTCCTGAACACGCAGCTCAGGACACCCAGTCCTCACCGTATTCCCCTTGAGCTAAGGTCACACAGACCTCGCCCAGTCACTCTGGTAAGTCTTCAAGGTAGACTCCCAAACCTTCATAGACTTCGTTCACCGGCAATCCACAATGTCTCTTGGATGCTCAGAACGCGACGCCTAACCGGATGGAGGATGCACAGTCCTCAAGTGTAATAAGTCTTCAGATCACACAGACAAGAAGACTTAAGTGATGCCTAATTCTCTTTGCTCTGGGTGGTTAGGGCTTTATCCTCGCAAGGAATTCTCTCTCAAAGGCTTCGAGGTGGGTTGCTCTCAGACGACAAAAGTTGTAATCTGAATCTGAGCAGCCAACCGTTTATGGTTGTAGGGGGTGGGCTATTTATAGCCACTTGGCAACCCGACCTGATTTGTCCGAAATGACCTTGGGTCACTAAGGAACTGACACGTGTTCCAACGGTCAGATTTCAAACTCACACGGCAACTTTACTTGGGCTTCAAGCAAAGCTGACTTGCCCGACTCTGGACAAGATTCGCTCTCAAAGTCTTCACTCGAAGACATAGGTTTTGTTTAAGCATCACTTAAGTCATTCTGACTGGTTCTCTTGGACCCCACTTAACAGTACGGTGGTTCCTATGACTCAACATAGAAGAAAGAGAACTATGAAAGATCTAAGTCTTCGAGCTCCATAGGCTTCATGTGGTGTCTTCTCTTGTCATAGTCTTCAATGTGAATATCTTCATATACCACCTTTGACTTCAATGTCTTCATACATTTTTAGGGGTCATCTCTGGTAGGAAAACCGAATCAATGAGGGACTTCTACCTGTGTTATCCTGCAATTCTCACAAACACATTAGTCCCTCAACTAGGTTTGTCGTCAATACTCCAAAACCAACTAGGGGTGGCACTAGATGCACTTACAATCTCCCCCTTTTTGGTGATTGATGACAAACTAGTTGAAGTTTTCAACGGGGAATATAATCTGTGAAATTATAAAGGATAAGGAATTGTCTTCATAAGTTGCAAGGGCTCCCCCTGAAGATGTGCATATAAGTAATTTGCTTTTGGAATGCAAATGCACATGGCAGGTTGTACTTGTGGAGATCCACTTCAACTTATGATGACAATCCACTATGCATGTCAAAGTATATGAAGATAATGACATGCATAATGGAAAATGGACGTCTGCAGAATGATCTAAGTGCGGAATTTATCATAGCAACACAAGGTGGCAGATAAGTAGCAGACGACCATCGAGTTTAAGTGTTACAACTCAAAGAACCAAATGTAGCAAAACGAGAGTTGTAAGCACGAAGCAAAATATAAAGCACCCGCCCATATGGACCCGCTTGAAGACTATCAACCTCATATGCTTCTCCCCCTTTTGTCAGTAAGGACCAAAAAGGTTTGAAGACATAGAGCATCTACTCATTCCCATGAGGAGTAGGTGAAGCAGCAGGGTCATTGGTGGTGTTTGGCGGTGCTGAAGAGCTTGGAGCAGAGTCGAAGCGTGCTGAAGGAGGTGGCGGTGAAGTAGAATCGTCTTCATCCTCGATCACTCTGGCATTCACAGTTATACCAGAGGAAGAGAACTCAGAGTCTTCAAGGGATGGAGTTCGTCGCAGCACTGCCCTTCGAGGATTTGTGGAGTCAAACTTGAATCGCTCAGTGAAGCCATCCTCTTGAAGATCATCTTCAGAACACATCAGCGTTAGCCCTTTCCATGTGCGGCGAGAGGTTTCATGGGCAACAAAAGCATTCTTGGTGGCAAGATTGCGAATGCGATTAACATCCACCAAGAGGCTTTGCATCTGACGCTTCAGCCAGTCATGATGCCTATCCTATTTCTGATGAAGAGCCACAAGAAGCTCTCGGTCGTTGAGAACACGAGTGCGCTTCTTGGGTCGTGGAGCAGTTGTACTGTCAGTGGCTTCAGTGAGAGCAGGATGCAGTGCACGTGTAGTGTCAGCCAAAGGATACACACGAGTTACGACTTCAATGCCTTCAACGTTTTGAGTGAAACTTTGATGCTCTGCATTCTGAACACTGAGAGGTTCCTTGGCAGGCTCAGGATAGATGGCTTCAATAGACATATCCACATCAGGCAAAAAGATTCGATGGTTGCGGGCCGAGGGCTGATAGGAGATAGCGGAGTGAAGTTTGATCAGCCGCATCACCCAAGGGGCGTAGAACTTCAAACCAAACAAATCATAGCCAGATGCAGCAAGTTGGCGAATGAAGAATTCCTGTGTATTGAAGCATTTTCCATGAAGAATGTAGAAGACCAGAGTCTTCATTGCACCTTCCAGCTTGGCATGGGGAGAATGTCCTTTCATTGGCCAGAGAGTTCGCCTTATGATGTGATAAATGGTTTTTGGCAGATACTCAAGGTATTCAACGAAGAACTCCATGGGATAAGCAGCATCTTGGGGCAATGGCTTCATCATACTAAGCATCTGACTCATATTAGGTTCAGTCTTCTGAAAGATGCTCTCAATAGCTTCACTGTGAAGCTGACAGCCATGCTCGTAGAGATCGCCAGGAGTGGGCAAACCAGTGAGCTCAATGATGTCAAAGGCTTTGACTTTGTGATGAACGTTTCCTATCATCCACTCCAGGACCCAAGTCTTCGGATCTCTGCTATACCCGCGGATCTGAAGTGTGGCATAGAATTGGAGCAGCAACTCTTCATTCCAATGCTCTTGGTCAGTGACGAACGGCAGCAGTCCAACCTCTTTGAAGCAATCCAGAGCTTCTTCCAGACAGGGCAGAACAGCTATTGCTTCAATGTCAAGGCGCTTGTGTGGGAAGATGCGACCTTGGTTGTAAAGAACGCATGAGTAATAGCTTCACTGCGGATAACTCTAGAACCGATCAGATGATATTCTTTCCCTTGAGTAGGGGTTCCTGGAGCTATTGAAGAATGTGTTGTCTGCTCTGAAGCCATTGATATTGAAGGAGCCAGGTGCTGATGCAGGACCTGGGAACCTTGGCAATCTTGGGATTGGCTTCTGTACCTGAGGCCTGTGCTCAACATGATAGTCGAACTGGGGACCGGCAGCAGACTCAGGAACAGAAGTGGAGGGATCAGTGGCTTCGGTGACTTCTGGTGCTTTTGTTGGTGAGGGATCCACATTAGCTTCAGCCATGACAGCGTCAGTGGCTTCAGTGGTGTTGGTGGTGGCAGCCTCAAGATGTTCAACCTCCACTTGACGAGCAGGAGGATCGGTCACGATCATGTTCTCCTTGAGAACTGCTTCTTGGTGGGACAGGGGAGTGGCAACTTGTGGGACTTCTTCTTCCGCGGCTGATGCAGCTGGATTGTCTTCAGCAGAGACTTGAGGCCTTGGACCTTTGTGAAGCCTGCGCAACACAGGCGACGCCTGTGTAGTTGGAGTTGGCTGGGCCTCAAAGTCTTCTTCCTCTTGTGGGCGATCAGCCCATGAAGGATCCTGAGCGATTGGCATCAGAGGACGACCAATGCTGATGAGTTTGCTATTCTCGAGCTGAGGAAGGACTGCACCATCTTCTACATGGTCATGTTGACCAATGTCTTCAACAGCGATGGGATCAGCTGCTGGAAAGTCTTCAGCTTCATGAGCCTCTGTGAAAGCAGGCTCATGGATTGTCAGTTGGCGTTCAGCGTCAGGACGAACCATGGAAATGGGTTCAACTATCAAAGGCTCTGTGGGAGCAGCCCGATCTTTCTTGGTCTTCCTCTTCTTCTTGAAGGGGGCAATAGGAGAGGCTTCAGGATGTTTCCTTTTCCTGGCTTCAGCCTCAGCAGTCCTCGTCTTCTTGAGCTCTAAAGCAGTTGACCGGCTTTTTGGCTTCGAGCCAGTCATTCTAGTTGGGAAGACAATGGGATCTGCTTCCTGCCTTGGTGCGTCAGGTTCAGCCGTAGCGGGCTTCTTCATCTTCTTTGCTGCCATCCTGGGGTCGATGCCAGGACGCCCAAGGGCCTTGCGCTTCTCAGCCTCATTGTAGGCTTGCACACATCTGTCAGCCAGAACCTTCATGCGCTCATGCGAACCCTGAGCTTCTGCATGTTTCTTTAGAAAGGCTTCCTTGAGCTCGTGCAGCATAATCTTGAAGTTCTTCACCTCTTGCACGCCTAGCTTGGCCATATGCTTCTTGAACTAAGCCTTTTCATAGTCAATCTTTTGCTTCAGTTCAACAATGCTCTGGGCGATAGCTAACTCTGAAGCAATGGCGCCATGGAAGGCGACACTGAGGCCAATGGGTAGTTGTAGATCTTCGAAGCTGATGTTTGGCGTGTCAAACCATTCATCAATGAAATTGTGGATGATTGTTACATCAAAGAGAGGCAGATCATTGAAGATTTCTGCTTCTTCTTTGCTCTTGATGAGTTGCTCAAGAGCGTCATCTGCAAGATCTTCATCACTTGACAGATCAATGGCATCATTGCGCAGAATGGCAGCAGCTGTTAGCTCTTGGCCAGTGTGTGGCGGAGGCATCTTGACCTTCTAGGGCTTGGAGATGCGTGACAAATCTTCAGACTGCGCACTGTCTTCAGGAGGTGAAGTTGCCAGTGGCTTCGCTCGTGAGAGTTTTGGAGCAGAGGCAGGCTTTGAAGCTTTTGGCTGCTTCTTTGGCTTCGGTGCTGCAGACGCTTCATCTGATTCAGCGTCAGCTGCAGGCTCATTCACTGCAATCCCTTGAACCAAGATATGGGTGATGAGGCCTTCAAGGTTGTACAAAGGACCGACGACATTGGGTTCTGCATCTCGTGTGCCATCAGCCCTTGGAGCTGAGGGACCAGGGTTGAAGTCTAGTCCCAATGTCTTCTTGTTTTGCTTCGCTAAGTTCTGGGAAAACTGGAAGTTGCGCTTGAACAGAATGTCGTCACGACACCGTAGTAGTGACGATGGGTGTGCATCAACAGGCTGTGGCCCACGGACCATGCAGAGATAGAAGCCTTGTTCAATGGCTTCATCTCTGGACTTGGGTTGAAGATTCTTGTATAGGATGTCTCCCCACGGTCTCTTGATGGCATTTTTCTCACCATATTCCTGGGTTACAAATCGGTATTTGAACCATTGTTCTGCCCAATATCTTCGAATCCATTGGATTCGGGTCTTGCGCTGATTGTAATCCTCTTCAGGATCTGTCTTGTACAGTTCTGAGAGGTCATCTGGCAGATCTCTAGATGTTTCTCCACGACGCTTTCTGCCACCCTTCCTTACTGATTTCTCTGAAGCCATGAACTTTAAACTGAAAGGCTTCAACACGTTCAAAGGCTTCAAAGATTTTCGCTTGCTGGACAAACAGGAACTTGCTTCAGGAGAATTTATATGATGCTGTAAGAATTCTGCAAATGAATGCAGACTATGAGAACCAAGGGATTCTCCCACGGACATGTACCTGTGACAGCATTAAGGTGCGAGGGAAGGGGAAGAGGTCATATGCATTCTCAGAAGATTTTGAATATAAATCAGTTTAGAAGACATTGACCTCATCGTGCGAAGACATTCACTCATAGATAAGGAGTTGGTTCCAGATTTGTATGAATCCAGAGATCAGTACAAGTGAGGAATCTAACTACTTTGTGAAGCATAAGTGAATATACTAGGCATGTTATGAGATGCAATATGAGAGAGATCTAACTTGTGTGAATAGAAACTGCTTGTGGTAGAAAGTGACAAAGCCATAGGATTAACAGTGCTGTAAAAAGGAAGTTTTATTTACCACACTGAGAACTGCTAGACGGAGTGGAAGATGAGGCCGAGCAGTTCAATCTTCCGTGCCCTAACTTGGCGATGGAGGACACCTACGGCAACGGCGGAGAGGACGATGTCCGCGGTCGCGTGAAGACGGTGTCGGAGAGGTTGCGGCAGCGAAGCGCTTCGTCGCTGGCGTCGTCGAGGGCTAGCAGTGGCGCTAGGGTTCGTGCGAGAGTGGAAGAAGAGATAATGACCGCCGTGAAGTGTGTATTTATAGGTAAAGGGGCGGCACTGCGTTATTACACAGGTGCCCCTAGCAATTCGCATCTGAGGAACACGTGGCCATTATGCAGAATTTTGGGGTTTGTTCCATGTCCCACGCATGCCTGGATTGTCGGGTGGTCGTTCCTACTTCTCCGGGTTTCATGTGGAGGAATGAGCATTGAAGGTGGACTTAAGGTTTGTCTTTGTATCTTCTGCTGACAAGGACGCAGAGAAGACATTCGACAGTTTCAATAGAATGCATATGATTTGGAGAGATAGAGTTTGAGATAGATAGCATAGAGAGGTTAGGGTCCGATCTCATTCACTTAGTTCAAAAGATTCAACAAGAAGACATAGCTATAAGTGAATGTTGTAGAGGACAGAACACTAGTATATATATATATATATATATATATATATATATATATATATATATATATATATAATCAACATAGTGAAGATAATCATGAAGACATGTTGAGATTGAAGCCAAACCAAATGTGAAGACATAGCAAGGTAACGCCATGAGTGAAACACTTCAAAATTGAACATTTGGTGGTGGCGTTACCCACCGTATAGGAAGTATTAGACCCAGACACGGCGCACAATTATCGTGGCGCTCCGAAGTCAAATTCCACATTAATGTATTCACACTTAGAATGTATGTCTTCATTGATTGAAGATATACTTTACTTTGTGTGTTGCACATCTAAGTCATCAATATGCATAAGGGTTAGGATGTGTGCCTGATCACAGGACATTTGAGGATTCCAGGATATTTAGCTCACACCGTAACTTGCAAAATCTCTTCTCATCCAAGGGCTTGGTGAAGATATCTGCCAATTGCTCTTCAGTGTTGACGTGTATGATATCAATATCTTCCTTCACAACATGATCTCTGAGAAAGTGATGACGAATTTCAATGTGCTTTGTCTTCGAGTGCTGAACTGGGTTGTTGGCAATCTTGATGGCGCTTTCATTGTCGCAGTAGAGTGGCACTTGCTTCAGATGAATTCCATAGTCATTGAGCGTTTGCTTCATCCACAGAAGCTGAGCGCGGCAAGATCCAGCAGCAATGTATTCAAATTCAGCAGTGGAGAGAGATACGCAGTTCTGCTTCTTTGAAGACCAACATACAAGTGATCGTCCCAGAAAGTGACATGTGCCTGATGTAGACTTGCGATCAACTTTGTCACCAGCATAATCAGCATCCGAGAATCCAACTAGATCAAACTCTGAGCCCTTTGGATACCATAATCCTAGAGTTGGGGTGTGAGCCAAATATCGAAGAATTCGCTTCACAGCTAAGTGATGTGACTCCTTTGGTGCCGCTTGAAATCGAGCACACATGCAAACACTAAGCATAATATCTGGCCTAGATGCACATAGATAAAGTAAAGAACCAATCATGGAGCGGTATACCTTTTGATCAAACTCTTTACCATTGTCGTCAGGACCCAGATGATGCTTGGCTGGCATTGGCGTCGTGAAGCCTTTGCAGTCTAGCATACCGAACTTCTTCAGGCAATCTTTGAGATACTTCTCTTGAGATATGAAGATGCCGTTGCGTTGCTGTCGTATTTGAAGACCGAGAAAGAACTTCAGCTCTCCCATCATAGGCATTTGATATTGCTTTTGCATCATATATCCAAACTCTTCACTGTACTTCTGATTGGTGCAGCCGAAGATACTGTCATCCACATATATTTGGCACACAAACAGTTCACCATCATATGTCTTCGTGACGAGAGTGGGGTCGAGAGAACCAGGTATGAAGCCTTTGCTCTTCAGGAAGTATTTGAGTGTGTCATACCAGGCCCGAGGGGCTTGTTTGAGGCCATACAATGCCTTGTTGAGCTTGTATACCATGTCAGGATGTTTTGGATCTTCAAAGCCAGGAGGTTGTGCAACATACACTTCTTCTTCAATCTTGCCATTGAGGAAGGCGCTCTTCACATCCATTTGATAAAGAAGTATGTTGTGATGATTTGCATAGGCCAGCAGTATGCGTATGGCTTCAAGTCTAGCCACAGGAGCAAATGTTTCATCGAAGTCAATGCCTTCCACTTGAGTATATCCTTGAGCAACGAGACGAGCTTTGTTTCTGACAACTTGACCATGCTCATCTTGCTTGTTGCGGTATATCCATTTGGTGCCTATTATGTTGTGCTTCCGAGGATTGGGACGCTTGACCAGTTCCCATACATTATTCAGCTCAAACTGTTGAAGCTCGTCTTGCATAGCTTGAATCCATTCAGGTTCCATGAAGGCTTCTTCAACTTTCTTGGGTTCTGTTATTGAGACGAATGCGAAGTGCCCACAGAAATTTGCTAGCTGAGTTGCCCTTGAACGAGTGAGTGGACCGGGTGCATTGATGCTATTAATTATTCTTTCAATCTGCACTTCATTGGCAACGCGAGGATGTACAGGGCGAAGATTTTGCTCTTGCTGATCATTGTCGTTGTTAGAAGGAATGTCTTCAGGCTGAGCATTGTCTCCTTATCACCCACAGTCTAGTGGTCAAGTAGAATTGAGCAATAGAGAGCTCAAATTAATTTTGCAAAAGACTGTTAATAGATTTAGAAAGAATTGGTCCAAGAAACTTGATGATGCATTATGGGCCTATAGAACTGCATATAAAAATCCTATGGGTATGTCTCCGTATAAAATGGTTTATGGAAAAGCATGTCACTTACCTCTCGAACTAGAACACAAGGAATATTGGGCTATTAAAGAACTCAATTATGATTTCGAACTTGCCGGTGAGAAGAGGTTATTTGATATTAGCTCACTTGATGAATGGAGAACCCAAGCCTATGAAAATGCCAAGTTGTTTAAAGAAAAGGTTAAAAGATGGCATGACAAAAGGATACAAAAGCATGAGTTTAATGTAGGTGATTATGTATTGCTATACAACTCTCGTTTAAGATTTTTTGCATGAAAACTTCTCTCTAAATAGGAAGGTCCTTACGTTATCGAGGAGGTCTATTGTTCCGGTGCCATAAATATCAAAAACTTCGAAGGCACAAATCCGAAGGTGGTTAACGGTCAAAGAATCAAACATTATATCTCAGGTAATCCCATAAATGTTGAAACCAATATTATTGAAACTGTAACCCCGGAGGAATACATAAGGGACACTTTCTGGAATGTTTCAGACTCCAAAAAGGAATAGGTATGTGGAACGGTAAGTAAACCAACTCCAAAACAGTTTTTAAGGCAATATTTCTCCGTTTTGGAATATTTAGAAAAATAGAAAAAATAAGAAGCAGTCTGGGAAGGACATGAGGGCTCCACGAGGGTGGAGGGCGTGCCCTACCCTACTGGGCGCGCCCCCTACCTCGTGGACACCTTGTGCGCTTTCCGGACTCCTTTTTCATACACGTTACGTATATTGGTCGATAAAAATTCATTATATAATCTCCCGGAGGTTTTGACTCCCGTATCACGCAAATATCTCCTTTCTTTGTTTTGAGCCATCCTGCTGCAGATTTGAGCAACATGTCGTCCCAGGATTCGGAAGGAGAGAGCTATGTGGCTGATTACCTTGCAGATCCTAAAGTCTATGGGGAGGTGGAGCATTGTGGTTGGACTACGGAAGAAGAGGAGGACTATGAACCTAAGGGAAAGGAGGAGACGAGCTCAGATGAAGATGAAGTCCCACTACCTCAACCTGGGGACATGCATGTGGAGTTTAAAAAGTCAAGCCTCCCTGATAGAGTAAAGAAACCTAAGATCGAGTTTATCCCTTTTTGCCTCTTGCAGGAAAACAAACAGGAACTATGCAAAAAGATACTAAGCCTGGAGCAGGAGATCGAGGACCTAAGGAACCAAAATTCTGTCCTCAATCGTAAATTAAGGAAGAAACCTACGCCATCAACAAAAGCATCACCGTCTCCACCAACAAAGAAGAATTGAGTATCTGGTATGTGCACCCCCCTTGGCAACTGCCAAGCTTGTGGGAGTGCCCCGGTATCGTATCACCATCACTTTTATCTTTACCATTTTTCTTAGTTCGATCCTTTTGGTAATATCTTGATCTAGTAGAATAAAAGTTCTTAGTATGATCTAGTCATGAGTTTTGCTTTATAATTCTTCTATGTAATCGAGTCCATGAGCTATATATAATAAAGATTAGTGTTGAGTCAAGGGCTTGATTCTTTTGCCATGATCTTAAGTGAATAAAAGAAAAGAGAAAGAAATAAAAAGGAAACAAAGAGATCATATTGATCTTATGGAGAGTAATGAGATCACATAGAAAAAGTATAATGAATAAAATTTGTTGAGAGTTGACAAACATAGTTTTGGTCATCGTTGCAATTAATAGGAAGTAATAAAGAAAGAGGGGTCTTCACATATAGATATACTATCTTGGACATCTTTTATGATTGTGAGCACTCATTAAAATATGACATGCTAAAAGAGTTGACGTTGGACAAGGAAGACAATGTAATGGGTTATGTTTTCTTACATCTGAGATAAATTATATTGTCATGGATCGTCTAACATGGTTGAGCTTGCCTTTCCCCCTCATGCTAGCCAAAATTCATCGCACCAAGTAGAGATACTACTTGTGCTTCCAAATACCCTTAAACCAGTTTCGCCATGAGAGTCCACTATACCTACCTATGGATTGAGTAAGATCCTCCAAGTAAGTTGTCATC
Source organism: Triticum dicoccoides (assembly GCF_002162155.2). Taxonomy (NCBI): domain Eukaryota; kingdom Viridiplantae; phylum Streptophyta; class Magnoliopsida; order Poales; family Poaceae; genus Triticum; species Triticum dicoccoides. The sequence goes on from NC_041380.1 coordinate 437,316,824, forward strand.
GGTGCAAGCAATAAAAATTGCTCTCTAAATATGTATGACTTATTAGTGTGGGAGAAATAAGCTTTATACGATCGTGTGATATGGAAGAAATAAAAGCGACAGACTGCATAATAAAGGTCCATATTACAAGTGGCAATATAAAGTGACGTTCTTTCACATTAAGATTTTGTGCATCCAACTATAACATCGCATGACAACCTCTGCTTCCCTCTGCGAAGGGCCTATCTTTTACTTTTATCTCCTACCCTGCATAAGAGTCATGGTGATCTTCACCTTTCCTTTTTACATTTTATCCTTTGGCAAGCATAGTATGTTGGAAAGATCCTGGTATATATGGCTAATTGGATGTGATTTTTCATGAACTATTACCGTTGACATTACCCTTGAGGTAAAACGTTGGGAGGCAAAACTATAAGCCCCTATCTTTCTCTCTGTCCGATTAAAACTCCATACCCATAAGTATTGCATGAGTATCAACAATTGTGAAAGACTATATGATAGTTCAGTATGTGGACTTGCTGAAAAGCTCTTATATGTTGACTCTTTCCTGAGTTATGATAAATTGCAATTGCTCCAGTGACTGAGATTATAGTTTGTTAGTTGTCAATGAAGTTTACGATTCATACTGGAACTTGTGATTGAATTATTACTCTAGCATAAGAAATCATATGGCAAGAATTATATAAGTTGTTGTTCTAAGAATGATCATGATGCCCTCATGTCCGTATTTTATTTTTATCAACACCTCTATCTCTAAACATGTGGACATATTTTTCGATTTTGGCTTTTCGCTTGAGGACAAGCGAGGTCTAAGCTTGGGGAGTTGATACGTCCATTTTGCATCATGCTTTTATATCGATATTTATTGCATTATGGGCTGTTATTACACATTATGTCACAATACTTATGCCTATTCTCTCTTATTTTACAAGGTTTACATAAAGAGGGAGAATGCCGGCAGCTGGGATTCTGGGCTAGAAAAGGAGAAAATATTAGAGACCTATTCTGCACAGCTCCAAAAGTCCTGAAACTTCACGGAAGAAATTTTCAACATATATAAAAAATAATCAGCGGAAGAAATTTACCAGAGGGGCCACACCCTGCCCATGAGGGTGGGGGCGCGCCCTACCCCCTGGGCACGCCCCCCTACCTCGTGGGCCCCCTGGTGGCCCTCCAGTGGCCATCTTCTGCTATATGAAGTCTTTCGATGGGAAAAAATAACAAGCCATCTTCTCGGACGAAACTCTGCCGCCACGAGGCGGAACCTTGGCGGAACCAATCTAGGGCTCTGACGGAGCTGTTCTGCCGGGGAAACTTCCCTCCTGGAGGGGGAAATCATCGTCATCGTCATCACCACCGCTCCTCTCATCGGAAGAGGGCAATCTCCATCAACATCTTCATCAGCACCATCTACTCTCAAAACCCTAGTTCATCTCTTGTATCCAATTCTTGTCTCCAAGTCCGAGATTGGTGCTAGTAGGTTGCTAGTAGTGTTGATTACTCCTTGTAGTTGATGCTAGTTGGTTTAATTGGTGGAAGATCATATGTTCAGATCCTATATGCATATTAATACCCCTCTGATTATGAACATGTTTATGCTTTGTGAGTAGTTACTTTTGTTCCTGAGGACATGGGAGAAGTTTTGCTATTAGTAGTCATGTGAATTTGGTATTCGTTCGATATTTTGATGAGATGTATGTTGTCTCTCCTCTAGTGGTGTTATGTGAACGTCGACTACATGACACTTCACCATTGTTTGGGCCTAGAGGAAGGCATTGGGGAGTAATAAGTAGATGATGGGTTGCTAGAGTGATAGAAGCTTAAACCCTAGTTTATGTGTTGCTTCGTAAGGGGCTGATTTGGATCCATATGTTTCATGCTATGGTTAGGTTTACCTTAATACTTTTGTTGTAGTTGCGGATGCTTGCAATAGAGGTTAATCATAAGTGGGATGCATGTCCAAGTAAGGGAAGTACCCAAGCACAGGTCCACCCACATACCAAATTATCAAAGTACCGAACGCGAATCATATGAGCGTGATGAAAACTAGCTTGACGATATTCCCATGTGTCCTCGGGATTGCTTTTCTCTATATAAGAGTTTGTCTAGGCTTGTCCTTTGCTACAAAAAGGATTCGTCCACCTTGCTGCACTTTATTTACTTTTGTTACTTGTTGCTCGTTACAAATTATCCTATCACAAAACTATCTGTTACCACTTATTTCACTACTTGCAGAGAATACCTTGCTGGAAACCGCTTATCATTTCCTTCTGCTCCTCATTGGGTTCGACACTCTTACTTATCGAAAGGACTATGATAGATCCCCTATACTTGTGGGTCATCATTCCCCCAAAGGGAAGGAACTTCGGTAACACATCCTCGGCTCCACCGGCTCCACTTGTGGTTATCTCTTCCCTTTACTTTGTGCAAGCTATTATTGTGTTGTATCCTTTGGTTGTACTTGTTGTTGTTGTTGTTGTTGTTGTTGTTAGCATCATATAGGTTGTTCACCTAGTTGCACATATAGACAACCTATTTGTTGCTAAACCTAATTTGTTAAGAAATGCTAAAAATTGGTATTTGCCTATTCAGCCCCCCTCTAGTCAACCATATCGATCCTTTCAAAGGCCAATGCTAAAAATCTTGGAAATATGTTCCAACCATCATATCTGACCAAGATTCAGATCTGATTGGTGTCAGGATACCTCAGACTCAGGATGCGTGAGAAGAAAAGGTGCAACACAAATTGATGAGATGGCATTGTAAGATTCTCGGGAAATGAACTATGGAAGCGAGTTCCGAGACAAGAGTTCATCATTAAACCAAGTAGAGGATGAGGGGGTGGCTGATGGACTCGGTGATAATTCCTCGAGATTTCCAAAAAGATGAATTTCCACAATCAGGTGAACAAGGAGATACATTTGTCAGATCAAATGACATAATGATGTATGTTCAAGGAAAACATACACAATTAAACATTGGTTGAAAGGTGCACCCAAAATATGGGCATAGGTAGCATGATCAATGTTAGAATGGTGATTCAATAACAATTATTCTAAGAATGAATGGTCGACCATTAACTTCTAAGCAATAGGGTTGCTAGAAGGGCAGAATCCAAACAGCACCGTCACTTGTTGGTATCCCGGTTAGAATCAACACGGGGACCAAGAAAGAATGGTGATGGTGAGAAGTATAACTATACCAAGAATTCTTAAGAGGTGGAGCAATCCTCACAACATCCTTGACATAAAAGATAGTAATACTTTAAGGTAGAACATAGTACAAGCTGGATAGCAAGTTGCATATGTAACGTGAACAAGTTTATGATGAAAGGAAGGTAAGGATGTTGTCGATGGTAACTCAAACTACCAAGGGACGAGGATGGCACTTATCATCATGAATTCGATTAATATCCTGGAAGGAGTCAAAATGTTGGTGGTGGTCATGACAATTTTGTCGAGAGTCTCCACTAAGAAGCAATCGAACAGTGACTACATCAAGCAAAAGGACTGATGCAGTGAAAGATTATTGGATCCACGGATACGACGGCAACTCGGAATCAATCTTGTTGTTCGAGGTGGAACGATAAGACGAGGAAATCAACGTAAGCTTAGCTCATCGTTGAAAGTTATGCTCGGGGAATAAGGACCAAGTAGCATAGTTAAAAATCAACACGATAATGATATAGTCAGTCAGGCTAGGAATGACATGATCGGGTACAAACTCATAAGTAAGAAGATTTCTAAGATTTGTTTAATTGCGGTGTGGACTTAATTCAGTTATCATTGTCCTTGAGTGTCCAACAACTCTCCCCTAATCTACTGCTTTTAGAGCTTGCACCGTACGTGGATGATACCGCCCCATAGTATGTTCATCAACCCGGAGTTATGGATCTCCTTAATCAACAACTTTGCATCAAGGTACCACTACACATTACAAATAGTAAGAAGAACAAAATTAGAACTATGACACTACCAACTAACTGAATGGAGTTTGAAATATCAATTAACCTAATGTGGTACTCATGCTGTTTCTGCAAAAACTATTTTTTGGATGGTTAGGGTGAACAGGTAACTCACAAATGCGTGCCATGGGATATTTGAGTTCAAAAATTCTTTCCTAGCTTCCATGCAACCTAAAAATTTCTTGTCGAATTTCCTTTGGGTTCCTTTCGTGGAGCACTTCTTTGGAAAAACACATACCAAGTCCATCACGTGCCTCTGACTACTAACTAATTCATCTAAAGGTACGCTTGGAACCCCCCTATTACCCATATTCATTTGCAACACATGTCAAAATCAAATGATTCATCATCAGAGTAAACCAACAGGAGGGGTCATCAGACATGGCTGGAGAATTGGATAAGGTATGATTCAGAACAAAACATGTGTGTGTGGGAGGGAGTATAGAATGAGTGAGACAACAGAAAATATGGGAAATGAGTGGGAAGAAACATGGGTGGGAGAATGAGATGTCAGGAAGACAATGGGCGGGAGAGGGGTGTGTTGGGAAACGTAGTAGAAAACAAAAAAATCGCACCTACGATCACCCAAGATCAATATGAAGATGCATAACGGGTTGGGATCACGATCGTTACCATCACCGAGTTGCAGCAGAATAAGAACGTGTCGGTGTAGAACGTAATTGGAGTCCCTCTAACCGTCGATGAATGATCCCTCGTACCGCCCACGAATAGTGCCTCAAACTGAAGACCGAAAGCACGACCTCTCTACTTGTTTGCAAGCGTGCAACCTTCACGATCTAGTAGCGTTTCACCATCCAGAGCTAATCGTCACCAGAGAATTAGAGGGAGGAGATTAGAACCACACATGGCTTCTAATTATGAGGACATGAGGATTAGCCTAGCTCTTATTAGTCAACTAGGACCAACTAGAACTAGAACTAGAAGAACTAGAGGAGTCTCCAAAACATGTACTCCCTCTGTCCGGAATTACTTGTAGCGGAAATGGATAAAAGTGGATGTATCTAGAACTAAAATACGTCTAGATACATCCATTTCTTTGACAAGTAGTTCCGGACGGAGGGAGTATATACAAAAGAGCAAAAACCCTAGTATATATAGGTTGGAGGAGGAGGAGGGGGCAACCACCAAGGAGGGAAAGACCCTCCTTGGGGCACCGTCCAAGGAGGAGGAGAGTAGGACTCCTCCCCTAGTCCAATTCCCCGCCCCCCCCACCTATATGGCAAGGGGACGCCACTTCCTTATGGGCCTTCATGGCCCATAATTTCTTCCACCTCTTGGCCTTTTAAGGCCCGTTGATATTTAAATTAAATATAAAATGTTCTGAATACCTCTAGACCATTGTATATATATTTTAACATCTTTGGAAACATTTTCCACCTATATATAATTTATTGTTAATACCCGGTATTACTCGATACTCTCCGAAACCCTTCTAGTGACCCTGAAACGCTTCCGGATCCACTCGGAACTATTTCGAATATTCATGAAACAATTCCACAAATATATTCTCATGACTCAAGTTATATCATTTATTGATCCACAATTTATGTTCACTTCTGAAAAAATATTTCAAAAATTTATAACCCGATAGTTTATTAGTCATGAAGTTGTCTTGTGTAACCTTTTACAACAAGTATTTTGTGTAACTTTTACAACAACCTCTTCATCTCCTCTAAAGACAAGAAGCAAAAAGATTTTGTCCAACTAAGGTACTTTACAACTTTAAGTAATTACCCTAGTGAATCTAATAGATATCTACTTACAACTAACAATTACTCAAAACATATGGCTTTGTACATTTGATAACACACATGATGAATCTTATTCATCCATACATGCTCGTCAACTATTGATTTCTGCATAGTGTTATGCTATGTGACATTTTTGAGAAAACATTTTCTCCTTTTAAGCTTCTTTAGAACTTTTGTCACTTTACAAGTCTTAGTATAATTAGATGTTTCAATCTATCTATATAGATTTTTCATCCAATAATTCTGAGTCTTTAGAAACATATTATTTGTGCTAAATAATTTATATTATTTTAATCAATTGATATGTCATACATATGTAAGATCATAAATTCCATAGAGCTCCAGCTAAACTTCTTGTATCCACAAGTCTTTTGATAAATTTCAAATTCTCCAGTTACTTCATCAAATTACCAGCTACTTGATATTTTATTTCAAATCATACATATGACTTTGAAATATTTATATCATTGCGGTATTCTAATAAAACCTTTTGGTTGTATCTTATGTACATCATGTTTGAAATCTCTTTCAAAATTAGTTTTGTTGCTCATATGTTATATACAATACTCACCATTGTAATCTAGTTATACCTTTTAGTAATGCTACTAACAAGAGGTTTGACAAGATCAATTATTCCAATACTACAGAACTCTTTGTAAAACTTTACTTTCAGGATCATTATCCATGAATAATCGAAGATCCATTTATACACTTTCTAAAGGTTTCTACAAGTTCAAAACTTGTTTCTTGCATATGGACTTCACTTTGGATTTTAAATGGTTTGAGTAATACCTATCTTAGCTAGGCGCCATCACTGTTTCCTTGTAGTGCACAAGTTTCATCTTCTTCTAAGATGAAATATTCGGTAGATTCTTTAATCTTCCCTGACCTTTGCATTTTGTTACAATCTTAACTGAAGCTTCTACATCCTGTGTAGTAGATTCTATTGCTTAGTTTTGCAGACAAAAGTATTCCAGAACATTGATGGTTTAGTTTTGTTGTAACTTAAGCCGGAGATTCAATCATCTCAATAAGTTGTATCATCCTCCCACTTATTCTATTAACGAGTAAGTTTTTCTCGATAATATTCATTCTCTTGATAAACACTTTTGTCTTTAGAATTTAGTGTGAGAAATATGAAACCTACAATCAAGCAATGGTCTGAAATATTCTATAACTCTTTATAGTTTTATCAGACTCTTTAGATGGTGTATTTATTTAGTGTATACAATCCTACCTTATTTATAAATCCCCAATATTCAATAAAAGCAGATCGGTAATAATATTCAATTGCTTGCCAAACTTATGACTTAGATATATTTCTTCATGGAAGAAGAATCCTTTGTCATAATGATATTATATCTTCATCCTGCATTTTTGAACCATTTCAAATATTCCAATCCTTATGTTTTTATCGAGTAAATCATATTTACTCATAACTTTCATGAAGTATAATTTTCCAGCACACCCTATTATATTTACAAACATTTATACATCACAATGTATTCAGTTAATTCAAATAAAAGACTTTTATTCTACATCTCTATGAAGATTAATTATCCGATATAACCAAGTAGTGTTACACACACAAGTGGTTTCATCAACCTTCTCAAGACGTTTAACTTTAATGTTATAGATCATAGGCTTCAAGATTCATCGTGAATAAACCATCATAAACTAGAGGTTTAATCAAAACATATTCTCATAACAATCCGAACAACTATTGTTTAAAACTATAAGAATATCCATTGTATAATCCATATGATAATGCATTACATAACTTCGAAGTAAAATAACTATTATGTTAGTTCTAAGATAAATCTCGATGATAAACTAAACAAATGACTTTGATGGTCTCTGAGCAGCGATCCTATCACCATTCCCGACTTGTATCACAACTTCATTTCTTCTCTTCTTGTGAGTTTTCTGTAGTCTTTGTATCAGTTTGCAAAACAACAACAACCGATTAGTATCAAATACTTATGACATACAAAATTTTACAAGTAGAATAACACTAACTTTGTATAACGATTATACCTTTGCCGGAAGAAACATTCTTCTTATCCGCCAAATACTTCTTGCAGTTCGCTTCCAGTGTCCTTTCTGCTTACACTAGAAACATTCAGTCTCTTTAGAGGCTCTGCCCTTATTCTTCTTCTAAGACTCGATCTTACCGGATCCAACAGATTTCTTCTTCTTGGACTTGCCCTTCTTCTTGAAACTAGTGGTCTTGTTGACCATCAACACTGTTTTGTTCTTCTGCATTCCAGCTTCCACAGTTTTGAGCATAACAAGCAACTTGTTTGCACTTTTCTCGATCTGACTCATGTTGTAATTCATGATAAATCCATCATAAGATGGGGGAGTGAAGCTAGCACAGTATCTGTACCAAGTGTCAATGGAATTCCGAATTCTAGAGAAGCTACTCTATCAACATAGCATGCAAGTTTTACTATATGCTCACTCATTGAGAACCCTCTTTCATCTTGCATTCTATCAAGGCCTTGGTTAATTCAAAACGTTCGATCCTTGCCTGCTTCTTGTACAAAACATCCAGTGACCCAATCATGAATTGAGTAGTGATCGTTCAAAACACTTGTATAGTTTAGGAGCCATGCAAGTTAACATGAGGCACTTGACTGAATCATAGTCATCACTACGAGCAGCGTGAACAGTAACTTATTCTGGTGTTGTATCCTTTTCGAGAGCATCACCCAAGGGCTGATCCAACACGTACTCCTTTTTAGCACTCCCGAGAACAAATCTCAGGCTCCGGATCCAGTGTGCATACTTTCCACCATTAGGAGCCAACTTTTCTTTCTCTAACATAGGGCCTAAGTGTTGGTTCTACGGTAGGATGTGTCGACTGAAAATTAAAAATTCCCTACACGTAGAACAACCAAGAACATGCTACGGGAGATGGATCACATATCGTTACCACTAGACGCGCAGTGTCGTGCAGCAGAAGAGTTGGGGCAGCACGTCTCCTCCTCGTCCGATATCCCTCGAACAGTCGGTCGTTGGTTTTCCCTCGTATAGATTCGCCGGAGCGGCGCAAGTGCACCGCTCTAATGGTATCCACGCGTGTAGGATCAACACCGTGCGGCGGACTGCTAGGTCCGATCACACAGTCGGCGGTCGAGTGGAGGTGGCAATTTGCAACACATGCAAACCCTAGTTACAGCGCCAAAGTGATCAATCGCATGAGTGTGCCGCACCCCCACTTTATATAGGCGTCCGTCGTGGGCTCAACACTTGGGCCTCGCACGGACCCTAAAGCCCATAAGTCTACTCAGCCAGAATCTGAACACAGCTCGGATCACATCCGACCAGTGTCCTCGGATCTGACCTCGTAGGTTCCTTCCCTTAAGCGCGCGACCCCTTAGGTTCAAGCCGGCTTGGTCGCAGTTCGAATCACCTCCAAATTGCACGGTTGGTAGCGGCCCCTAGCAAGGCATGTCGAACACCAAGCAGACTATGAAGCTGGTTAGGCGAACATGTACATCATACTTCTATTCCCTTTGCCACACGATATATGTTGTTTGGCTCAAGGCGAGTCTATCATCCTTGTGCTAGCCCGACCTCTTTCTCGTTCCAATGATGCCGACCACAAACCAGATTATCTCATAATCTTTGTCGCATGGCCATGCTTATCCTGGTCGGATCACACGAGGGGCCCAAAGTACATCTCTCCTGATCGGAGGGGCAAATCCCATCTTGCTCGACCATGTCTCGCAGCATGGGTCTGGACAAGCCCGAAACCTACCTTTGTAACTACCCAGTCACGGAGTAGCATTTAGTTGGCCCAAAGCAAGTCTGTCACCATCCCGAGTACATGCGCCAGCTCAGGTCTTAGGACATAGAACGTATGTTGTACTAGAGACTTACAGATGACATATCGCTACGTCTCATAGTTGGGTCTGTCCGACTCGGACCTTATCTCAACTCGGATCCGACTACGTCGAATCCGACCAGACCCTTGCAAGTCCATATTATCTGGTTGGCATCCAATGCTCCATGGCTAGTGACACCAAGCCATCGACCGTGTCATATGCTAGTCTAGTCGGCTGCGCGTCCACACAGCCCTTTCGACTAGGGACCTTTTAGGACAGTCATCATACAATGCATAGTCCCACAAACAAGTCATCTACTTGCTGATACACATCATTGATAATGTTCAAGGACTATCTTTATTCATAAACACATAGGAAATATCATCATACATGATTGCCTCTAGGGCATATCTCCAACACTAAGTTGAACATATTGTGAGCCATTAATCTACAACGATAGACACAAAATTCATTTAGACATTTTTCACAATTAAACTTTGCACTAAGTTGTTAATTTAACAATATATAAAATGCACTCCCACTCAAATCAATATCTCTCATGATTGATAGTGAGTGATTCAAAATCCTGATCTCATTCACATCCATGGATGCTAGCATCTCATATGATGTGAATTTCAACCGGTTGGGAATCTTTTACCAATCATATGTCCATATGACTCTTGTTTATTTCATGCTTCGAGCCCTGAACTTTTCTGCTAGAACTTCAAGGCAACCGAGTGTTTCCGCTATGCAGTCCTACCTCATCCGCCTTACACTTCACTTCTCGTTTGTAATCATGGTAGCATGTAGTACTCTGAAAAGCCACATGTTATAGATGGTTGCAACACTGGGAAGAGCACCTTTTAACTTGATATTTACTGTGAGAGATCACAATAATAATTGACTATTAAGCAATCGAAGGGTGCAAACAACAAAGGGATAAACATCTCAGGTAATTCATAAAATCATGATGTGGTATAGCCGTGGACGCCGGGAACCTCGTGATCATCTTCAATCTCCCATTGAAGCATCGTGACGGCCAATATTTTGTTGCTCTGGCAACCATTTCAAAAATGTTGTCATAGCAGCAATTTCAGAAAACGTTGACGTGGCGATCGTTTCATAAAACATTGTCGTGGCACCAAATACAAAAATTCCTCCATGGCATGAAATTATAGCTCCTCGTCCCGCGCCATGTACACCTTCTCCTCGTCAGGGTCTTCCGTGTACGTTTTCCATCATCACCTCCAACATGTAGGCTATCTCTATGAATTTAACATTGTCATGGCAATCTCGTGGCTCCAACCATCATGCCGTGATGCGCAGGCCACTTAACATTACAACATATAACCATCTCATGCATAAACTGATTATCATGATGAAGGCTATACACATCATATGCATGCCCTGCAAAACCAAGTTAGACGTCCTCTATTCAGTTTTAGCAAAATTTGAGTTACGCGGTTAACCAGTTTTAACAAGTCGTACTAGCTATACCTATGTACACAATTTAGGCAATCATTCTTGATGCTAGATTAAGTTTCGTGGTGTGTGAAACAAGAGACTTAAAATCACTAGCCCACACTAAACGTTGTCAAATACGCGTGACCCCCCTAGAAGGTCATTCATCTTCAACACTCTCTTGTGTACACGATGGTTCACTATTCTCAATTATGGTGAAGACCAAGGAACTGTTAGCAGATCGTCAACAGCCAGAGTCGATCGATTGTCAGAACCTTGTAAGAAGCAACACCATGCCTTTGATGAATTGAATAGAAGCAACACTTGAGGGAAGCATAGCAAGAACATCAATCCTCACTATCACATGTGATCTCGATCGCAACTTGCACCTACTCATAAGCTTGCTCATGATGCCACTATTGGGAAACGTAGTAGAAAACAAAAAAAATCGCACCTACGATCACCCAAGATCAATATGAAGATGCATAATGGGTTGGGGTCACGATCATTACCGTCACCGAGTTGCAATGGAATAAGAACGTGTTGGTGTAGATCGTGTTTGTAGTACCTTGAACCATCAATGAATGATCCCTCATACCACCCATGAATAATTCCTCGAATTGAAGACCGAAAGCACGACCTCTCTACTTGGTTGCAAACGTGTAGCCTTCATGGTCTAGCAGCGCTTCACCGTCTAGAGCTAATCGTCGCCGAAGAATTGGAGGTAGGAGATTAGAACCACACATGACTTATAATTATGAGGACAAGAGGATTAGCTAGCTCTAATTAGTCAATGAGGATCAACTAGAACTAGAAGAACTAGAGGAGGCTCGAAAACTTGTATATACAAAAGAGTAAAAAAACCTAGTATATAGGTTGGAGGAGGAGGAGGCAATCACCAAGGAGGGAAAGACCCTCCTTGGCGGGGCAAGGGCAAAAGGAAACATTCACAGTTGGGTTTAACGAAAAGAACTTTACGTTTGTGTGGGCAACAACATGCATCTTTATTGGCATGATTTTTTTTTGAGGAAAACAATAGGACTCTGATGTGTATTTTTATTGATTTTTAAATAAATATTACAAAGTTTAGTTCAGAAAAGGAAAAATAGATATACAGACAAAAGGAAAACAACACAAAGCTAAGAAAACTAAGAGGAGAATACAATAACAACAACAACAACAACAACAACAACAAACAGGGACATAACAACAAATATACAAGGTGGTCATCTGAAGGACTGGGCCCAATTTTCAAAGCCTCCATTGTTCTTCCTCTTTGCTCTGTAAATAAACTACTTAAGCTCTTCTTTGAATTTTTTTCCTGCATACATATAGGCTCGGGTGTATGTGCTTGAATATAGAATCGTTCCTCGTGGTGCAGATTGCCCAAGATGCCAAAATGATAATTTCAAGTGCAAAAGGCACATTCAGTAGCTACTTTAATTGATCAACTTCTGATTGAAGACCTCGGAATGTAGGGACCCAAGAAGAGCATAGATAAGACCATCAAAGTTGTGCAAATGGACAGTGAAAGAAGAGAAGATCTCTTGTTTCAATAACATGTCGATTGCATAGTGTACAAGTATAATCTTCCAGGAAGAATTTTTTTTCTTTGTAAGAGAGCTCTTGTATTGACCCTCTCATTGCTCATAAGCCAAAAGAAAATTTTGTGTTTGAGTTGGCAACATCTTTTCCATATTCATCTTACCACATGTATGATTTGATGGTCAGGTGCAAGAAATCTACATGTTGTACAGACCTTGTAATGACGTGATCGTGCAAGTAGTTGCCAGACATCTGCATTTCTGGTGAGCTCAAGTCATTGAATAAATAACTGAAACTCCTGATATTGCTCATAGGCTTCCTTGAGTAGGGGCAACGTCAGGACCCCGATTCTAAGTCACACCGATCTAGCCTGTAACACCTCATATCACTTTGCGGCCTCACGCACGGTATTCCATGGGTGTTGCCTTACCATGGCTCGGGACCGTTTGCGTCTTTTGGCTCACGTATATGATAGTGTCGCTAGCATCCATATGACAGAGAACCCGGGCCAACATGACTAGTCGTGAACCCAAAGTGGCATTAACTTACAGGGACAGGCATACATGAATCAACATCGAGCATGTCGGTCAGCAGCGTGTGAATCCGGGCTGTAGCACTGGGCTAACAGGACTCCGGGAACCCGGGCTGTAGCAGGCTAGGCAGGACTCCGGATGTCACCGCGTGACATTTCCCTGAAGGGACAGACACAGGAACGAAGTGAATCACATGCTAGCCAGTCAAGTGCGCCTGAGCAGTAGTGCTGGGCTAGCAGGACTCCGGTAAACCGGGCTGTAGCGGACTACTATGGCTCATCGAAGCACAAGACTACATTTCCCCATAAGAGAGGCTACCAAGGATAAACAACTAGGTTGTTGGATCCCACACATACCAAGCATTTCAATCATACATACAATATGCTCAATATGTGTAAATACAACATGGCATCACAACATAACTCTACGACTCAAGTATTTATTCGTTAGGCTCCGAGGAGCGAGATATTACAAACATGGGTCTCATGACCCAATATTCAGAGCATACAAGTCAAAGCACATGCGGAAGCTTAACTTGTCTGAGTACAGCCAACTAAAAATGAAGAAAGCTGAGGAGCCTGACTATCTACAAGACCCTCCCAAGGGTACAAGATCGCAGCTGAGGTAATAAGCTAAACATTGAAGTCCACGTGGAACTACTAGCGAGACTGACGTCTCTCTGCAAAACATAAAATAGGCAAATGTGAGTACAAATGTACCCAGCAAGACTTACATCAGAACTAGCTACATATGCATCAGTATCAATAAAGGGGGTGGTGGAGTTTGACTACAGCAAGCCAGCTTTGACGCGGTGGCTATCCTGAACTACGACTACTGGTAACTCTTTTGAGGTGGCGCACACGAGTCCACATATTCACCATATCAATACACCACTATGGATCCGCTCCCATCTCCCTACGAGAAGGCCATCCATAGCACTCACGCTTATCTTGCGAGTTTTAGAGTATCCACTTTCACTTGTCTATGAACAATGCAAGGGGTCCAAGTTTCCATATCCGAGGAATCCGGCTATTCGAATAGATAATGATAACCCTGCAGGGGTGTACTTCTTCACACACGCTCTCGCCACTTATCGCCCTATACACGTCATGTACCTCGGCAACCTTCAAGCGGAAGCCGGGCGAGGGAGTCGGCCACGACCTGACTAACCACACAAGTCTCTCGTCCAGGTTTATCACCTATTCGGGTTCCATCTGCAAGGAGATTCGGCCGGGGTGTCGCTCACGGCCCCAAACGATGTGTGCAGGGTTCCCAAGCCCACCATCCGGGTGCCACTTGGTACACCGTGCACTGTGCCTAGTCTGTCCCAAGCCCACCTGTACCGGGTGCCACTTGGTAGACTACTAACACTACCTACAAACACCAGAAACTAGTTGCAACTCCTGGACAGAGATCAAGTTGATTAATAAGTCGAGAGGGGCACTTAAGCATTCCAATGCGTGGTAGTAACTGTTCATGGATCACAAACACAGAACTCAGTTCCTGAGAACGGCTGCAACGAGACAACCCACCATGTACTCCTACATGGCCTCTCACCGCTACCTTTACCAAATCGTGTTCACACACTTAGCTCTCAACAGTAGGACATGTTCACCACATTCCAATTCATCCCCGATGAATCAGACCTGACTCAACTCTAAGCAGTAGCAGGCATGACAAACAAGCATGAATGAGTAGGCACATCAGGGCTCAAACAACCCCTACTCATGCTAGTGGGTTTCATCTATTTACTGTGGCAATGACAGGTCATGCAGAGGAAAGGGGTTCAACTACCGCAGCATGTAACAGTTGAATCGTTGTTGTCCTAATGTAGTAAAAGAGAGCAGGAGCAAGAGAGTGGGATTATATCGGAATGAACAAGGGAGTTTTTCTTGCCTGGCACTTCTGAAGATAGTATAGCTCTTCATCGGTGTCATTGATCACGTCGTCGGAAACATCGTCTACCGAGAGGGGACAAATGCCGGCGAACAAAGAAGAAACACAATCAATGCCATGCAACAATATGACGCATGAATGTGACATGTCAATATGCTGTTGATTGGGCTAATGCAACTAGCAATAAGTTAAATGGAGTTGGTTTGAACACTATGTTCAAATTCAAACTCCATATGTGCTTTCTTAAATGCCATTTAATTGAATTGTCCTAAACAGAGGACATAAGTTGCTCTAACATGCATGCAAATGCCATAAACAGATTCTTTGGATTTTTTTGATCATTTTTCATATATAATTTATCTTATTTGGAGTTATAGATAATTTTCTATGAATTTTAGAAGTTTTGGGCATTTTCTAGAATTTTCAGATTTGTTTCTAAATAAGAAAATACCAGGAAATGTGTTTATGACGTCAGCACCGCGTCAGGCTTGCGTCGGCAAGTCAACACAGTCAAAACGGACAAGTGGGTCCCACATGTCATAGAAAGACTGGTTAACAGGGGTTAATTAAACTAGACTATTTTAACCCGGGGTTTAATTAGGGTGTGGGGCAAAAATGTCAGTCGCACGGGGAGGGTTCCTTAGCAGCTTAAACAGGGATTAGCCGGCGGCTAATCACCGGCGTAAGCGGGGCACGTCAGAGTTGCCCGTCCGGCCAACTCCGGCGACGAGGGGTCGTGCGGCTGGGCTTGTTGGAACTGGCGCAACAAGGCGCGCAGCTTGGTGGCGTCGGGCAGTCCTGGGGTGACCAGGTGTGTCGCCGGCGTTGAGGTTTAGCAGCGGCGGAGCTCGGCCTCGAGCGGGTGCGGGGTTTCAGCGAGAGCTGGAGCAAATGGCGTGGCGCGTTAACTTCCCGGGGATGCGGTGAGCATGTTGCTGGTGCTGGGACGAGCGGGAGAGCGCAGGAGCATGGAGCTCGTCGGCCATGGCGGCGGCCGAAGCTCGGAGCTCGCGGACGAGGGTGCTACGGCACGGGAACAAGCAAAACAAAGGGGGGAGAACGGGCAGGAGCTCACGGTGAACTCGATGGCGTCGTCGGTGAGGTCGGGGAAGCACCAAAGAGAGCGGAGCGGCGATGGGGATCTCCGGCGTCCGGGGTTGAAGAAGACGACGGGGAGAGCACTCGGGGGCGTCCGGCGGCACGTGGGTCGTCGGGAAGGCATAGGAGACGGTGGTGGATCTCTGGAACACGGTGGCGACGCTAGGCAGTGGCAGTGGCCGCAGCGGAAGTGAGCGGTGGCGACGGCTACGCTCAACGCGTGCGAGGAAGAGAGGCAGAGGAGGGGAAAGGAGCAAGGAGAGTGAGAGAAGGGTCGGGAGGGTCGTGTAGCATCGTCCAGAGCCATCCAGAGCGAGCAGGCAGGTTGGAGGTGGCCGGGCGTGTGCCGGTGGGCGTCGGCCACGCGTGCTCCAGTCCTTCTGGCGTGAGCTGGAAGAAGACAAGGGAGAGAGATGGGCTGGGCCAACACAGTGCAGGCCAGGTAAGTGGCTCAGGTAAGCCTCTCTCCCCTTTTTTCTATTTTGTTTTCTGTTTTCTATTTCGTTTGAAGTTTGTCTTGAGTTTGGTTTTCAAGCCAAACCAATTTTTTTATGCTTCTGAAAATTATTATGTGGACTTAGGAAACTAGTTCAGAGCCACATGCAAACTTTCAAAATTATTGGGCTTATATCTATTTTATAGTAAATATAAACCCAATTCAAATAGCTAGTGAATTAATTCAAAGGCCCAAGAATAATTATTTCTGTGATTTCAAAAATATTGGTCTGAGTTTTAGCTCTTGCCAATATTTTCAGAGATTAGCAGCAACATTTTGTTGGGCTCATTTAAAAATATTTAATGTTGATCATTTTTAAAAGATTTCTGAGGTTTGAGAATTCTCTCAATTCAATTTCCTTGAATTTAAGATGATGCATAGATGCATATGCAATGACAAGCAAAGGCCAAAGCTAGGGCTGTGACAGGCAGGTTAAGAAGTGCAGTTAGATCCTTGTCTGATGTACATCAAACATAAAGATGTGCTGATTTAAGGCAAAGAGTGCAAACGAGGCCAACTTTCAACCTTGTTGGCCTGGTTACGTGAGAAGGTGGTCCTTGGCGTTTTCTTCGGCCCGTAGACAACGAAAATACCACTTTTCATTTTCTGGGCAACAAAGTGCACTCTTTCGGCCGTGCTAGCGATGAAGCACTTCTCTTCATTCGCGACGGCAACGACAAGGTGCTATAATTAAAATTTTAGTAAAAATGATTATATTTTTGGGATTTTATGAAGTGTAAAAAAATTATTTTTTAAAAAATCTAATTTCTGGCCTTATAATCCCCTTGTTGGTCAATGATGCAACTATTCTTGTGAATGCATAAAGGAGTTTTGAAGTGTGAGAAAAGCAGCAAAAAAATCTCAGCTCATGAGTCATGACCAAATGGAGTAAATTGTACAAAACCACCACTTTGAAGGCTAGGTTTGCGAAAAACACTATAATACATTTTTTTTACAAAAAATATCATGTCTTCGGTAATCTTTTTGCAAAAAACACTGATCGGCGGATCTTACTCAGTTAAGTGAGTTTATGACAAATGGGGCCCGCCAGTCAGGCCAACGTGGCACAACCTAAGTAACGGCGACATTGGCTAACGTTATCATCATGTGTGGCCCTGTGGGGTCCACTTGTCATTGAAACAAAAAGAAAAAAAATTGATTCGTCAACCTCCCGTCGCGCTCGCTCCTGCCGCGCACGCTGCTCGCCGCGGTCGCCGTGCCTTGCTACTGCCGCACCCGCTGCTCGCCGCGGCCACCGCGCCTTGCTGCTCGCCACGGCTGTCGTGCCTCGCTGCTGCCGCGCCCGCTGCTCGCTGCCGCCTCCGCACATCGCTGCTCGCCGCCGCCTTCGCGCCTCGCTGCTCGCCGCGGCCGCCACGCCTCGCTGATGCCGCACCCGCTGCTCGCCGCCGCAGCTGCACCTGCTGCGTGTTCGCTGTTCGCCGCACCCGCTGCCTGCTGTTCACTGCCGCGGCCCGTCCCAACCCCGACCGAGGTCGCCCGTCCTGCCCCCAGACGTGGCAGAGCCCGCCATAGTCATTGCACGCAAATTGTTCGTTGAAATGCCCAGGAGAGGCTTGTTAGGCTGACAAGTAGGCCCCATGTCCAGCAAACGTTTTCATGTAACGGTGTGAGAAATTGGTGCCACGTCAGCCTGACTGGCGGGCTCCATTTGTCACAAACTCACTTAACTAAGTAAGATCCGCCGATCAGTGTTTTTTGCAAAACCATGGACATGATGTTTTTAAAAAAAATGTATTGTAGTGTTTTTCACAAACCTAGTTTTTAAAGTAGTGGTTTTGTGCAATTTATTCCGACCAAATGCCCAGGAGAAGCGGGTTGCGGCGAAGGACCTCCCCCCCCCCAGGTACCTCCCCATCCTCATTTGCCGCTGTTTCTCCGGTTCGGGTGGTTTTATCTTCGATGTCTGATGATCATCTTTTAAACATTATGTCGGATGTGGGTGTGGTGGTCGATTCTTCTGTTGGTTCTCCTAGTTCGCTTCTTGCCATTATTCGGGCTAATGAATTGGCTCAGGCAGCCATTGCGAAAGCCAAAGAGGATGTTGCCTCGCGGGTCGCGGATGCTGGCTGTGCTGCGGGGGAGGCTTCGGGTGCTGGTAGTGGCCAGCCCCCTTCCTGCCCTGCCAAGAGGGGCGCTAATAAACGTTCTAAATCCTGCATGGCCCCCTGCAGGTCGAGTCTCCGTATCAAGAACCTGTCGTATAAATGAGGGCTTTATTCTGGAATATAAGGGGGTTCGGTGCTAGGGGGCGCCATGACCAACTTAAAGATTTGGTTCGTTCTAACTCTATTGATTTTGTGGGGCTGGTTGAAACTTTTAAGGATTCCTTCTCCCCTAGTGAGCTCTCTGCTATCGTGGGTATGGATAGATTTCATTGGCAATTCTTACCTGCTTCGGGACACTCTGGCGGGATTTTGATTGGCTCTAATAAGGATATTTTTGATTTCGTTGCTTTTGATCATGGTTTTTTTTGGGCTAGTGTTGTTCTGTCTCACAAATCTATGAATACCCTCTGTGAGTACATCGTTGTTTATGGGCCTGCGGACCACTCTCTGTCGAACCTTTTCCTTAATGAACTCTCGACCAAGATTGAGTCTTGTACTTTACCGATGGTTATTGGGGGAGACTTTAACTTGCTGCGTTGCCCTCTTGACAAGAATAATAATAATTTCTCTTGGTCTTTAGCCAATGCTTTTAATGA
>NC_041380.1:437336589-437362648 GCF_002162155.2 Triticum dicoccoides
AGGTGGGATGCCCTGTTCCCTAGGTCTTATCTTCTCGCTAAATGCATTGTCGGGTCTGATCATACCCCCTTGATTCTTGACGATGGTTCCATCTGCAATAGACCTCCGGCTAGATTTCAGTTTGATGCTTCTTGGCTGTCGGTTGACGGCTTTGTCGATATGGTCGCTGCGAAAATTTCCCACTCCCTTTCCTCCAACCTCCGCTCCTTTGGCCCTCTGGATGACTGGCATTCTTGCTCCTATTCCCTTCGCAAATTTCTTAGAGGGTGGTCGCGTAACCGTGCGGCGGAGGATCGATGCTCCAAAGCCTTTCTTGAAAATCAGATCCTGGAGCTGGATCGTACTGCTGACTCTATTGGGCTCTCTGACGATGGATGGGCCGTTCATTATAATCTGGAGGCTGCACTTTTGCAGCTGCACCATCAGGCTGAGATTTACTGGCGCCAGAGGGGCACTCTTAATTGGACACTCAAAGGGGACGCTCCTACTGCATATTTTTTTGCGATTGCGAACGGTAGGCGTAGGTGCTGTGACATTAACAGTTTGATGATTAATGGTCTGCACTCCTCTGATCAGTCGGTGATTCTAGCTCATGTAGTGGATTTCTTCTCGTCTTTGTTAGGGGCTAAACCTCAATCGGGCTTGTCCATTTCCCCCCACCTTTAGAGTTCTGGTCTTAAAATTTCCCCCGAGGAGAATGCCTCCTTGATGATCCCGCTCTCTGATCAGGAAATCTGGGACATGGTTAATTCTGCTAACCCCAATGCAGCATCTGGGCCAGATGGCTTTTCCATTCCTTTCTTTCGGAGATTTTGGCCCCAGTTGAAACAGTTGGTGTGTAGCGTTATTCAGGGTTTCTGTCTTGGGACTGTCGATATCTCTCGTCTGAATTACGCTGTAATATCCCTGATTCCGAAGGTCAAGGGTGCTGATGTTATTTCCCAATTTCGGCCTATAGTGTTGATTAACAACTTTGCCAAATTCCCTTCCAAAGGCTTTGCGAATCGGCTGTCCCCGGTTGCGCATAGAGTTATTAGCCCCTTTCAATCTGCTTTTATCAAAGGGCGATTCATTCTAGATGGCATTCTTTCCCTTCATGAGATTGTTCACGACCTTCACGCGCGGAAAGCTAAAGCGGTTATTCTTAAGTTAGACTTTGAAAAAGCGTATGACTCGGTCAGTTGGCCTTTCCTCAAGCAGGTCCTTCTTGCCAAAGGGTTCGACGGTGCTTATGTCCATCGTATCATGCAGTTGGTCTCGGGTGGCCATACTGTTGTTGCTGTGAATGGCGTTATTAGTAACTTCTTTGCGAATGGCAGGGGCCTTCGCCAAGGGGATCCAGCCTCCCCGGTTCTCTTTAACTTTGTGGCCGACGCCTTCTCTTGCATGCTCTCCAAGGCGGCCCGTTGTGGGCACATTACCCCCGTGATCTCCCATCTTCTGCCGGAAGGTGTCTCCCATCTGCAATACGCTGATGATACAATCATATTGGTGGAGTTGGATAATGCCTGTATTGCCAATCTTAAATTCATCTTGCTGTGTTTCGAAGCTGTTTCGGGTCTGAAGATCAATTTCGCCAAGAGTGAGGTTCTGGTGACGGATGTGGACGGGGCGGAAGCCTTGCGAGTTGCCAGGCTCCTTAATTGCGCTTTAGGTTCTTTCCCTTTCAAGTATTTAGGACTTCCTATCTCTCCTGGTATCCTTCATGCGAAGGACTTCGCTCCGGTGGTTGCTAAAGTAGGAAACAGGGTGCTCCCGTGGAAGGGTAGATATAATACCAATGCAGGCAAAGTGGCTTTAATCAATTCTTGCCTGTCTTCTCTCCCTATGTTTCTTATGGGCTTCTATCTTCTCACGAATGGCGTGCATTCTGGCTTCGACAAACATAGGGGTGGCTTCTACTGGAATTCAGCTGATAACAAAAGAAAATATAGGCTGGTTAAGTGGCAACTGATGTGTAGGCCTAAAAACCTTGGGGGGTTAGGCATTATTAACACTCGGGTGATGAACATGTGTTTGCTCATCAAGTGGTGGTGGATTATGACTGTGGGGGCCGGGTCGCTGTGGTTTTCGATTCTTAAGGCCAAATATTTCCCCCACTCCGATCCTATGTTTGCTCCCGCGCGGCGTGGTTCTCAGTTCTGGAAAGCTCTTGTTAAAGTTAGGCCGATTTTTTTGGAGCATGTCAAGTTTTCTGTGGGGATTGGGTCTGCTGTTCGTTTTTGGTTGGATTGGTGGTCTGGGGATGCCCCACTTGCCGTGAGCTTTCCGATTTTGTTTTCTTATTGTCCCAATCCGCAGATCTCCATCGCGGAGCTGACTGCTAATAATTGGGATTTGGCTTTCCGTCGGGCTCTGTCTCCTGAAGAGTTGGAAGATTGGCAAAGCCTCTCTGCCCTCTTCCCCGTGCTCTCGGAGTCGGCTGACTCGGTGTTTTGGCCACTTTCGTCCTCTGGTAAATTTTCTGTTAAGTCGTTGTATTCTAGTCTCATTGGTGGTACCCCCTCGGCTAGATTCTCTTGTGTCTGGAAATCAAGGGTTCCTCCGAAAATTAAGATTTTCCTCTGGCAGGCCTTTCGTGGTCGCCTCCCTACTGCTGATCAGATCAAAAAACGCAATGGGCCGGGCTCTGAATTCTGTAACCTGTGTGGGGCCTTGGAAAATTCCGACCACATCTTTTTCAACTGTGTACTTGCCAAATTAGTTTGGTCTTGCGTCAGATCTTGGCTTCGGGTTTCTTGGAATCCCTCCTCTTTTTCTGATATTAGAACTCTAGCTAAAACTTTGGTCGGGGTCACCAAGAGGGTATTTTGGGTTGGCTTGGGAGCCTTTTGCTGGGCCTTATGGAATATTAGAAACAAATTTACTATTGAGCTTACCTTCCCATCTAAACCTGCTGATGTTCTATTCAAATCATGTATATTCTTGCAGCAATGGAGATCATTGACTAAGGAGCCTGATCGGGACGCCCTGGACCTGCTCATCAACAAAATTCGGGCTTCGACTTCTCAGATATCCGGGACGAACCCTGCCGTATAATTTGGTGCTGTCGTTTGCGGACATTTGGTCTTTCTCCTCCCGGCCTGCGCGCTGTGTATGGCAGTTGCCTGTATCATGCTTGCTTAGGTTTCCCTTAACTCCTCTGTGTGGTTATGATTTCCTGTAAACCTGTGGTATCCATGACGCTGCGTGGTGGCTTTATCTATAAAGTCAGGCCTTGGCCTTTTTCTCTAAAAAAAAATGCGAGCAACCATCAAGCGCTCCACCACCGGAAAAGAAACCGAGCGGGTTATCCACATCTCTCGTGTCGTCGTGGCTTATTCTTCCGCCACCCACCCATCCCACGTCCGCTGCCGAGTATAGTGGGTAGAGATGAAATGCGGCCGTCGTCGATGGTGCTGCAGCTCCCACGGCTGGGACGAGTCGCCGGAGTAACGGCGGCACCTGCATCCAAAGCCGGGCCCCGCAAATTGAATTCCCATGGGTGCCGCAGCAGCCGGCGCTCCCCCTCGTCCAGCAGCAGAAGCAGCAGCTGGTTCTCCTCCAACGCCGAGAATCCCGGCCCCGACACCAGAGACGGTAACAGGACTAGTAGTAGGAGGTGGTGGTCCGACGACCAATTCGACGTGGAGGAGGAGGAGGAGGAGGAATTCGGGAGCGAGGGCTCGTTTGGTTCTGCAAGGGAGATGTTCGACGAGCCATGGTTTACCAAGGTACTTGCTCATGCTCAGATTTCCTCGCGGTAATTTACTCAGATGTGTCATGTGTGTGGTAACTGCAACTGGAGTAGTATTCTCTGGCGGCAGGTCTTCAGGGTGTACGGGTATGTGCTCCCGGTGCTGCTGGCTTCCATGCTGGTGACAACGCGGCCACAGGCTTTCCTCATGGCCATGGCCATCCCGCTCGCCCAGTCCGTTCTCTCCTTCGCCATTTCCAAGATTGGTTCATTTGGGCGGCGCCGCCGTGACGAAGAAGAATATGACGACGATGGTTATTATTATTCCGATTACGGCAGCGGCGGCTGGGAAGCTGAAGAACAGTATAGAAGCAACTCCTCATCGACGTACAGAGGAGACAGCAGCACTACTAGCAGCAGGTACCAGCAGCAGCAACAGGAGTCTGCAGATTCACATCCAACGGCAGAACCAGGTGATATTAACGGTACCACCGGCACAGCAACTAGAAGTGAAAGTGGTAGTATCAGTTTTGGGGGATGGGACGAGCTGGAAGAAGGCGACGACCGCCGCCGCAGCAGCAGGTGGAGTGCAGGAGCGTCGCCGGTGGATACTGCTACCGCTGGCGGTGCAGTGGGAACGAGTAGACCACCTGCAACTAGAAGGAGAAGAAGCAGAGGAGCTGCAGCTGCAAGGTACAGGCAGGCGCCCCTGCCGATGCGCTTGCTCATCGCGCTCTTCCCATTCCTGGGTTCATGGTTCAGAATTATGCTCTAATTCCATAAATTAGAGTCAATCCCTCCACGAAGAATATTTATCGTTGTTTCTCGTCCAGGTGTATACCAATGTGTATGCATAACTAGATCGATCCTCACGATCCAGTGTGTGTATTACCATTTGTTTTTTGAAACAGATGTACTCCATATTACCAGTATAGTAATTTTTTAGAAAGAATAACGAGGCAGTAATGTCTCAAGAAAAGCGCTCAAAAAATAAGGGTCCGAGTAACTGCTACACGTGTGGTATGGACGGAAACCCGCCCGCACGCCTCGTGTGGCAATGGACGGGAACCGGCCCGCACAACCACGTCCGCGCGCACAAAAGCACGGCCCGCACGTCCGGTGTGTGGCAACCCTGCCCGCACTGCCCCGTCCGGGTCAGACGACCCGCTGCCCGCACGACCTAGCCGTTCCCGACCTCCAATCCATCCCCTCTCTCGTCTGCCGCCATCGTCCCCCACCTCTCGAACCCCGACCTCCGTCGCCGACCATCTCTGGTTGCCATGGCAACCAGGGCAGATCCGTAGGACGCTCCCACCGCAAACCACAACCCAACCCTCCCCACCCCCAGCCCCCCACTCCAACCCAGCCCTCCAGAGACGATCATCTAAAACCAGGTGAAATCTCCCGATCTCATCCTTCTCATCCTTAAGGCTGAAAATCTCTCGATCTTGTACTGGGTCCATGCTATAGGGGTAGAACACTGCATGGTTCAGTGTATATTCGCAAATTGTCAGGCAGAGTACACCAGATCTGCCATGTACTACGTTTGACATTAACTTAAGTTCATAGTTTAATTGACACAAGTAGTTGGATATGAAATGGATGAGTAGGAATCCCTAAAAAAGGGCATGAAGGACAATTTTTGGAATGAAGGGGGTGGGAAAAATTAATTGCCACTTGTGTATAACGACAGTTGCCACCTTTCGTTGTCAGTAGCTGCCGCCTATTTTGACCTGTTGCTTGCCATCCCTATCTTCTATGTGCAAGCAGCAGAAGAATGCAATTCTTGTGGATTGTTGATGCCTTCTTGTTCGTGCAGTGATTGAGAACACATCGGAAAGAAGCGAGACACGGAAAGAATGAATCACGAAGATGGCGCTGATGCTTGGGGTTCTCAAAGGCCAGAAACGCCCCCTTGGGATGCATCAGAGTACAGTCAACTCATCTCTGCAGGGCCGTTGCTGCCACTACTAGAACAGTATGCAGGCGTAGGTATGATGCGTGATAACAAAAGAAGAGAACAGTTGCCATCTTCGCAACGATGAAGATGACATTCTACTTATGTCATACACTGTCATTTTTTCGCAGGTTCTTATGACCAAAACACTCATAGGGGGCCCCCGTGGCAAGTTCAGTCACAAGGCGCTAACACTGACAAATGTACGGGCAGCCAACTTCAACTAGCTAGTATATCTAATCAAGGTAATGCAAAACGAAAAAAGAGCACATACTGATGTGGACATGAAAAATGAACATGCAAAATAACTGGCAAAAGGACTCACAAGTTATCACGGGTGAAAATGCAGAGCCTTCATGCAGCACGTGGCATCAGGCAGCACCCATGTACCTGCCATCGACGTCATACACATGTGAGTCCATAAAAAAAGTGAAGTTGCGGATGCTCAATTAGCAGAAGGAGCATAGTTGACAACTACAATTGCCATGACTGGACATCTATAGTTGCCATGAATTGAAAACTACACTTCTCATCCCTGGACAACTGTTGTTGCCATCCCTGGACACCTGTAGTTGCCATGGAGGAACAACTGCAGTTGCCATGCCAGTGCAACTACATTTGTCATGCCATGGCAACTGCAGTTGCCATACAGGAACAACTGCGGTTGCCATACCGACGCAACTACAGTTGCCATGCCAGTAAAACTGCAGTTGCCACATCAGGGGCAACTGCAGTTGCCGTGCTAGCACAAAACTGCATTTTCCATGAATTGACCAACCACTACTATGCTTACAGGTTATTACGCTGGTGGTAACCCGGCAAACGTCTCATGGCAAGCTTCACAAATTGCAGGTGGAGCACGTCATTATGGTGTCACAGACCACACAAGATGGTCAAATGCAGCACAACAAGGTAAGGAAAAAATCTAAACCACAAAAAACAACGCTACATTTGTTATTTGTAGTTATTTGTAAACAAAACAATTAGTTGCCATGTTTGTTGAACAGTAGCTGCCATGACTGGACAGCTACAGCTGCCATACATGTCCACGCGCAGACTCGCGGCTTGCTGTTTGAAATGATGTCATGCCAAATCGCTCGAAGATGGTGTGATCCATTGCGATACACATGTTATCCAAACAAAAGTCTTACTCCCGTACCTATTTTTTCTATTACAGGGCCTACAACTACACTGAACAGCGGCGCGGGGACATCTACGGCGGGGAGCTCTGAGCGCACGGAAGACGCGTTCCACCAGCCAGCAGACAATCATGCCACAAACAATTTCGAGTCAGAGTCGGGAATGGCAATCATTCCAGCAATGCCGACAAGCACCCCTTTGAACACAAGCACTGGCAACACTCAATTAGATGGAACTACCGCCGATACCGAAGTGAATGATGAAACTGACGACGACGCACAAGGGGATGAAGATGGTGGGCAATCAGAGATCGTGGTACCTCAGCCACCGTACATTGGGCAGAGATTTGAATCGTTCGAACAAGCAAAGGAATACTACCAGACATATGCAAAGTTCCATGGATTTGCGGTCAACACTGAGTACCATAGGAAAATTAAGAAAAATAACGAGTACAGCAGAGGTGAGATGAGGTGCCACAAGGCACGGAGGAACAAGAAGGGGAAAGGTGTTGCGCCTGTCGTTCCGGAATGAAAGAGAGGTATCATTCTCAAGACTGAGTGCCCTGTCGGGTGTAAGATAAACGTAGATGGAGCACAGTGGGTGGTCAATGAATATTTTGACGAGCACAACCACCAACTCATAAAGAAGTTCGACCTGGTAAAATTTCTGACCGCCCACAGAGGTTTCACCCCCGTCGAAAGGCAATTCGTAAAGCTGCTACATGATTGTAACGTCGGTCCATCAAGAATGGTACATATACTATCTCTCATCCACGGCAAAAAGGGGACTCTGAGTAGCATGTCGTACATACCAGCTGATGTCACAAACCTACAGGCCAAGTACGTAGAGAGAGCAAGTTGGCAGACATAGAGGCCACAATGGCCTACTTTGATGAAAAAACGAAGGAAGATCCAGATTTCTTCTACATGATAAGGTTGGACGATGAGGACCGTGTCAGGAACATGTATTGGGTGGATGGTGCTGCAAGGAGAGTCTACAAACATTTCCAAGATTGCATTTTATTCGACGCGACGTACCTCACCAATATGTACAAGATGCCATGTGCTCCGTTCATAGGAATAAATAACCACAATCAGTCATTGCAGTTCGGCTGCGGGCTCGTCCGGAACAAAGACACGGATGGGTACGTTTGGCTGTTCAAGACCTTCTTGAAGTGCATGGATGGACTTGCTCCGATGAACATAATAACAGACCAAGATTTCAGCATGCGTGCAGGCATAGAGGAGGTCTTTCCGTTGGCAGTGCACAGGCACTGCAGGTGGCACATTATAAAGAAGGCTGAGGAGACGTTAGGACCGTTCTTTGCTAACCGTCCAGAGCTGCACAAGGCATTCGAGCTGTGCGTGGACCACAGCTTGACGGTGGAGGAGTTTGAAAGGAGCTGGATGGCCATGACTGAAACACATCAAGTCCAAGACAACGAGACTCTTGTTAGCCTGTGGGAGAAGCGAATGTACTGGGTGCCGGCCTACTTCATGTAGTGCTTCTTCCCCTTTCTACAGACTACGCAGCACAGCGAGGGGTTCAATGCTGTTTTGAAGCGGTACGTCAGCCCTGGCAACTCATTGCTACAGTTTGCCAAGCAGTACACAGCTTTGCAACAAAAAATTCTGGGATCTGAGCTACAGCAAGAAGCGACCACAACACTAAAGCAGCCAAAATTGCTAACGTATTTACCGATAGAGAGGCAAATGAGCAAGATATACACCAATAAGATCTTTAACAAGTAAGTCAGTTGCGTTACAGTCTTATTTGCAGAAAAAGCACCAAGTCAGTAGGTGCCTTATAGAGTGCAATGCAGTTGCCATGTTTAATGAAATACTGTTTGCCATGCTTACTCAGCTGCATGATGCCATGTTCAATGAAAATTCTGTTTTGCCATGCTTGCTCGGGTGCATTTTCCTTGTTGAATGAAGTTCAGTTGCCATATTTAATGCACTGTGCTTTCATTGGGGCATGTTGGCATGCAAATGCCAATGTCAACTAGAAAAAATGTTATATTGGCGACACATATGCAGAAACACAGTTGCCATGTTTAATAAAATGCATCTGCCATGTTTGTTGAAATGCAATTGACATGTTTACTCAACTGTAGATGCCATGTTTAAATAAAATGGCAGTTGCCATGTTTTATGCAATGTGCTTCCATTGGGGAATGTTGGTGTGGAAAAATGACGATGTCCAGTTGAAAATGTACTATAGTTGCCATGTCTAGTGTACTGCATTTGCCATGTCTAGTGTACTGCATTTGCCATGTTCAACGTACTATATTTGCCATGTTCAATGAACTATGTTTGCCATCTTCAAACAAAATGTATTTCTATTTCCATGACAACATAAGGTGGCACAAGAAAAGTGCGCACAATAGTTTAACAAAAAACACACAAAACTTGCAGATTCCAGGAAGAAATAAAGCGTGCCAGCATGTTCACGGCTTTCCAAGTGGATGAACATACGTTCAAGGTGTGTTATATTTTGGGCATGTCAGATTCAGAACCTGAAGACCCGGACAAAGGAAGGAACTACTTCGTCAAAGCCTCGATAGGCGAAGGCGAGTACTACTGCCAATGCTGCAAGTTCGAACGGGACGACATTGTGTGATGTCACATACTAAAAGTAATGGACATGAACGCTGTGACACGGATGCCCCGCCATTTCATAAGGCGGCGATGGACTTGGGACGCTGACGATGCGTTGGCGCCGCAGACAACACACGCAGTTCTGGCTGTGCATGACGAGAGACCTGAGTCAACCATGGAAGCCGTGAGGCACGTTGTGCTGACAAAGAACTATGCTAAGCTAATTGATGAAGCGTGCAAGAGTGATGAGACAGCGAGAGTCGCAGAAAAACATAGGAAGGCACTGAAAAGAGAGCTTGATGAGATCAAGAAAAGGAAAGTTGAGGAAGCCTTACACCGGTTCCCTCACACATCAAGTGTGCCTTCATCCACGGGGCCATCATCTGAAAACTCGGAGATAGGATCTGGAACAGCAAGCACACAGACCCAGGTCAGGAACCCACCCCGTTCTATCACAAAGGGTCGTCCAAGAGAGATAAGGTACAAGTCGGGATTGGAGATCCAAGCAAAACACAAGAAAACGAAGAAAGGGGCGGGCAATCCATGAGCAAAAATTGGGGCGATGTGACATGGTCCTTGTGGACAGTTTGTTTTGTACCCTATATGATGAGAATTTTTTTAAAAAAAAATGGGAGAATGACTCTTGAGGGGCATCAGAAGTGGAAGGAAAATTCATTGAATGGATAAATGCAGTTGCCATGTTATGGGTACTTAATCTGCCATGTTATGTGTAGTTAATCTGACATGTTATGTGTAGTTGGTCTGCCATGCTATTTTATACTAAATAGCCATGCTATTTTATACTAAATATGACATGCTATTTTATAGTAAATATGCCATGCTAGTTGTACTGGATCTGCCATTTTAGTTGTACTGGATCTGCCATGTTAGTTGTTCTGTATCTGCCATGTTAATTATGCTGGATCTGCCATGTTGGTTGTACTGTATCTGCCATGTTAGCTGTACTGAAAATATACCATGATATTTGTAATGACTCTGCATGGCATATATTTCCATGACAATACGACGCGGTTTAGAGACACATAGTGTGTTGTGTGCAAATGTATGGAAACAAGTTGGAAAAATCGTAACGTGCATAAACCGCAGCAAAGGTTGTGGCTACATGATCAACCTACCCATGCTAGCCGGTGCAGTTAGCGATGAAAAAGAAGAAGCAAAACAGCCAAAATGAAAAACGACGATGACTTTCACTACCCATGTCTGATGAACTACATTTGCCATCTTTTTTAAAACATCATAGACGCATTCGAAACAGCAAACCAGTGCTAGAAATGATGAAACCATTGTAATAATGACAAACATAAAAACATATCTGCTGTAACGCCTAAAATAGGTTCATGTCCACACATATATTACAGAAACTATTCAAATGTCACTCACACACCACCACTACATAGTTAGGCTACGCGGGGTTGCAGTCATAACATAGCACACAAACATAGTTTTCAACGAGAAACAAAGAGATAGTACCTTACATTCCTCGGCAACAGAATGTAAGGTATGCGTCCGGTGTGTAACACCATGTGATCACTTGTACTTCTTGATGACTTTCTTGACAGCTTACTCCACGAACTCGTGTGCTACGGACTGCTTGTTGAAATCTTCATTCGTCAACCAGTTCCATGTGTAGATTTTCCGGAGCTCAATGACCGTTGCAGCTGTGATAGGGGGGACAATTCTGCCTTCCCACTTTGCAAAGTATTCCAGCGCTTGAAAGCCACAGTCCGTCCTGCACGAGGAAAAGAGTCAGGTGAACACGCAAAAAGGACAGTCGTAACAAAGATAGACTTCAATTCAGATGTGACAACAAAAGAGGGGTTGGATTGATGTAAATGGCACATGAAGGAAGGAAGAAATTACGTGTTCCCTTGCCTCACAGTCGCCACATACTCAGTCGGGAAATGCCTGATCTGGACCTTTGAATGTTCATAGTGACGGTTCCATGTCTCTTTGAGGTTGTTAATGAAGAATTAGGCATGCGTAGTAGGGTCTGCATCAGCTTCCGAACGGATTGAATCAAGCACCTCAAAACTTTGGTTCTTCAGGTCAAGACAGATCGCATAGTGGTGACCACACGTGTCGCGTGGGTCATGTGGTGCAAGCTCCTGAAACATGGGGAACATGACCTGCATTTAAAAGTGAAGAAATGAGAAGCAGAGTTCACATAAAGAACAGCAGAGGGACAAAAAAATTAGAATCACGTAGAATGTTTGGTTATGGGTGGGGGTAGTTGAAAGAAAGTTGCCGTCCATGTATGAACAAAATGTGTCGTGTATTTTACAATCAAGTTGCCACATAGTTTGCACGGGATGCAAAAAACAAGAAGTCAATGTGCATGGCAGCTGTTGCCACATGAAAACATCTGCCACATAAACACAAAGTGCAGATGGTGGCAAAAAACCACACCATGTGAAAAAACATTGCAGACAGGGAAGGAGTACTCACATATTTCTTCAGTGTGAGCTTGAATTCACTGTGTTGAGCAAAATTCTTCCTCAGGATTTTGTGGTGGAAGTCACCATCCCATATTTTGCAGGTCACACTGTAATGCATGATTATCCTGTCGGCACACACATCGGTGTGATTGTTGATGTAGTCGATCCCGCATGCAACTACATTCGTCGACATTTTACCGTTTGGCCTCACGGACTCGGCAAGATCACCCAGCTCGACGTACGTCCCTCCGCACTGAATGACTTTGGTTCTGTCCAAACATAAGCTGTATGAAAATGATATGACATGGAATAATCATGCCTACTAAGTAAAAATACATGAAAGTACGAAGAAGATGAATGGTAAAAAAGGAGCAAAGCAAAATGAGAGATTATGGGGTGTGGTCATTTACGCTTTCAGCTCCTTCATGTGCTTGTTGCTGGCCCTCGCATTTCCAAACCGCTTGACGATATCGTACAGCTGGGTCTGTTCCTTAGTGGCCCTGAATTCGGGCTCGTAGTCTTCCGCGGGAGGTGGGTGAACTACCCTCTGCTGCCTCACAGAACCAGGAGTGGCACTCCTAATGGTATCCTCAGATATCGTATCTGCAGGCACGTTGGAACTTGATTGCCCTTGCCCTCGTGAGGACCTCCTCTGCAATGATGCCTCCTCAATCATGCGGTAAGCTTCGTCAAGTGATGGTGAAATCTTCTCAGGGGTGGCTGCAATGATAAAAAAAGTGGGTTAGGATACCTAGAAAATCAAAAACAGATGGATTGTGAGAAGATAGGGTGCATGATGTGAGATGTAGGTAGAAAAAGTGGGGCAGTTGCCATGTGTTGTCCAACTACAGTGGCCATGTCGTAGCAACTACAATTGCCATGTAGTTGCACTGTAGTTGCCATCTAGTTGGACTATAGTTGCCATGTCACAGCAACTACATTTGCCATGTTGTGTCAACTCCATTTGCCATGTGATTGTCGTATGAAAAAATGCAGCATGGAAACAAAAAATGCAGGCGACATGGCGTGGCAAATCCAGTTGCCATGTGTAATGCACTATATTTGCCATGTGACAGCAACTACAGTTGCCATGTTGAATCAACTTCAGTTGCCACGTGGTTGCCCAAATGTCAAAATGCAGCATGGCAGCAAAAAAATGTAGGTGACATGGTATATCAAATCCAGTTGCCATGTCATCACATGTCAGTTGCCATCACAAGTGAGAACCCCCAAAAAATATGATTGAGACAAAAGTCAAACTACAAAGATGTATACAAGAAAAATCATAAGGACATGACAAGTGTACCTTGCACAATCGGCTCTGCGAACTTGACAGCCTTCCTGCCCTCGACCATTGCCTGCGCCATCATTGTGGGCATGCCTCCTGGGAAAGCAAGGGCAACTGGCATAGGATCTTGCACCACCGGTTGATCTTGACTGATGCCAAGGCTGAAGCTCGGTGGGGTAAAGGCCATTGGGTTCCTCTCATTCCTACTGGCCGGACCACGAACGACTTGCGGGGCAGAATCCAAGGGTGAAAGATCGACAAACATATATGAATCGGCCGCTACAGAATGATCGGCCTTATTTGCAGGGCGGGGCGTGTTGTCAGCGGTATCAGCCGCAGCTTTCATGACAATCTTCTTGTTTGGGCTGTAGGGGACACCGACATTGACTGGGAGCCTGGAAGTGCGCAGATTTATGCTGGGGATTTCCACTGCGGGTAAAGGCGCAGTCTGCTCCGGTTTTTCACCTGCGTCACTCGTGCCCGGCTTGACACTTGCATCAGTTGTGCTCCAGTCTTCCGGTTTCTCCATCACATTGCTTTTGGCAGGTGGCGGGAACAGTGTAGACGCAGCAACATAACCAGACTCGTCTCTCCTGCTCCTAGCTACAGCTGGTGCGTTGGGTATGTCTGTTGGTTGCTTGCGGGGGCTACGACGCCTAGGTGGAAGACCAGCACGCAAAACAGTCGCCTTAGCAGTATCTGCACCGACAGGAGCTGGAGCTGTTGTGCCAGGACTCTCACCTGTAGATGGCATATCCTTGTGAACTGCCGCCTCAGCCGCTTCTGTCGTGGACACAGGAGTGCCACCACGCACGTGCTTGGAATCAGTGTCAGATGGGCGGGAATCTTCCTTGCTTAGGTTCGTCTCGGGAGCGTCCACTTCAACACTTGCTGATGGGGTGGCATGGCTCACAGCAGCATCCTTCATTGCCAGAAGAGTTGGCAATATTTCAGCTGTCCTGGCAGATACCGACTCGTCACTCCCCGATGTACGGATGCCTGTTATTCTAGCCTGCACATCTACAGCCGACAGAGATGGTCGGCCACTTGCATCAGAGTTGGTGGGAGCGGTCAATGGTGCAGCAGCAGTATTGTCGCCTGGTGCCTCATGTACATCTGAGTTGCCCCCTGTTGACAACTTTGAATGCAGGCGTTCGAGCGGGTCCTTACTGATATGCTTGGCCCCGCGCGTAGTAGTCTTCTTCACCTTGCAAAAAAAGCACACGAAAAAGGTATTAAAAAGTGAACAAAAATATGTTTTCCTTGGTAGAAATCTTAAAAAATGAGAAACAAGTGGAAAAGCTGGCAGTTGCCATGTAAGGGGAACGTGAGTTGCCATGTGTCATAATTAGCAGTTGCCATCCAGCAGCAGTTACCGTGTTAGCCAAATTGAAGAATGATAAAAATGTCTGATCTGCCATGAATGCAATTTCAAACCTAGGTGTTGGATGAGCTCACAAGCCAACGGTAAAGATGGTAGTTGCCATTAGGTACATAAAGTTACCATTTGGCCTAGATTCCAGTTGCCATGTAAAAACAATAGGAGTTGCCATACACTCAAAAAGGAAGGAGAAAATCATTTGGAGAACAGCAGTTGCCACGTGGGGGGCGATGACAGAAGACAATGTGACAAGCTAATATGGATGCATTGGAAAATCAAGAAAGTATAGCGCTATGTCAATGAAAAGCGGATGAAAAAACCTACTTCCTGACTGTCTTCCTCATGTCTGGCAACACGATAGGATCCCCGGTGTTGGTTGTCGTCGTGCGAGGAGATGACCTAGTGGAAGGGGTGTCACCGGCAATGGGGGCGCCTTTGTTCAACCGAGCAGAAACACGGGTTGGCGTTGGCGCCTGTTTCTTCGTAACTGCTCGTCCACCAGCTGTCGGCTCGCTGCACGTATGAGATGGAGGAAAAAAAGATGGCAATTGTCAGATAGCAAACTCATTGCCGCGCTTGACAAAAACAAGTGCAAAAAAACGATGAGTCTGTTCGAAGAAAATAGACAAAGAAAAGAACTAAAATAAAAGTCGAACCTCTTCCTGGCAGCTCCGGGGTCGGTCCTAGACCTCTTGCCAGCAGAACCCTGCCCAACACCCTCTAGAGCCCTCCCCCTCTTTGATGGCAAAACCCCCTCGCCTCTCATAGCCGTGTGTTGTTTCACTTTCTCCGGTTGGGGGACATCTGTTGCATCCTTGCCCTTGTTACCACCTGCGTGAACTTCAGCATGATCATCATCATCGGTGTTCTCTTGCACATTCTCCATGACATGGTCGTCATCCTTGCTGAGACCAGCATCTCCATCTAGTTCATCTTGTGTGTCAGTAGGCTCTTGGGAACTGTTGTAGTCATACCAGCCACGGCAACCGGTTGGCCGGTGTGTACGTTCTCGGACAAACGAAGCGAACTGCCTCGCAACTGCGTCGCTGTCAGAGCCACTGAGGGACGTCCACCCCTCAACCAACTTCCCGAGCAAGCCGGTCATTCCAGATGCAAACTGCCCTATTAGATGCTTAACAGATGCCCTCGCCTGTGCACGAAACAAAGAAGCATCAATGACCACCGTATTGCAATCACTTGCACGACATCAAAAAATACTCCACGACAAACCATAGATGTAGATTTTTTGATTACCTCGGTAGGGCAAGACGGAGCTGAGTACATGTCCATCCACTTTCCAAAGTTTTAAGGCCCCCCAAACACGCTGTAGTCTATAGCATGCTTGGCCATCAGCTGGAAAGAACAAAAAAGAAAAAAAAGCTAGGACGTAAGAGAGAGAATGTAAGTTTAAGCACGAATGAAAAGGGTTGCCATGTGGAATGAGACATGGATACAGTACTCAGATAGCCATGGATAACAAAGGTAGTCAGCTCTTATGACCCACAGACGGTTGCCTCATGTCAATTTGTAGGCATGCCGTGTGGGCAAAGAAACTAGAACTAACCTGCAGTTTTTCATATGTGGTGTCAGTAGCCTTGTCTGCGGCAAGCACAGCCTTGACAGCGTTGATAGTCCACGCAGAAACAGCAAACTTGTGCGCAGGCGGTGGGCCTCCTTTCCCAGTGAAATCCACGATGGACAGGTCAAGACAATCGACGTACATGAGCTGATGCAAAACAATTTTAAAAAGAAATAAATATCAGTTGCCATCATGGGTACTGTGTGGAGGAAAACAGGATAATATATGTTCCCATGATAATCAAGTTGAGGTGCATGAAAAGAATAGAAGAAAAAGAAGAAGATGCCATCTCCATGTGCTAATTGCCATCATAGTGTGATAGCAGTTTCCATGTTGTTATGATGGCAGTTGCCATCATAGTATGATGACAGTTGCCATACTAATATGATGGGAGTTGCCATATTGTCATTATGCCAGTTGCCATATTGTCATTATGGCAGCTGCCATCTTGATATGATCGGGTTGCCATCTTGTTATGATCAGGTTGCCATGCATGAATAAAAGTGTGTTAAAAACAGTGTTCACAGAAAGAACTGGTAAAAAATACCATTAAATGCAGTCGACAACCCTTTTGGTACATCTTGCTTGAGAATGCATCGTGCAGGAAGTCGGCAATAAACTTACACCAATTCATGTTCTTCACATTTCCCAGATCCGCCTGCACCACACAAAATTTCAGGACAAAAAAGGTTGCCGCATCAGAAATCAAATGGAAAAAAACATCGGAAAACGCTGGAAGTCACTAGCTTTACACATGACATCGGAGCCAAAAAGATCAAAGGAAAATAAAGTAGTAAAGATGGATCATTCACTAGGATGGGGAAGCATTTGTTGCTTGGGCGAAGAGAGGCGGTCGGAGCGAAAACAGCTGAGATGAGGTACATGAGTAGCTTCATCTTGAAAACATCTCCATGCGTCGTCATGGCCTACAGCGAATCTGCCACTGCGGATGTGTTCGACATGGATTCAGACCCAGGAAACAAATGGGGGAACAACGCTTTCTCGATCTCATTGTTGACCTCGTACGGGACTTTCATATGTCCATGAGGCACACCCAAAGTGCAGAACATGGATTCCTCATTCAACGGTAGTCTTCCACGTCCCGGAATCACGAATTCCCTGGAGGCGGGGTCGTAGATCTCACCAAGCCAGTCGCATACAGGGTTGACAAGGTTCGTGCACCAGACATCCATCATAGACTGCGTACCCATCTCAGCAGCAGCCCCCTTCTGATCGTCGGTGAATTTGTCAGTCAACACAGTCAGTCGTTCTTGGGAGGCTCTATTGCGAATACGTTTCTTCTTCTGCAAAAAACAAACAAAAAGTGATTAGTTGTTGCCATGTTTTTGCAAACAGTGATCAGTTGTTGCCATGTTTTGCAATGTCATGAAATTTTAGTTCGTGTTAGATGACTGCAAGCTCGAGGTGTCAACCAGTAACATAAATCAGGAGGAAGGGGGATGTGTGAACATTTACCTCATCACCCTCTTTTCTCCGTCCAGTTGCCCGATTACGCTGTGGTGGATCCATGAAATCATCATCATCATTTTGATGATCGCCACGAGCCATTCTTTTGAGATAGGAACAGACCAAATTGTCATGGTGGTCAGCCAAAAACTTGCCACATGCAAAGCATATGTATAGCATCTGACAGAATTGATATGCAAATTTGGTTGCCACATTATGCAGCCAATTTACCACACTGTCTTATCTGCAGAATGGCAACAGACAATGTGTTCACATTCTATTCGCCACATGAATATACTATCCAAGTGGCAACAGGCACACTTGATGTGCACATTAGTTGCCTTCCAGTGCAGTTGGCTCCTGAAACTGCATTGACTACTGATTTTGGCAACTATCACAGTGTGGTAACTATCACAAATCATTCAGAAAAATTAGATGCCGCAATAAAAAGCATTTTGGTGGCTACTATCACAGTAATTCAGAAATTTTAGTTGCCACATGGAAGAGCGTGTGTGTGGCAACTATCACAGTCATTCAATAAAAATAGTTGCCCCATGCAAAAGCTTATATGTGGCAACTAGCACAGTCATTTCAGTAATTTGTTGCCATAAAGGGGAAACACATTTGTGGCAACTATCACATTTGTTCAGGGAGTTAGTTGCCACACAATCATGATAGTTAATGAAACTATCAAGTTCGCCTCATACTATAGTTTCAAAACCCAACTAACTAGATCTAGGGTTCAATGGCAACTACCGCGACTTCAAATTCACCCTCAAAATTCTCCCACGAACTGACTGCAAACACAAATTCGAACCAATGCGCATCAAACAAACCGGGAGACACCTGCCCAATCCACAGGCAATACTAGTGCGTGCCTCCGAACAAGCATAACCACACCAACGATGCCGCCGCCACGGCCGCGACGAAACAGCCCAGTCCCACCAAAAACGGCTAGCAGACAACTTCGGCGCCGGCGAGAACGCCGACGCATCGCCGAATCGCCTGAATCTCTACGAATCTCGTGTGGGGAACGCAGTAATTTCAAAAAAATTCCTACGCACACGCAAGATCATGGTGATGCATAGCAACGAGAGGGGAGAGTATGATCTATGTACCCTTGTAGATCGCAACGGAAGCGTTGACACAACGTAGAGGAAGTAGTCGTACGTCTTCTTCCCGATCCGACCGATCCAAGCACCGTTACTCCGGCACCTCCGAGTTCTTAGCACACGTACAGCTCGATGATGCTCCCCGGGCTCCGATCCAGCAAAGCTTCGGGGATGAGTTCCGTCAGCACGACAGCGTGGTGACGATGATGATGTTCCACCGACGCAGGGCTTCGCCTAAGCACTACAACGATATGACCGGGGTGGAATATGGTGGCAGGGGGCACCGCACACGGCTAAGGAACGATCACGAGGATCAACTTGTGTGTCCTAGGGTGCCCCCTTGCCTCCGTATATAAAGGAGCCAAGGGGAGGGGTGCGGCCAGCTAGGAGGTGGGCGCAGGAGGAGTCCTACTCCTACCGGGAGTAGGACTCCTCCCCCTTTTCCTTATCCAAGTAGGAGAGAGGGGGAGAGAAGGAAAGGGGGGGTGCCACCCCTCCCTCCTTGTCCAATTCGGACTAGGGGGAGAGGGGGCGCGCGGCCTGCCCTGGCAGCCCCTTCCTCTTCTCCACATTAGGCCCATAAGGCCCATTAACCCCCAGGGGGGTTCCGGTAAGCCCCCGGTGCTCCGGTTTTATCCAAAATTCATGCCGAACACTTCCGGTGTCCGAATATAGTCATCCAATATATCAATCTTTACGTCTCGACCATTTCGAGACTCCTCGTCATGTCCGTGATCACATCCGGGACTCCGAACTAACTTCGATGCATCAACATGCATAAAACTCATAACAACGGTCATCGTACCTTTAAGCGTGCGGACCCTACGGTTCGAGAACAATGCAGACATGACTGAGACAAAGCTCTGGTCAATAACCAATAGCAGGACCTGGATGCCCATATTGGCTCCTACATATTCTACGAAGATCTTTATCGGTCAAACCGCATAACAACATACGTTGTTCCCTTTGTCATCGGTATTTTACTTGCCTGAGATTCGATCGTCGGTATCCAATACCTAGTTCAATCTCGTTACCGGCAAGTCTCTTTACTCGTTCCGTAATACATCATCTCACAACTAACTCATTAGTTGCAATGCTTGCAAAGCTTATGTGATGTGCATTACCGAGAGGGCCCAGAGATACCTCTCCGACAATCGGAGTGACAAATCCTAATCTCGAAATATGCCAACCCAACATGTACCTTTGGAGACACCTGTAATGCTCCTTTATAATCACCCAGTTACGTTGTGACGTTTGGTAGCACACAAAGTGTTCCTCCAGCAAACGAGAGTTGCATAATCTCATAGTCATAGGAACATGTATAAGTCATGAAGAAAGCAATAGCAACATACTAAACGATCGGGTGCTAAGCTAATGGAATGGGTCATGTCAATCACATCATTCTCCTAATGATGTGATCCCGTTAATCAAATAACAACTCTTTTGTTTATGGTTAGGAAACATAACCATCTTCGATTAACGAGCTAGTCAAGTAGAGGCATACTAGTGACACTTTGTTTGTCTATGTATTCACACAAGTATTATGTTTTCGGTTAATACAATTCTAGCATGAATAATAAACATTTATCATGATATAAGGAAATAAATAATAACTTTATTATTGCCTCTAGGGCATATTTTCTTTCAGTCTCCCACTTGCACTAGAGTCAATAATCTAGTTCACATCGCCATGTGATTTAACAGCAATAGTTCACATCACCATGTGATTAACACCCATAGTTCACATCGATATGTGATCAACACCCAAAGGGTTTACTAGAGTCAGTAATCTAGTTCACGTCGCTATGTGATTAACACCCAAAGAGTACTAAGGTGTGACCATGTTTTGCTTGTGAGATAATTTTAGTCAACGGGTCTGCCACATTCAGATCCGTAAGTATTTTGCGAATTTCTATGTCAACAATGCTCTGCACGGAGCTGCTCTAGCTTATTGCTCCCACTTTCAATATGTATCTAGATCGAGACTTAGAGTCATCCAGATCTGTGTCAAAACTTGCATCGACGTAACCTTTTACGACGAACCCTTTTTTTTCACCTCCATAATTGAGAAATATTTCCTTATTCCACTAAGGATAATTTTTGACCGCTGTCCAGTGATCTACTCTTAGATCACTATTGTACTCCCTTGCTTAACACAGTGTAGGGTATACAATAGATCTGGTACACAGCATGGCATACTTTATAGAACCTATGGCTGAGGCATAGGGAATGACTTTCATTCTATCTCTATCTTCTGCCGTGGTCGGGCTTTGAGTCTTACTCAATTTCACACCTTGCAACACAGGCAAGAACTCTTTCTTTGACTGTTCCATTTTGAACTACTTCAAAATCTTGTCAAGGTATGTACTCATTGAAAAAACTTATCAAGCATCTTGATCTATCTCTATAAATCTTGATGCTCAATATGTAAGCAGCTTCACCGAAGTCTTTCTTTGAAAAAGTCCTTTCAAATACTCCTTTATGCTTTACAGAATAATTCTACATTATTTCTGATCAACAATATGTCATTCACATATACTTATCAGAAATGTTGTAGTGCTCCCACTCACTTTCTTGTAAATACAGGCTTCACCGCAAGTCTGTATAAAACTATATGCTTTGATCAACTCATCAAAGCGTATATTCCGACTTCGAGATGCTTGCACCAGTCCACAGATGGATCGCTGGAGCTTGCACATTTTGTTAGCACCTTTCGGATTGAAAAAACCTTCTAGTTGCATCGTATACAACTCTTCTTTAATAAATCCATTAAGGAATTCAGTTTTGTTTATCCATTTGCCAGATTTCATAAAATGCGGCAATTGCTAACATGATTCGGACAGACTTAAGCATAGATACGAGTGAGAATCTCTCATCACAGTCAA
Organism: Triticum dicoccoides; assembly: GCF_002162155.2. Taxonomy (NCBI): domain Eukaryota; kingdom Viridiplantae; phylum Streptophyta; class Magnoliopsida; order Poales; family Poaceae; genus Triticum; species Triticum dicoccoides. The sequence goes on from NC_041380.1 coordinate 437,358,131, forward strand.
CACCTTGAACTTGTCGAAAACCTTTTGCGACAATTCTAGCTTTGTAGATAATAACACTACTATCAGCGTCTGTCTTCCTCTTGAAGATCCATTTATTTTTATGGCTTGCCGATCATCGGGCAAATCCATCAAAGTCCATACTTTGTTCTCATACATGGATCATATCTTAGATTTCATGGTCTCAAACCATTTCATGGAATATGGGCTCATCATCGCTTCCTCATAGTTCGCAAGTTCGTCATGGTCTAGTAACATGACTTCTAGAACAGGATTACCGTACCACTCTGATGCGGATCTTACTCTGGTTTACCTACGAGATTCGGTAGTAACTTGATCTGAAGTTACGTGATCATCATCATCAGCTTCCTCACTAATTGGTGTAGTAGTCACAAGAACAGATTTCTGCGATGAACTACTTCCCAATAAGGGAGAAGGTAAAATTACCTTATCAAGTTTTCTACTTTCCTCCCACTCACTTCTTTCGAGAGAAACTCCTTCTCTAGAAAGTTTCCGAATTTAGCAACAAAAGTCTTGCCTTCGGATCTGTGATAGAAGGTGTATCCAATAGTTTCCTTTGGATATCCTATGAAGACACATTTCTCCGATTTGGGTTTGAGCTTATCAGGTTGAAACTTTTTCACATAAGCATTGCAACCTCAAACTTTAAGAAACGACAGCTTAGGTTTCTTGCCAAACCATAGTTCATACGGTGTCGTCTCAACGGATTTAGATGGTGCCCTATTTAATGTGAATGCAACTGTCTCTAATGCATAACCCCAAAACGATAGTGGTAGATCGGTAAGAGACATCATAGATCGCACCATATCTAATAAAGTACGGTTATGACGTTCGGACACACCATTGTGGTGTTCCAGGTGGCGTGAGTAGTGAAACTATTTCACATTGTTTTTTAACTGAAGGCCAAACTCGTAACTCAAATACTCTTCTCTACGATCAGATCGTAGAAACTTTATTTTCTTGTTATGATGATTTTTCACTTCACTCTGAAATTCTTTGAACTTTTCAAATGTTTCAGCCTTATGTTTCATCAAGTAGATATACTCATATCTGCTCAAATCATATGTGAAGATTAGAAAATAATGAAACCTATCGCGAACCTCAATATTCATCGGACCACATACATCAGTATGTATGATTTCCAACAAATCTGTTGCTCGCTCCATTGTTCCAAAGAACGGAGTCTTAGTCATCTTGCCCATGAGGCATGGTTCGTAAGCATTAACTGATTCATAATCAAGTGATTCCAAAAGCCCATCAGCATGGAGTTTCTTCATGCGCTTTACACCAATATGACCTAAACGGCAGTGCTACAAATAAGTTGCACTATCATTATTAACTTTGCATCTTTTGGTTTCAATATTATGATTATGTGTATCACTACGATCGAGATCCAACGAACTATTTTCATTGGGTGTGTAACCATATAAGGTTTTATTCATGTAAACAGAACAACAATTTATTCTCTTACTTAAATGAATAACCGTATTACAATAAACATGATCAAATCATATTCATGCTCAACGTAAACACCAAATAACACTTATTTAGGTTCAACACTAATCCCGAATTTATAGGGAGTGTGCGATGATGATCATATCAATCTTGGAACCACTTCCAACACACATCGTCACTTCACCCTTAACTAGTCTCTGTTTATTCTGCAACTCCCGTTTCGAGTTACTAATCTTAGCAACTGATCCAGTATCAAATACTGAGGGGTTGCTATAAACACTAGTAAAGTACACATCAATAACATGTATATCAAATATACTTATGTTCACTTTGCCATCCTTCTTATCCGCCAATCACTTGGGGTAGTTCCGCTTCCAGTGACCAGTCCCTTTGCAGTAGAAGCACTTAGTCTCAGGCTTAGGATCAGACTTGGGCTTCTTCACTTGAGCAGCAACTTGCTTGCCGTTCTTCTTGAAGTTCCCCTTCTTCCCTTTGCCCTTTTCTTGAAACTAGTGGTCTTGTTAACCATCAACACTTGATGTTTTTCTTGATTTCTACCTTCGTCGATTTCAGCATCACGAAGAGCTTGGGAATTACTTTTGTCATCCCTTGCATATTATAGTTCATCACGAAGTTCTACTAACTTGGTGATGGTGACTAGAGAATTCTGTCAATCACTATCTTATCTGGAAGATTAACTCCCACTTGATTCAAGCGATTGTAGTACCCAGACAATCTGAGCACATGCTCACTACTTAAGCGATTCTCCTCCATCTTTTAGCTATAGAACTTGTTGGAGACTTCATATCTCTCAACTCGGGTATTTGCTTGAAATATTAACTTCAATTCCTGGAACATCTCATATGGTCCATGACGTTCAAAACGTCTTTGAAGTCCCGATTCTAAGACGTTAAGCATGGTGCACTAAACTATCAAGTAGTCATCATATTGAGCTAGCCAAACGTTCATAACGTATGCATCTGCTCCTGCAATAGGTCTGTCACCTAGCGGTGCATCAAGGACATAATTCTTCTATGCAGTAATGAGGATAAACCTCAGATCACGGATCCAATCCGCATGATTGCTACTAACATCTTTCAACACAATTTTCTCTAGGAACATATCAAAATAAACACAGGGAAGCAACAACGCGAGCTATTGATCTACAACATGATTTGCAAAATACTACCAGGACTAAGTTCATGATAAATTTAAGTTCAATTTAATCATATTACTTAAGAACTCCCACTTAGATAGAGATCCCTCTAATCCTCTTAAGTGATCACGTGATCCAAATCAACTAAACCATGTCCGATCATCACGTGAGATGGAGTAGTTTCATTGGTGAACATCACTATGTTGATCATATCTACTATATGATTCACGCTCGACCTTTCGGTCTCCGTGTTCCGAGCCATATCTGTATATGCTTGGCTCGTCAAGTATAACCTGAGTATTCCGCGTGTGTAACTGTTTTGCACCCGTTGTATTTGAACGTAGAGCCTATCACACCCGATCATCACGTGGTGTCTCAGCACGAAGAACTTTCGCAACGGTGCATACTCAGGGAGAACACTACTTGATAATTTAGTGAGAGATCATCTTATAGTGCTACCGTCAATCAAAGCAAGATAAGATGCATAAAAGATAAACATCACATGCAATCAATATAAGTGATATGATATGGCCATCATCATCTTGTGCTTGTGATCTCCATCTCCGAAGCACCGTCGTGATCACCATCGTCACCGGCGTGACACCTTGATCTCCATCGTAGCATCGCTGTCGTCTCGCCGAGCTTGTGCTTCCACGACTATCGCTACCGTTTAGTGATAAAGTAAAGCATTACAACGCGATTGCATTGCATACAATAAAGCGACAACCATATGGCTCCTGCCAGTTGCCGATAACTCGGTTACAAAACATGATCATCTCATACAATAAAATTTAGCATCATGTCTTGACCATATCACATCACAACATGCCCTGCAAAAACAAGTTAGACGTCCTCTACTTTGTTGTTTTAAGTTTTACGTGGCTACTACGGGCTTAAGCAAGAACCAATCTTACCTACGCATCAAAACCACAAAGATAGTTTGTCAAGTTGGTGTTGTTTAAACCTTCGCAAGGACCGGGCGTAGCCACACTCGGTTCAACTAAAGTTGGAGAAACTGTCACCCGCAAGCCACCTATGTGCAAAGCACGTCGGGAGAACCGGTCTCGCGTAAGCGTACGCGTAATGACGGTCCGAGCCGCTTCGTCCAACAATACCGCCGAACCAAAGTATGACATGCTGGTAAGCAGTATGACTTATATCGCCCACAACTCACTTGTGTTCTACTCGTGCATATAACATCAACATATAAAACCTAGGCTCGGATGCCACTGTGGGGAACGCAGTAATTTCAAAAAAATTCCTACGCACACGCAAGATCATGGTGATGCATAGCAACGAGAGGGGAGAGTATGATCTATGTACCCTTGTAGATCGCAACGGAAGCGTTGACACAACGTAGAGGAAGTAGTCGTACGTCTTCTTCCCGATCCGACCGATCCAAACACCGTTACTCCGGCACCTCCGAGTTCTTAGCACACGTACAGCTCGATGACGCTCCCCGGGCTCCGATCCAGCAAAGCTTCGGGGATGAGTTCCGTCAGCACAACGGTGTGGTGACGATAATGATGTTCCACCGACGCAGGGCTTCGCCTAAGCACTACAACGATATGACCGAGGTGGAATATGGTGGCAGGGGGCACCGCACACGGCTAAGGAACGATCACGAGGATCAACTTGTGTGTCCTAGGGTGCCCCCTTGCCTCCGTATATAAAGGAGCCAAGGGGAGGGGTGCGGCTGGCCAGGAGGTGGGCGCAGGAGGAGTCCTACTCCTACCGGGAGTAGGACTCCTCCCCCTTTTCCTTGTCCAAGTAGGAGAGAGGGGGGAGAGAAGGAAAGGGGGGGCGCCGCCCCTCCCTCCTTGTCCAATTCGGACTAGGGGGAGAGGGGGCGCGCGGCCTGCCCTGGCAGCCCCTTCCTCTTCTCCACA
>NC_041380.1:437363057-437367757 GCF_002162155.2 Triticum dicoccoides
GGTAACCCCCTGGTGCTCCGGTTTTATCCGAAATTCATCCGGAACACTTCCGGTGTCTGAATATAGTCATCCAATATATCAATCTTTACGTCTCGACCATTTCGAGACTCCTCGTCATGTCCGTGATCACATCCGGGACTCTGAACTAACTTCGGTACATCAACATGCATAAAACTCATAACAACTGTCATCGTAACTTTAAGCGTGCGGACCCTACGGTTCGAGAATAATGCAGACATGACTGAGACAAATCTCTGGTCAATAACCAACAGCGGGACCTGGATGCCCATATTGGCTCCTACATATTCTATGAAGATCTTTATCGGTCAGACCGCATAACAACATACGTTGTTCCCTTTGTCATCGGTATTTTACTTGCCCGAGATTCGATCGTCGGTATCCAATACCTAGTTCAATCTCGTTACCGGCAAGTCTCTTTACTCGTTCCGTAATACATTATCTCACAACTAACTCATTAGTTGCAATGCTTGCAAGGCTTATGTGATGTGCATTACCGAGAGGGCCCAGAGATACCTCTCCGACAATCGAAGTGACAAATCCTAATCTCGAAATATGCCAACCCAACATGTACCTTTGGAGACACCTGTAATGCTCCTTTATAATCACCCAGTTACGTTGTGACGTTTGGTAGCACACAAAGTGTTCCTTCGGCAAACGGGAGTTGCATAATCTCATAGTCATAGGAACATGTATAAGTCATGAAGAAAGCAATAGCAACATACTAAACGATCGGGTGCTAAGCTAATGGAATGGGTCATGTCAATCACATCATTCTCCTAATGATGTGATCCCGTTAATCAAATAATAACTCTTTTGTTTATGGTTAGGAAACATAACCATCTTCGATTAACGAGCTAGTCAAGTAGAGGCATACTAGTGACACTTTGTTTGTCTATGTATTCACACAAGTATTATGTTTTCGGTTAATACAATTCTAGCATGAATAATAAACATTTATCATGATATAAGGAAATAAATAATAACTTTATTATTGCCTCTAGGGCATATTTCCTTCATCTCGATCGAGGAATCGAACAGGGAGGGAAGGGGGAAAAATGCAGGAAGGGATTGCGAGAGTTGTAGCGAGCATTACCTTCAACCCGCAGGCGCTCCGGCGAAGCCGCTCCGTTCCGGCGAGCCCCACCGACGGCCGCGAACACCGTCGATTCTTCCGCCTCCGCCGTCGCCTTCTCCCCTCGCCTTCTCCTCCAATGGTTTGAAATGCGAGTGGGTTGTGCCAGTAACTGCGGTGCGGGTGAGTAAATGGAACCGTGACAGAGAGAGGGCAGAGGTGTGCGACGTGTTTGACGTCAACCGCTATCGGAGCGTGGCATGCGGGCGCATTGCAGTTCCACCACACGCCTCCGAGTGGCAACCGCTGACCGCGGGATGGCAACCAACGTGCGGGCGAACTGTCTCGTACACCGCACACGCGCCTCGTCCTACGTGGCGCAGAAAACCGGCCGGTTTGTTCCAAGATTCGTGCAAACAGTTGCCAACGGAGATGCTTGCGTGTGGTTGGGATGGTGAACGCCCACACGTGTGGGCGTTAACATTTCCGAAAAATAATGCTTCATGCTTCCCCCTCCGCCCTTGTGTTGCCCCGCCATCCATGTTGACAATAGAATGATATGGATTTCACCCATTCATTTTGACAATAGAATGATAAGAATTTGTAAATATGCGTGACATTTAGCCATTACTTTACTCATAAGCTCATAATTTAAACCTCGATGTATTCTGGAAATCACTTCAAACAAACTAGAGATCTAGACCAAGCTACGTGATATGCCTAGCTTGAATATTTATGGAACTGTAAAACCTTTCTGACTGCTTGAAACAAATTTCAAAACTTCTATAGAAATCTAGCCATGAATTTATAATTGATGAGTATGAACTAGTCTGACGCAGATCCTTGGTCGCATAAATTTAAGATTTGTTAGAAAATATTCAAGCTAGGCATCGTTCGCCCCCTGCTAGGCTGTTTCGCTCGGGCGAGACAGGTACATGCGCGTGCCCGGCACGGCGTGTGAGCGTTGGTTGCACCCGGCCTGCTGTCCGTTCCCCTCGCCTTGCATGTGCCGCCGTGTGCGTCCTTCCTGGACCCTGTACGGCTATCCCGCCCAAAGGCCGGTCGCTGATGGACCGAATATGATGTCGGTGTCTTGACAGGCGGCTAAGGTGGGTTCTCCTTTCGGACGTGCCCGATTGTTTACCTGAAGTAGGTTTGCCTTTTTCCTGCCTATCCGTTTCGTGGTCGGGTAGAGTTGTGGTCAGCCCGTCCTTCTCTGGCCGGTCGGTAAAAGGTTGTCGTCTGCATTGTGGTGGGCACCATCTTGCCTAGACCCCACTCGGCTATTCCGTGCAAAAGCCGGCTGGTGATGGACCGGATATGGAGCTAGTGCCTTGCTGAGCGGCTAGGGTGGCCCGAGGTCGGTTTGCCTCTTTCCTGCCCATTTAGAGCATTTCCAGCCGTTGGCCCCTCAGGGGGCGCCTAAAATTGCCGTCTGGGGGTGAGCCGGCGTAAAAAATGGGTATGGGAATAAGTTGGTCCTCAGCCGTCGGCTCCAGGACCGCCTCCAGGTGCAATTAAAAAAATATAGCAAATTTCGGCAAAGTTCGGCGAAGTTCGGCTAAACACGACTAAATTTCGGCAAACTTGGGCATATATTAGACATGTTCGCGAATTTTCATTACATAGCAAAATAGATAACTAATCTAAAAAAGAAACTGGCTGAACGCCGAGTAGTTGCCATCGTCGCCGCCGTCGTCGGGCTTCTCCTCCTTGACGCGGCCGTCCCTGATGGACCCCTGACCGGCGTCGCCAACGCGGGTTGGTGGCGGCGGCGCGTCGTCGTCGTCGCTGTCCTCGATGACGACGCGGCGCTGCGCGAAGCGCTGCAAGGCGGCGCACTGGCGCTCCCTCGCCATCTTAAGGGAGTCCGCGCGCGCCCATTCCGGGGCCGCGTCGTCATCGAGCTCGACGTCGCCGCCGTGCTCCGTCTTCACCGTGGGGAGGAGGCTCGGCTCCGTCTTCACCGGCGCGAGCCCCGGCTCCATCTTGGGCTTGACGAAGCGCGGAGGAGGAGTCGACGAGGAGGCGCGCCGGCCGCCCTCGTTGATGACGATGCCGGCGCTGCGAGTGTGACGTCCGAGCGGCGTCTCCGTCACGGGCTCGGCCTTGACGCCGAGCAATGCCGGAGAGCCGGAGGTGTGCGAAGAAGAGCGTGATGAGGAGGAAGAAGAGGAGGCGCCGAACCTCCTGGGCAACCATTGCCTGTCGCGTCGGCGATGAGCCGCGACCGTGGCGGCCGCCCTCGCCGGGAGGGGGGTACGCCAACAGCGGGTTGTTGCCGCCCTCGAGGTGCGTCAGCACGCCCTCGAGTGTCCGGCCGGGGACGCCCCATCACAGGCGACGCCCCTCGCTGTTCTTCATGCCGCCGACGATCGCCGCGTCGTTGGTGGACGCCAGCCGCTGCTGCTGACGGCGCTCGAAGTACGCCGCCCAAGCCGCATGGTTGTCTTCGGCGTACTCGGGGAGGGAGAGTTGAGCGGCGGTGAGAGAGGCGCGCACGACGTCGACCTCCTCGGCGAAGTACCCGGGTTTGGCCACGGCGTCGGGCAACGGGGGAATGGGCACTCCCCCGTTGCTGAGTTTCCAGCCCGTCGGCCCGGCGCGCATGTCCGGCGACGCCGGGATGCTCGCCTGGAACAGGAGTCAAGATTCCTGTTCGCGGAGCGATCGGCGGCCGAAGCCGTTGGCCGCGGCCTCATTGCCGGGGAACCGCTCGGCCATCAGGAGAGGGAGGGAGGGAGGGAGGGAGAGGGAGGGCTCGGCGGCGGCGCTCGGGAGAGGCAGGGCTCGGCGGCGGCGCTCGGGAGAGGCAGGGCTCGGCGGCGGCGCTCGGGAGAGGTAGAGGGCGGGCTAGGGCGGGTGTGGCTGGTGTAGCCAGAGGCAAGGGAGGCCACCAGCTTATATAGCGGTGCCGCCCCGTGTGTACGCGTGCGAGGGAGGCGAGGCGTCGGTGCGCCGTCCCATGAACGCGCCGCCCGTGAGGAATCACTGATAAGGCTGAGCGGCGGCAGACTTGCCATTGATTCCCCGCAGGAAACCGAGGCGTTCGGGGAAGATGACGCGCGGTGTCGCTGACGCGGCGGGCCCGCGACTCTTTCGCGTCAAAACCGCTCGCCCCGGCGCCCCCAGCGCGCCGGGTTCGGTCTGGATCCGCCGGCGCTAAATTCGGCCCAGACCGACGAAAATCGGGCTCCTGGGAACGCGACTGGGCCGATTTTTCAGCGCCGACGCGAAAAAAATGTCTGAGAAGGTTTTTGTGGGGGCGCGGCTAGAGATGCTCTTAGTTAGTGGCACGGTGGAGTTGTGGTCGCTCTGTCCTTCTCTAGCCGGTCAGTATAAGGGTGTTGTCTATTTTGTGGGTCCCGATAGTGGCTGGTCTGATGGTTGCTTGGCTGCTTCTCTGTGCTCGACTTCGATCGTGCCTATCCGGCTCGTGGCCGTGTGTGGCCGTTCTTGTTCCACCCTTTTGTGCTTGGTCGGTATAAGGTTGTTGTATCCTTCATGCGTCTCATTAGCAGGCCCGTATCCATGTGGCCAACTTGTATGGTGGGTTATTTCGGCTTGGTTGACTATCTGTCATCGTTGTCTTTGACCACCACCACCA
>NC_041380.1:437367942-437400138 GCF_002162155.2 Triticum dicoccoides
CTTCTTGTTGTTTTGCTTTTTCTTGCGGTTTGATGCCGTCCATCCCACGCTTTGCTCCGCTAGAGGTCCTCTTCGAGCGCCTCTCTGTTGTCCGATGACGCCGCCCGTTTATTGCTTTGCTCCGCTAGAGGTTCTCTTTGGGCTCCTCCCTACTGTTCGATGACACCGCCCGTCCATAGCTTCACTTCGCTAGAGGTTCTCTTTGAACTCCTTCCTTGCCTTGTTTAACGTTTGGTGTGGCCTTTGTTCTTGTTGGTATCTAAGGCTCAGCGGGTGTGGCTCAGGTCTTACGAGCTTCTTCTTGTCATTGTTGGGTGCTTATATTGCCGTTTGAGGTGAGCCGCCTCGTTGCTTGTTTATCCCTCTGGTCTTGCTCTTTTTGCTTGCTTCCCAAGTTTTCTTGTATATTTCATGTTCTATCGTAGTCCTCTTTGTTTGAATCGCATTGTGAGTGAAATAATTATTTTCTTTCTCTGAGACCGTATTGCCATTCTAAATGTCGGGCTGGATTGGTTTGCCTCTTGACGACGTGTCAGTTTCATTTCGTAGGATATGATTTAATCCCTGTCTTGTGAAGCAACATATGGAAATGCCTCAGACTGTCTTACCGTTGCAATGCATGCCATTCTTTTTTTTGCAGGGGATGGCATGTTTTTATCTGTTTTGGTTTTTTCCTTTAGATTGTCTAGTTGTTTTTCGCATGCTTGTTCTAACCATGTAGTAGATCGAGCGGAGGCCAATTGTCTGGAAGCGAGCAGGGCACCAAGGCTTCTTCTTTGATGGATGAGGTTTTTTTTCATGTTCTCACTATGATAGGTTTCATTATTTGCATGTTTTTGTGCGGTTTCAGGTTCTTGGTTAGTTCTTCGATGAATCTAGGCACCATTATCACCGCAAGGCACTGAATCGAGGATAGTTGGTTGCCCTCCTATTTTGACGAGGATAATGATGGGACGTGAGTGGTGAATAGCCATGACCCCTTGATCCCGACAATCAGACAGTTGTGAACGTGGTCCGGTTGGATATGTTGTTGGGTCCGATGACCAAAATCCAACGTCGTCAGTTCTGCAAAGGCTGGCATTAATCCCGGAGGGTCCCGTTGTTCGTGTGACCATGAGGTCGGTATTCCAGTGGGGCTAAAAGAAATAGGGGGACGGGCTACAATGCTTTAAACGCTAGCTCGACTATAAAGAGTAGGAGAAACACGGACTGGCTGAAACCGGACAACCAAAAGGCAGACTAATCCACTCATTTTATTTGGGAGGATCCCGCCAGTATTTCTTCCTTAGAGCAGTTCGAGAGGAAACATAGGAAAATTCAGACAAGTTCAGGGGCTACTGACCGTGTACTACATTGGGTTGCCATAGATGCCGGGAAGACCGTCAATGGGAAGGCCTTATGGCCCAACATGATAGCAACGAGAGCCCTCGGTTCTGCAGGGAGTCCGCCTTTTAGATGTTCCTCGTCTTAGCGGCAAGCCAAGAACCCCTCAACCGATTGAAGCTCTAGATCGATTGGAAAAATGTAACCCTAGACCTGATCCTTCTATATAAGGCAAGGTTGGGGGTAGCTCTAGATCATCTGACCCATTGTTGTCACCTCGGTAGCAATAATCCACTCATATTGTAACCCCTTCATATGAGGTGTTTTTTCCTCAATCAATCAAAGCAAAGCAAGAGCAGGGTTTTACCTCGACCATGAGCGCCCGTACCTGAGTAAAATCCTTGTTTGTGATCCCATTTGGAACATCCGGTCGCGCTCTCCACCTTATCGAGGCTACTGGCGGATTTCAGTACCATCAGACAGGTTACTTTCCTCTTTATTCTGTCTTGATCCGTATGAAGTGAATTTTCATGGGATGGGAAACACTCCCATAAGCCCCTACTACCCATGTCACCACTTATTGAGAAAGCATTTGTATCCAAAAATTACGAAGAGAAGTCCATGGTTTGTTGAAAGGACAGCGAGGGTGAAAAGAAGAGGGACCACGAGGAGCCTTGTGGATGTTCTGCAGTCGACACACCTTCTCTAAATACTGGACAAGATGATCAAAAGCCGGAGAGGGGCCGACTTGGTATGCTACATCTGCATTCCCATCTAGATGCCACACGTTGCCCTTTACGGCTACCTAGGTAAGACAGACATGACCCGTACACAACTAGCGCATATGCAGAGCGAAGTCGGTGCATAAGGGCATGTTTGCATGCCTTGGCTTGGAAAGAAATGAGGAAAAATGCATGTATGCCTCGCCTCGGGAAGCAAGGAGCCAAGACGAGATCATCATTTATTGCTTACCACTCCTCCAGCTCACCCTCACCACCCAAACCACCATTCACACCCATCTCTCATCGAATGCTCGTTCCCACCGATGGTCGATGATGTTCTGCCACCGAACCTACATACTCTCCTCAGCCTGTCATCGATGGCAACTGACGGTGTCCTGGACTAGGGGGTACTCACCACGTCGTCTCCCGGTCTATTAGATTGGGCCGAGGACCCCCGTGGCCGTATACTCATGGGCCAGTTCGGACGGCTACCGCATACAAGGAAGATTCCACAAGACTTAGCGATCAAGACAAGGACTTCTCCCCACCGGCGTATTTGGCTAGGACTCTTGTTATCCTAGGCCTCCGGTGCATTATATAAACCGAGGCCAGGCTAGTCGATAGATATACAATATATACAACAATCATACCATAGGCTAGCTTCTAGGGTTTAGCCTCCTTGATCTCGTGGTAGATCTACTCTTGTACTACCCATATCATCAATATTAATCAAGCAGGACGTAGGGTTTTGTTGGGGAACGTAGTAATTTCAAAAAAAATCCTACGCACACGCAAGATCATGTGATGCATAGCAACGAGAGGGGAGAGTGTTGTCTAAGTACCCACGCAGACCGACTGCGGAAGCGTTGACGCAACATAGAGGAAGTTGTCGTACGTCTTCACGATCCAACCGATCAAGCACCGAAACTACGGCACCTCCGAGTTCGAGCACACGTTCAGCTCGATGACGATCCTCGGACTCCGATCCAGCAAAGTGTCGGGGAAGAGTTCCTTCAGCACGACGGCGTGGTGACGATCTTGATGTACTACAGCAGCAGGGCTTTGCCTAAACTCCGCTACAGTATTATCGAGGACTATGGTGGCTGGGGGCACCGCACACGGCTAAGGAATAGATCACGTGGATCAACTTGTGTGTTTCTGGGGTGCCTCTAGCTCAGTATATAAAGGAGCCAAAGGGGAGGGGGGCCGCCGGCCAGGAGGAGGGCGCAGGAGGAGTCCTACTCCTCCCGGGAGTAGGACTCCCCCCCCCCCAATCCTAGTTGGACTAGGATTCCCCAAGGGGGAAAGAGGGAGAGGGGGGCTGGCCACCTCTCCTAGTCCTAATAACACTAGGGGAAGGGGGGAGGCGTGCAGCCACCTTGGGTTGCCCCTTTCTCCTTTACACTAAAGCCCATTAAGGCCCATATGGCTCTCGGGGGGTTCCGGTAACCTCCCGGTACTCCGGTAAAATCCCGATTTCACCCGGAACACTTCCGATATCCAAATATAGGCTTCCAATATATCAATATTTATGTCTCGACCATTTCGAGACTCCTCGTCATGTCCGTGATCACATCCGGGACTCCGAACTAACTTCGGTACATCAAAATGCATAAACTCATAATATAACTGTCATCGTAACCTTAAGCGTGCGGACCGTACGGGTTCGAGAACAATGTAGACATGACCGAGACATGTCTCCGGTCAATAACCAATAGCGGGACCTGGATGCCCATATTGGCTCCTACATATTCTACGAAGATCTTTATCGGTCAGACCGCATAACGACATACGTTGTTCCCTTTGTCATCGGTATGTTACTTGCCCGAGATTCGATCGTCGGTATCCAATACCTAGTTCAATCTCGTTACCGGCAAGTCTCTTTACTCGTTCTGTAATACATCATCCCGCAACTAACTCATTTAGTTTCAATGCTTGCAAGGCAAGTGATGTGCATTACTGAGAGGGCCCGGAGATACCTCTCCGACAATCGGAGTGACAAAACCTAATCTCGAAATACGCCAACCCAACATGTACCTTTGGAGACACCTGTAGTACTCCTTTATAATCACCCAGTTACGTTCTGATGTTTGGTAGTACCCAAAGTGTTCCTCCGGTAAACGGGAGTTGCATAATCTCATAGTTATAGGAACATGTATAAGTCATGAAGAAAGAAATAGCAACATACTAAACAATCGGATGCTAAGCTAATGGAATGGGTCATGTCAATCAGATCATTCAACTAATCATGTGACCTTGTTAATCAAATAACAACTCTTTGTTCATGGTTAGGAAACATAACCATCTTTGATTAACGAGCTAGTCAAGTAGAGGCATACTAGTGACACTCTGTTTGTCTATGTATTCACACATGTATTATGTTTCCGGTTAATACAATTCTAGCATGAATAATAAACATTTATCATGATATAAGGAAATAAATAATAACTTTATTATTGCCTCTAGGGCATATTTCCTTCAGTCTCCCACTTGCACTAGAGTCAATAATCTAGATTACACAGTAATGATTCTAACACCCATGGAGCCTTGGTGCTGATCATGTTTTGCTCGTGGAAGAGGCTTTGTCAACGGGTCTGCAACATTCAGATCCGTATGTATCTTGCAAATCTCTATGTCTCCCACCTGGACTAGATCCCAGATGAAGTTGAAGCGTCTCTTGATGTGCTTGGTTCTCTTGTGAAATCTGGATTCCTTTGCCAAGGCAATTGCACCAGTATTGTCACAAAAGATTTTCATTGGACCCGATGCACTAGGTATGACACCTAGATCGGATATGAACTCCTTCATCCAGACTCCTTCATTTGCTGCTTCCGAAGCAGCTATGTACTCCGCTTCACATGTAGATCCCGCCACAACGCTTTGTTTAGAACTGCACCAACTGACAGCTCCACCGTTTAATGTAAACACGTATCCGGTTTGCGATTTAGAATCGTCCGGATTAGTGTCAAAGCTTGCATCAACGTAACCTTTTACGGTGAGCTCTTTGTCACTTCCATACACGAGAAACATATCCTTAGTCTTTTTCAGGTACTTCAGGATGTTCTTGACCGCTGTCCAGTGATCCACTCCTGGATTACTTTGGTACCTCCCTGCTAAACTTATAGCAAGGCACACATCAGGTCTGGTACATAGCATTGCATACATGATAGAGCCTATGGCTGAAGCATAGGGAACATCTTTCATTTTCTCTCTATCTTCTGCGGTGGTCGGGCATTGAGTCTGACTCAACTTCACACCTTGTAACACAGGCAAGAACCCTTTCTTTGCTTGATCCATTTTGAACTTCTTCAAAATCTTGTCAAGGTATGTGCTTTGTGAAAGTCCAATTAAGCGTCTTGATCTATCTCTATAGATCTTTATGCCTAATATGTAAGCAGCTTCTCCGAGGTCTTTCATTGAAAAACTCTTATTCAAGTATCCCTTTATGCTATCCAGAAATTCTATATCATTTCCAATCAGCAATATGTCATCCACATATAATATCAGAAATGCTACAGAGCTCCCACTCACTTTCTTGTAAATACAGGCTTCTCCGAAAGTCTGTATAAAACCAAATGCTTTGATCACACTATCAAAACGTTTATTCCAACTCCGAGAGGCTTGCACCAGTCCATAAATGGATAGCTGGAGCTTGCACACTTTGTTAGCTCCCTTTGGATCGACAAAACCTTCCGGTTGCATCATATACAACTCTTCTTCCAGAAATCCATTCAGGAATGCAGTTTTGACATCCATCTGCCAAATTTCATAATCATAAAATGCGGCTATTGCTAACATGATTCGGACAGACTTAAGCATCGCTACGGGTGAGAAGGTCTCATTGTAGTCAACCCCTTGAACTTGTCGAAAACCTTTTGCGACAAGTCGAGCTTTGTAGACAGTAACATTACCATCAGTGTCAGTCTTCTTCTTGAAGATCCATTTATTCTCAATTGCTTGCCGATCATCGGGCAAGTCGACCAAAGTCCATACTTTGTTCTCATACATGGATCCCATCTCAGATTTCATGGCTTCAAGCCACTTTGCGGAATCTGGGCTCACCATCGCTTCTTCATAGTTCGTAGGTTTATCATGATCTAGTAGCATGACTTCCAGAACAGGATTACCGTACCACTCTGGTGCGGATCTCGCTCTGGTCAATCTACGAGGTTCAGTAGTATCTTGACCTGAAGTTTCATGATCAACATCATTAGCTTCCTCACTAATTGGTATAGATGTCGCAGAAACAGTTTTCTGTGATGTACTATTTTCCAATAAGGGAGCAGGTACAGTTACCCCGTCAAGTTCTACTTTTCTCCTACTCACTTCTTTCGAGAGAAACTCCTTCTCTAGAAAGGATCCATTCTTAGCAACGAATGTCTTGCCTTCGGATCTGTGATAGAAGGTGTACCCAACAGTCTCCTTTGGGTATCCTATGCAGACACATTTCTCCGATTTGGGTTCGAGCTTATCAGGTTGAAGCTTTTTCACATAAGCATCGCATCCCCAAACTTTAAGAAACGACAACTTTGGTTTCTTGCCAAACCATAGTTCATAAGGCGTCGTCTCAACTGATTTTGATGGTGCCCTATTTAATGTGAATGCGGCCGTCTCTAAAGCATAACCCCAAAACGATAGCGGTAAATCAGTAAGAGACATCATAGATCGCACCATATCTAGTAAAGTACGATTACGACGTTCGGACACACCATTACGATGTGGTGTCCCGGGTGACGTGAGTTGCGAAACTATTCCACAATTTTTCAAATGTACACCAAACTTGTAACTCAAATATTCTCCTCCACGATCAGATCGTAGAAACTTTATTTTCTTGTTACGATGATTTTCAACTTCACTCTGAAACTCTTTGAACTTTTCAAATGTTTCAGACTTATGTTTCATTAAGTAGATATACCCATATCTGCTTAAGTCATCTGTGAAGGTGAGAAAATAACGATATCCGCCATGAGCCTCAATATTCATCGGACCACATACATCGGTATGTATGATTTCCAACAAATATGTTGCTCTCTCCATAGTACCGGAGAATGGTGTTTTAGTCATCTTGCCCATGAGGCACGGTTCGCAAGTACCAAGTGATTCATAATCAAGTGGTTCCAAAAGTCCATCAGTATGGAGTTTCTTCATGCGCTTTACACCGATATGACCTAAACGACAGTGCCACAAATAAGTTGCACTTTCATTATCAACTCTGCATCTTTTGGCTTCAACATTATGAATATGTGTATCACTACTATCGAGATTCATCAAAAATAGACCACTCTTCAAAGGTGCATGACCATAAAAGATATTACTCATATAAATAAAACAACCATTATTCTCTGATTTAAATGAATAACCGTCTCGCATTAAACAAGATCCAGATATAATGTTCATGCTCAACGCTGGCACCAAATAACAATTATTTAGGTCTAATATTAATCCCAAAGGTAGATGTAGAGGTAGCGTGCCGACCGCGATCACATCGACTTTGGAACCGTTTCCCACGCGCATCGTCACCTCGTCCTTTGCCAGTGCCCGCTTATTCCGTAGTCCCTGTTTCGAGTTGCAAATATTAGCAACAGAACCAGTATCAAATACCCAGGTGCTACTGCGAGCTCTAGTAAGGTACACATCAATAACATGTATATCACATATACCTTTGTTCACCTAGCCATCCTTCTTATCCGCCAAATACTTGGGGCACTTCCGCTTCCAGTGACCAGTCTGCTTGCAGTGGAAGCACTCAGTTTCAGGCTTAGGTCCAGACTTGGGTTTCTTCTCCTGAGAAGCAACTTGTTTGCCGTTCTTCTTGAAGTTCCCCTTCTTCTTCCCTTTGCCCTTTTTCTTGAAACTAGTGGTCTTGTTAACCATCAACACTTCATGCTCCTTCTTGATTTCTACCTCCGCAGCTTTCAGCATCGCGAAGAGCTCGGGAATAGTCTTGTTCATCCCTTGCATATTATAGTTCATCACGAAGCTCTTGTAGCTTGGTGGCAGTGATTGGAGAATTCTGTCAATGACGCAATCATCTGGAAGATTAACTCCCATCTGAATCAAGTGATTATTATACCCGGACATTTTGAGTATATGCTCACTGACAGAACTATTCTCCTCCATCTTGCAGCTATAGAACTTATTGGAGACTTCATATCTCTCAATCCGGGCATTTGCTTGAAATATTAACTTCAACTCCTGGAACATCTCATATGCTCCATGACGTTCAAAACATCGTTGAAGTCCCGATTCTAAGCTGTAAAGCATGGCACACTGAACTATCGAGTAGTCATCAGCTTTGCTCTGCCAGACGTTCATAACATCTGGTGTTGCTCCAGCAGCAAGCCTGGCACCTAGCGGTGCTTCCAAGACGTAATTCTTCTGAGCAGCAATGAGGATAGTCCTCAAATTACGGACCCAATCCGTGTAATTGCTACCATCATCTTTCAACTTTGCTTTCTCAAGGAACGCATTAAAATTCAACGGAACAATCGCACGAGCCATCTATCTACAATCAACATAAATAAGCAAGATACTATTAGGTACTAAGTTCATGATAAGTTTAAGTTCAATTAATCAAATTACTTAAGAACTCCCACTTAGATAGACATCCCTCTAATCCTCTAAGTGATCACGTGATCCAAATCAACTAAACCATAACCGATCATCACGTGAGATGGAGTAGTTTTCAATGGTGAACATCATTATGTTGATCATATCTACTATATGACTCACGTTTGACCTTTCGGTCTCCGTGTTCCGAGGCCATATCTGCATATGCTAGGCTCGTCAAGTTTAACCTGAGTATTCTGCGTGTGCAAAACTGGCTTGCACCCGTTGTAGATGGACGTAGAGCTTATCACACCCGATCATCACGTGGTGTCTGGGCACGACGAACTTTGGCAACGGTGCATACTCAGGGAGAACACTTTCTTGATAATTTTAGTGAGAGATCATCTTATAATGCTACCGTCAATCAAAGCAAGATAAGATGCATAAAAGGATAAACATCACATGCAATCAATATAAGTGATATGATATGGCCATCATCATCTTCTGCTTGTGATCTCCATCTCTGAAGCATCGTCATGATCACCATCGTCACCGGCGCGACACCTTGATCTCCATCGTAGCATCGTTGTCGTCTCGCCAATCTTATGCTTCCACGACTATCACTACCATTTAGTAATAAAGCAAAGCATTACATCACGATTGCATTGCATACAATAAAGCGACAACCATATGGCTCCTGCCAGTTGCCGATAACTCGGTTACAAAACATGATCATCTCATACAATAAAATTCAGCATCATGCCTTGACCATATCACATCACAACATGCCCTGCAAAAACAAGTTAGGCGTCCTCTACTTTGTTGTTGCAAGTTTTACGTGGCTGCTACGGGCTTAAGCAAGAACCAATCTCACCTACGCATCAAAACCACAATGATAGTTTGTCAAATAGACTCCGTTTTAACCTTCGCAAGGACCGGGCGTAGCCACACTTGGTTCAACTAAAGTTGGAGAGACAGTCGCCCGCAAGCCACCTGTGTACAAAGCACGTCGGGGGAACCGGTCTCGCATAAGCGTACGCGTAACGTTGGTCTGGGTGGTCTCGTCCAACAATGCCGCCGAACCAAAGTATGACATGCTGGTAGGCAGTATGACTTATATCGCCCACAACTCACTTGTGTTCTACTCGTGCATATAACATCAAGATCATGTGATGCATAGCAACGAGAGGGGAGAGTGTTGTCTATGTACCCACGCAGACCGACTGCAGAAGCGTTGACGCAACGTAGAGGAAGTAGTCGTACGTCTTCACGATCCAACCGATCAAGCACCGAAACTACGACACCTCCGAGTTCGAGCACACGTTCAGCTCGATGACGATCCCCGGACTCCGATCCAGCAAAGTGTCGGGGAAGAGTTTCGTCAGCACGATGGCGTGGTGACGATCTTGATGTACTACAGCAGCAGGGCTTCGCCTAAACTCCGCTACAGTATTATCGAGGACTATGGTGGCTGGGGGCACCGCACACGGCTAAGGAATAGATCACGTGGATCAACTTGTGTGTTTCTGGGGTGCCTCTACCTCAGTATATAAAGGAGCCAAAGGGGAGGGGGGCGCTGGCCAGGAGGAGGGCGCAGGAGGAGTCCTACTCCTCCCGGGAGTAGGACTCCCCCCCCCCCCCCAATCCTAGTTGGACTAGGATTCCCCAAGGGGGAAAGAGGGAGAGGGGGGCCGGCCACCTCTCCTAGTCCTAATAGGACTAGGGGAAGGGGGGAGGCGCGCGGCCACCTTGGGCTGCCCCTTTCTCCTTTCCACTAAAGCCCATTAAGGCCCATATGGCTCCCGGGGGGTTCCGGTAACCTCTCGGTACCCCGGTAAAATGCCGATTTCACCCGGAACACTTCCGATATCCAAATATAGGCTTCCAATATATCAATCTTTATGTCTCGACCATTTCGAGACTCCTCTTCATGTCCGTGATCACATCCGGGACTCCAAACTAACTTCAGTACATCAAAATGCACAAACTCATAATATAACTGTCATCGTAACCTTAAGCGTGCGGACCGTACGGGTTCGAGAACAATGTAGACATGACCGAGACATGTCTCCGGTCAATAACCAATAGCGGGACCTGGATGCCCATATTGGCTCCTACATATTCTACGAAGATCTTTATCGGTCAGACCGCATAACGACATACGTTGTTCCCTTTGTCATCGGTATGTTACTTGCCCGAGATTCGATCGTCGGTATCCAATACCTAGTTCAATCTCGTTACCGGCAAGTCTCTTTACTCGGTCTGTAATACATCATCCCGCACCTAACTCATTTAGTTGCAATGCTTGCAAGGCTTAAGTGATGTGCATTACGAGAGGGCCCGGAGATACCTCTCCGACAATCGGAGTGACAAAACCTAATCTCGAAATACGCCAACCCAACATGTACCTTTGGAGACACCTGTAGTACTCCTTTATAATCACCCAGTTACGTTGTGACGTTTGGTAGTACCCAAAGTGTTCCTCCGGTAAACAGGAGTTGCATAATCTCATAGTTATAGGAACATGTATAAGTCATGAAGAAAGCAATAGCAACATACTAAACGATCGGGTGCTAAGCTAATGGAATGGGTCATGTCAATCAGATCATTCAACTAATGATGTGACCTCGTTAATCAAATAACAACTCTTTGTTCATGGTTAGGAAACATAACCATCTTTGATTAACGAGCTAGTCAAGTAGAGGCATACTAGTGACACTCTGTTTGTCTATGTATTCACACATGTATTATGTTTCCGGTTAATACAATTCTAGCATGAATAATAAACATTTATCATGATATAAGGAAATAAATAATAACTTTATTATTGCCTCTAGGGCATATTTCCTTCAGGTTTTACCTCCATCAAGAGGGCCCGAACCTGGGTAAAACATCGTGTTCCCTGCCTCCTGTTACCATCCGGCCTAGACGCACAGTTCGGAACCCCCTACCCGAGATCCGCCGGTTTTGACACCGACATTGGTGCTTTCATTGAGAGTTCCGCTGTGTGATCGACAAAAGGATCGATGGCTCGCCTGCAGATCAACTGCGACTTCGGCGTCTTCGTCACCAGTTCGACTGTTCACCTTGGTTCGACCAAGAATTGCGCCCCGTGTTCGGATCACCATGTTCGGACGAGGGCCTTCATCAAACATCAACTCCGATCTCTATCAAGATCACGGAGGAATTATCTATGGAGCTCAGGGGCTCAACGTCAACATTGCCCTCAAGCGACTGTGCTATTTTTTTGGACAGCAAACTCGTATCTGTCGCCACCACCTCCTCAAGTATCGCTTTGACGATCGCTTTGGTGGAATTGTGCGGAATTGGGTCTATAACAACCCTGGAAAATTTCATCGACTTCCGATGGAGGAATCTCTGGCAATCCACGATATACCGGAGCCCTGTCAAATCTGGATGGGAATTTGGATGAGTTTAGGGCATCGTGTCCAGCTTCTAGCTCGGACGTCCTTTGGAAGATCCACCCATTGATCGGATGCGCAATTCCTATATCTACCACCTCTCAAAATTTCAGCTCGATCCGACTGTCCAAACTCCAGGAACCTTCCGAGTAGTGCATCACTTTTCGGATCTGTTTTCTGCGCGAGAACGAATCCGACTCGAATTCATCTTTTTTATGAACGGGATTTCAGACATCCTTTTTGAAGAAAGTTTTGTATGGGGTATTGTGTTTTGTTCCCAAACGTGTCCCGCTAATTTTGAAGTCTTTTTCAATATGATCTTCACCATCACGTTGGTGTCAAACCAGCCTGATAACGTTGCTCTACGGCTGCCGACGGTGCTAGACACACTGTCACTTTATTGAGCCAAGCTCAATTTCTTCGGATCATCATCTCGGCAAGCCGAACAATAGCCCGGCATCGCGAAGGATAAATCATCACCAACATCGCCGCCCCACGGATTACACGGAGCGGGCATACCGGCATCGCCGCACGGTCGCTTCATCAAGCCGGCATCGACCACGTCACGACCTGCATCGACAGGGCCGCACTATTTCTTCTTCAAGCTGGTGTCCATCACGCCGACCTACTTCGACTCTGAAAGAACATGCGGTACCCCCATGTTTGGTTTTGGTAATTGATGACAATCTCTATGGACTAATGGTTGCCTTGAGTTATATTTGAAGGTTTTGTCCATAGGCTTTTCTTGGAGTACATGTGTTGGGTTCAAGGAGAGTTTGTGTCAACCAAGGTGCTATTCAAGGAATTACCTAAAGATTGGTCTTGTGAGAGGTTGATCAAGACTAAGTCAAAGAGTGAATCAAGTTGATCAACCCACAAAGCGTAGAAGATGTACCGAGAGGGATCAAGTGATCCCATGGTATGGTAAGCATTGCCAATTACGCTTTGTGTACTAACCCATGGTCTTCGTGAGGGTTCTTTGTGGGGTTAGGTTGCGGTGTGCGAGTTCAAGTGGAGCATCACGAAGAGATCAAATGCTTGAAGCTTGCCGTCCTTTGTGGTGACAATGGACTTGTGAAGATGTGCGGAAGAGTGGCTCACCCATAGTGGAGTATGGGGGAGCAATCAACTAGTCTTCATCGAGTCAACCCAATCAAGAAAGGTGGTCCAACTTGAGGGAGTCAAGATCGTCATCATCTAGCTCAAATGGACCATGTGCAAGGCAAAGGTTTGCCCTTGGTAGGTTTTCTATTTTACCGGTCTCATGATGGTAGTTGGGAGACCGGGTTATAGGATCGATTGCCGTACTATCAAGGGGGGCTCTCAATGAGTAGCTTGATCGTATCGTTCATAGAGAGCTCAAACCATTGCATCCTTGCATCATCTTTCTTGGTTCTTGTTTGGTTCTCTTTGTGAGTCTTAGAGCTTATGGTCATCTTAATGACAAGCTTGAGTTCATCGAAAACGGAGTTCGCATGCATCTTCTATGATGTTTTCGATGTTGGAGGTTTTGCCGGTTCTTCTCGGTTGGAGGTTTCTCTCCTCTATTTGTTCGCATACCTCCCCTGCCTCTTCTTACTATAACCTCCGCTGTTTTGATGCTACTCGTCGTCTTGTTTCCAACAAGCTTGAGTTTGCTCAATTCGGAGCTCATATGCAGAAGTTATGGCAGTTCTGGTTTTCTTGAGTGTGGTTTTTGTCAGGGTCCCAGCGGTAGTACCGTGGTACCCAACGGTAGTACCGCTGAGGAGTCACAAGCGGCAGTACCGCTCCACAGCGGTAGTACCGGCGGTGACTCCGCAGCAGTACTACCATTGGCTTACCAGGTCCCTACCGCGTCGATTCGAGGGGTCTTTTTCTGTGTCGGATTGTGCGGTACCTCGCCGTGGCAGTACTGCTCCTTAGCGGCAGTACCGCCCTTCCTCCGCGGTAGTACCGCCTGATTCCCTCTTTCCCTTTACCCTTCGTTCTGCGCGGCAGTACCGCCGAAGGGTGCGGTAGTACCGCCTAACCTAGCGGTAGTACCGCTGTCTCCTATGGTACTACCGTCCCAAGGTTCATGTTTTGTTGCTCCTTTTCCCTGTTTCTTCCTCCTGAGCGGTAGTACCGCTCATGTGCGGGCTGAGCACATAACGGTTGGATTTCCCCCCTCCTATAAAAGGGGGTCTTCTTCCCATTGAACCTTATCCTTTGAGCTCGTGTTCTTCCCCCATTGTTGACCTTCTTCGAGCTTGCTAAACTCTCAATCCCTCCATGGATTCTTGCTAGTTTTTGAGGGAAAAGAGAGAGGAGATCTAGATCCACATTTCCACCAAGCACTTTCTCCTCTATGTGAGGGGAACCCCTTGGATCTAGATCTTGGAGTTCTTGGTGTTCTCTTTCTTGTTCTTCCTCTCATTTTCCTCCCTAGCATTAGTTGCTTCGGTGGGATTTGAGAGAGAAGGACTTGGGAACTCCTTGTGCCCTTGCCATTGCATTTGGTGCATCGGTTTGAGTTCTCCACGTGATACGTGGAAGTTACAAATTGAGAAGCTTATTACTCTTGGGTGCTTGGTACCCTTGAGCTTGTTCCTCTTGGGTGCTTGGGCTCCCTAGATGGTTGTTGGTGTTCGGAGCTCAATCATTGTGGTGCAAAGCTCCGGGCAAGCGTCGGGGTCTCCAATTAGGTTGTGGAGATCGCCCCGAGCAATTTGACGGGTACCGGTGACCGCCCCTAAGGGTTGCCAAAGTGTACGGGTTCGGTGACCGCCCCCAAGGGTTGCCATTTGTACGGGTTCGGTGACCGCCCTCAAGGGTCCCTTAGTGGAATCACGGCATCTTGCATTGTGCGAGAGCGTGAGGAGATTGTGGTGGCCCTAGTGGCTTCTTGGGGAGCATTGTGCCTCCACACCGCTCCAAACGGAGATTAGCATCCGCAAGGGTGTGAACTTCGGGATACATCGTCGTCTCCTCGTGCCTCGGTTATCTCTTACCCGAGCCCTTTACTTATGCACTTTACTTTGTGATAGCCATATTGTTTCTTGTCATATATCTTGCTATCACATAGTTGCTTATCTTTCTTAGCATAAGTTGTTGGTGCACATAGGTGAGCCTAGTTGTTTTAGGCTTTGTGCTTGGCAAATTAACCGCTAGGTTTATTCCGCATTTGTTCAAGCCTAAACCATAATTATTTTAAAACGCCTATTCACCGCCCCGCCCCCTCTAGGCGACATCCACGATCTTTCAGACTCATCGGCTGACATTGAGGCTTCGACATCTCGGCTGGACCGGGGGCTTCGCCATCTCTTCATCAACCTACTCCGGACACTTCGGCGTCACTAGCCGACCAGCTCTGTCACATTAGCTGGGCCGAGGGCTTTGCCTCAGTGAGTCAACCTTTACCAGCATTGCCATGCCATCGTTTTATCGCCCATCAGGCAATGGGTGTGCGGAGCGAGTCCCAATTTTAGGAATCACCTTCCTTCGGATTGCTACAACAAATAAACCAGGTGCTATTAATCCCAGTATTTTTTGCTTGTTTGGGTTCATTTTTTCCCAAGGAATTATTACTCTGGTTTGTTCGTCATATATACACAGGTCTATCAAATGGTGGCTGCATTAACGACAGTCGCATGGTGGTTCGGTCAGTTTCCGTACATAGTCCGGCGAACGCCCCACTCAGAGCTCGGACCGACCTGCGAATTCAGGCTTTGCCATGCCTTTACCGCATCACGCCAACGCCCTGCATCGACTTGACTTTGGTGCCAGGCCATATTTCTTTTATTACTCACTTTGCATAAATTATTTATTATGCAACGATTTTTTTAATTATCATTATTACTATTATCTCCGGTTTGCACTATTTTATGTGGCACAGGAAAATGATCCAGCCCGACTATATCCTTTGGCGTCACCTCGGCTGGAAGGGGGGGGGGGTTCGTCAACACTTCATTACCCCATGCCGGGGACTTCGGCATCACTCTGCCGGCCTGCATTGACCGTGCTATGTCACCACTTCGGAGTGCCGAGCTCTTTGCTCCGCCACCTCGGGACCGGCTTGGGGGATGGCACCTTGTCCCGCATCAAGCTCGGACCGCGTCATCAATACCGAACACATTAACCAGCTAAGTTGCCTTCATGCTCAAAGTTTTAAATTTTTAACTTGTGTTCGGCTCGACCAAGCATTATACTTTTTTGGAAAAAAGTTGCTTGTAAAATTTTTTCCTTGTCCAAACTTTGTTTGTGACGCACAAATTCAAATACCCCGTTTACTTGGGGGCTTCCTTTATGAAGCTTTTCCTGTTGCATATGATTATACTTGTACGGCTTCGTTCCTTGTTCGTGTATTACGCCACAATATGCACCACATTGACTTAAGCGATTTGCAAGCTGGGTTGCCTCGCTCCTGTGTTTACCCCTACGTTCCCGATTGTTCGGCTAGGGAGTAAAGGGAGCACCTCTGCGATTGTCATGATCGGGTCACCCGAGCCGGACCTCAGACTGGGTGAAGCCGAAAGCTAGCGCTCTTATAGTTATTCAATGATGGTCGGCACACAACGGAACTCATGAGTACAAAAAATCTATTGCACAAGTCTCATAATAACAATGAGCACCGAAGAAAGGTATCGGTGGGGGTACTATTTTCTTCGAAGATGCTTCTTACACTTCACGGTAATATAGCATAAGTTCCCTGAGCGCGCTTTGTCTGTTACAGCCTTATGGCCTGATTGCCTGGTTATTGGAAACACCGTCTATATTCTCGACCGATGGAGTACATAACACTTTTCGGTCCTTGACTGAAGAGGGAGAAGCTGACGGTCGGTTAAGACGCGTTTAAAGTTCGGTTGAACATAGATATGATATAAGTACTTCGGTACATGCAATCATTCTTCTACCCAAGTCACTTGGGGGCTCTAAAGTTTATTTGAGCCGTTTTATAATAAGTGTTCTTCTTCTTCATCGTTGCAAAGTTTTATTATTATTATTTATCACTCCTTTTTTCGACACGAGTGTGCGGTCACTAGCCGGAGAGCCTAATTTCTCTCTCAAAGCCGCTAGAGTTTAGTTTGCTAAACTGGCCTAATGAGAAGTACTCTACCCTAGGGATAGGAGGTTGAAGCCGTAGGCTGACCCGCTCGAAGTCTTGAGATAGGACGTATCATGTTAAAGCACGACAGAAGCACTTCTTTTTTTCTAAGACCAATTTTCGGATTGGCACCGAACACTTGATCTTGTTTGGACGTCATGTTTTTACTGACGTTTCTTGGTTTTCCAAGCTTTTTGGCACTTTTAAACTATTTGTGCTTTTCAAGCATTAGTCTCGCAGGGCAATGCCGGACACCTTTAGGGATTCGGCAAAAACATTCTCAGATATTGCTATATATGCATCGGTTTCGAATTGTGTCTCCGGTCAATAGTTGGGTTGCCCGGCTCCTGCACTTGCTTCCTACGTTCCGTTCTGTTCGGCTAGGTGTGCAAAGGGAGAACCACTGCGATTGTGCTTCCAGCTCACATGGTTAAGCACCTCGGTGGAGAAAGCCGAAAACTGACTTTCACAATAAGCGTAAACTGGTCAGCGATCCGATGACTATGTTAAATGATGGGCCATTCATAACAATGGCCAAAGTGTTTATGGCTTGACCTCGGCTGTCGCCGAACACTACCGGGGGCTATTAACTGGCCTCCCAAACTAAATCCTTGATGTTTTGCTCTTACATTAGAGCTGAGGTTTAATGATCATGCTTAGCATGACAACCCAAAGGAAGAAACCGATAGCGGGACCATTTTCTTTGGAGGACATTTCTTATGTTAAACAGTAAATATAACATATCTCTCTGCGTACCTTTGTTTATAAAACCGTATGACCAGATTGCCTTGTTTGTCATAAATCCTTGCCCTCATAAAGGCTTTATAAAGTAGGACAAACACTCCTCAGCTAATGGCCAAGGAGGTGGAAGCCAATGGTCGGTCAACAAAGTTTTGTACAATGCGGATTCGAGCATTAATGACGTAAAGTACTTGGATACATAGAGTCATTACACATAATTTGTGATTTTACTATGGATATTGATTCTTAATTCGGCCACCCGTGCCCGCATTAAGGCTCGGGGGCTACTAGGCTTCGGGCTTATTATTTACAAATATTAAAGGGGCACATCGATCCCCTGATCTGGTGTTGCCACCCGACCATTGTCTCGGGGGCTACTGCATTTCTTGTCCAATGCAGAAAATTTTATGTGCAATATAGTTTCCGAGGAGATTTTGATCCTCAGGTTGTTCGGCCGCACCCAACCTGAGTCTTGAGGACTGAGCACGCCGCTTTTGTATCCCGAAGTATTCTGCCGAGCTAGGACTTGATCCTCAGGCCGATTTTGCAAATCAACCTGAGTCTCAGCGGCTACTCGGATCAGCGGTCTTATGTCATCCTTCATGTGCATCTCGGGTTTTAGACCGATACACACCTTGAGGGCTACTGGCTATATATCCCGGCAGAGAATAAATTGCACCAATAAAAATATTGACAAAAAATCGGCCCATAGTCGGGGTGGTGCACCACCTCAGAAGCAGTCCGGCATAAAGCTCGCGCGCTAGTGGATGGCTCCATAGAGGGCATTTCCGGCATTAAGCTCGGCTAAACTCCTTCAACTTTTTTGAACCAAGGTGATATGACACCTCGGATATAGTCCGACATTGGAGCCTGGACACAGTCCAGCGTTGGAGCTCGGATATATTCCGGCGTTGGAGATCGGATATATTTCGGCGTTGGAGCTCGGATATACAGTCCGGCGTTGGAGCTCGGATACATAGTCCGGCGTTGGAGCTCGGATACATTCCGGCGCTAGAGCTGGGAAGCGGTCCGGCGTTGGTGCTCAGCTGCAAAAGATACCTCGAATGCAGTCCGACGTTGGAGCTCGGACGCAAGAGGACCCTGCCTCCCGGGAACAACTTCAAACCCGAGGTGTGGCATAAAAATAAACAAGGCATTGATAAAGGCCGGAAACTTAAAGGGGCTCCTCGGATACCCGACGTGTAAACTCGTCGAATGCATTTCGGCGATCCTCAAGATCGAAGATAAAGAAGATTTGTTGAACCAGTTTTCAAGACCGGCAACCGAAGATGAAGAACAGTTCAGAAGAATCGAGGAGCGTCCCTAACTTGAAGACCGGTTCAGGGGGCTACTAACGGTGTCCTGTACTAGGGGGTACTCACCACGTCGTCTCCCGGTCTATTAGATTGGGCCAAGGACCCCCGTGGCCGTATACTCATGGGCCAGTTCGGACGGCTACCGCATACAAGGAAGATTCCACAAGACTTGGCGATCAAGACAAGGACTTCTCCCCACCGGCGTATTCGGCTAGGACTCTTGTTATCCTAGGCCTCCGGTGCATTCTATAAATCGAGGCCAGGCTAGTCGATAGATATACAATATATAAAACAATCATACCGTAGGCTAGCTTCTAGGGTTTAGCCTCCTTGATCTCGTGGTAGATCTACTCTTGTACTACCCATATCATCAATATTAATCAAGCAGGACGTAGGGTTTTACCTCCATCTAGAGGGCCCGAACCTGGGTAAAACGTCGTGTTCCCTGCCTCCTGTTACCATCCGGCCTAGACGCACAGTTCGGGACCCCCTACCCGAGATCCACCGGTTTTGACATTGACAGCAACCATGACCACTAGCTTGCCGCTGTGAGCAAGGAGGCCTAGTCACTGGTAAGCTGGAAAGGATGTTGGCCTCATCTCTCTCAATCTGCATTAGGGTGGCGCCCGACACTTAGTTTGTGGTGACAAGTACTTGGGATGCCACGACAACATTGGAAACATCTGCCCCACCGAGAGCAAGGATGTTGCCATTGCCACCGGGGTTTTGTTTGTCACCATCTGCTCCATCTACACCTCCGGAAGCACTCAAGCCAACTACAACAAATGTTGTAAGTACATCGAATCGCTTCTCGGTTGTGTAGTTTTGATTTAGGGGTTAGGTTTTTTAGATCGATTGCAACTTTAGGCATTTTTGAACTATGGAATTGCATTCAGACCATACCAGCGGAGGGTCGTCATCAATTTGATCATCGATTAAGGGTTGGTTCAGATAGGCTAAGTTTGATTAGGGATGGATAATTTGGTTTGGGGAGAAGAACGATTTTATTAGAACGTCTTGAGGGCTGACCTTCACCAAGGTGACGTGTGTTGGGGTGTCTATTCGTGTGAGGATGGGTTTTATGGTGCTACACACTGTAGTTCAATTTATGTTGTGTTCTATGGTGTGTTGAGCCTAACCTTCATCATTATAGTGGTCTATATGTAAGTTGGTCATTGTTGATAATACTCTGCCCAGCTGATCCAAGGGTAAGGTTGTGGTACAGGTCAATGCCTCCAAGGAGCATTGGGGAAGGTCGGCTAATAGCATTGGGCACTTCCTTGAGAATGCATGTCCAACCCACTTTTGCAAGGTGATTTTTGCACCTAAGTTGGGGTTACTTCTGATCCCTGAGGCCTTCAGTGAACACACGGGCGCCATCCCATCAGAGACCACCCTCAGCATGACTACCCGCGGCAGCTGAAAGGTGAAGCTTTGGGATGTTAATGTGAGACTCACCTTTGACCAAGGGTGGGATGGCTTCGTGGTGGCTCACAAACTAAAGATTGGGTACTTCCTCTGTTAGCGAACGCAGTAATTTCAAAAACATTCCTACGCACACGCAAGATCCATCTAGGTGATGCATAGCAACGAGAGGGGAGAGTGTTGTCCATGTACCCTCGTAGACCGTAAGCGGAAGCGTTGACAACGCGGTTGATGTAGTCGTACCTCTTCATGATCCGACCGATCCTAGCACCAAAGGTACGGCACCTCCGCGATCTGCACACGTTTAGCTCGGTGACGTCCCACAAACTCTAGATCCAGCTGAGTGTCGAGTGAGAGATTCATCAGCACGACGGTTTGATGACGGTGATGATGAAGTTACCGATGCAGGGCTTCGCCTAAGCTCAACAACGATATGACCGAGGTGGAAATCTATGGAGGGGGGCACCGCACACGGCTAAACAATCAACTTGTGTGTCTATGTGGTGCCCCTCCCCCGTATATAAAGGAGTGGAGGAGGGGAGGGATGGCCCTCTCATGGCGCGCCCAAGGGGGGAGTCCTACTCCCAGTAGGAGTAGGTTTCCCCCTTCCCTAGTTGGAGTAGGAGAAGAAGGAAGAGGGACAGGGAGAGAAGGAAAGGGGGGTCGGCCCCCCTCCCAATTCGGATTGGGCTTGGGGCACCCTAATGACCCACAAGTATAGGGGATCTATCGTAGTCCTTTTGATAAGTAAGAGTGTCGAACCCAACGAGGAGCAGAAGGAAATGACAAGCGATTTTCAGTAAGGTATTCTCTGCAAGCACTGAAATTATCGGTAACAGATAGTTTTGTGATAAGGTAATTTGTAATGGGTAACAAGTAACAAAAGTAAACAAGGTGCAGAAAGGTGGCCCAATCCTTTTTGTAGCAAAGGACAAGCCTGGACAAACTCTTATATAAAGGAAAGCGCTCCCGAGGACACATGGGAATTATCGTTAAGCTAGTTTTCATCACGCTCATATGATTCGCGTTCGTTACTTTGATAATTTGATATGTGGGTGGACCGGTGCTTGGTTACTGCCCTTCCTTGTACAAGCATCCCACTTATGATTAACCCCTCTTGCAAGCATCCGCAACTACAAATAAAGTATTAAGGTAAACCTAACCATAGAATGAAACATATGGATCCAAATCAGCCCCTTACGAAGCAACGCATAAACTAGGGTTTAAGCTTCTGTCACTCTAGCAACCCATAATCTACTTATTACTTCCCAATGCCTTCCCCTAGGCCCAAATAGTGGTGAAGTGTCATGTAGTCGACGTTCACATGACACTACTAGAGGAGAGACAACATACATCTCATCAAAATATCGAACGAATATCAAATTCACATGACTACTTATAGCAAGACTTCTCCCATATCCTCAAGAACAAACGTAACTACTCACAAATCATATTCATGTTCATAGGGGTATTAATATGCATAAAGGATCTGAACATATGATCTTCCACCAAATAAACCAACTAGCATCAACTACAAGGAGTAATCAACAGTACTAGCAACCCACAGGTACCAATCTGAGGTTTTGAGACAAAGATTGGATACAAGAGATGAACTAGGGTTTGAGATGAGATGGTGCTGGTGAAGATGTTGATGTAGATTGACCCCCTCCCGATGACAGGATCGATGGTGATGACGATGGTGATGATTTCCCCCTCCCGGAGGGTTGTTTCCCCGGTAGAACAGCTCCGCCGGAGCCCTAGATTGGTTCCGCCTCGAGACGGCGGCGCTTCGTCCTGAAAGCTTCCTCCTTTTTTTTTTCCAGGGCGAACGACTTCATATAGCAAAAGATGGGCACCGGAGGCCTGCCAGGGGGCCCACGAGACAGGGGGCGCGCCCCCACCCTCGTGGATGGTAGGTGGCCCCCTCTGGTGCTTTCTTTGCCCAATATTTTTTATATATTCCAAAACTGACTTCCATGGAGTTTCAGGACTTTTGGAGTTGTGTAGAATAGGTCTCTAATATTTTCTCCTTTCCAGCCCAGAATTCCAGCTGCCGGCATTCTCCCTCTTCGTGCAAACCTTGTAAAATAAGAGAAAATAGGCATAAGTATTGTGACATAATGTGTAATAACAACCCATAATGCAATAAATATTGATACCAAAGCATGATGCAAAATGGACGTATCAACTCCCCCAAGCTTAGACCTACCTTGTCCTCAAGCGGAAGCCGATATCAAAAAATATGTCCACATGTTTAGAGATAGAGGTGTTGATAAAATAAAATACGAACATGAGGGCATCATGATCATTCTTATAACAGCAACATATATATATTGTCATATGATTTCTTATGCTAGAGTAACAATCTATTCACAATGTCAAGTATGAATCAGAAACTTCATTGAAAACTAACAAACTATAATCTCAGTCATTAAAGCAATTGCAATTTATCACCACATCGGAAAGAGTCAATATAAGAGCTTTTCAGCAAGTCCACATACTCAACTATCATTTAGTATTTCACAATTGCTAACACTCACGCAATACTTATGAGTATGAAGTTTTAATCGGACACAGAGAAAGATAGGGGCTTATAGTTTTGCCTCCCAACCTTTTACCTCAAGGGTAATGTCAACAATAATAGTTTATGAAAACCCACATCCAATTAGCTATATATATATCAAGATCTTTCCAACACACAGTGCTTGCCAAAGGATAAAATGTAAAAAGGAAAGGTGAAGATCACCAAGACTCTTGTATAAAGTGTGAGACAAAAATAAAAGATAGGCTCTTCTGTGACGCCCTCGATTCAATCGTACACTAATCATACACGCAAATGTGTACGATCAAGATCAAGGACTCACGGGGATATATCACAACACAACTCTAGACACAAATCAAAATAATACAAGCTTTATATTACAAGCCAGGGGCCTCGAGGGCTCGAATACATAAGCTCGAATACACAAGAGTCAGCGGAAGCAACAATATCTGAGTACAGACATAAGTTAGACAAGATTGCCTTAAGAAGGCTAGCACAAAAGCAACAACGATCGAAAAGGCAAGGCCTCCTGCCTGGGAGCCTCCTAACTACTCCTAGTCGTCTGCGGTCTTCACGTAGTAGTAGGCATCCTTTGGGTAGTAGTAGTCATCAGTGGCGTCGTCTGGCTCCTGGGATCCGTCATCTGGTCGCAACAATCGGGTATGGGGGAAACAGAAGTAGCAAAGCAACCGCGAGTAATCATCCAAAGTACTCACAAGACTTACATAAATGCTAGGTGCACCCAGACAGGTGGGCTAGGTCAACTATTGACTCAGCAGTCAGAGCTGACTGGTCAAATGTGAACAGTGTGGTGGGTCCCAGCTGTCATTTACTCTGTTTCTATTGGAGTTAATTTAAATAGTTTAATTAACCCATGGGGGCACATGTCATAGGCATATTAGTGTAATTAGGTTGATTAACTAAGTTAATTAATCATCTAATTAATTAATTTGATTATTAACATATTTTTTGTTTTAACAGGGGGCGGCCCCACTAGTAAGTGGCACACGCCGGCCTCTCCTATGGTTGTGCATGCGTAGACGCAGAGGCGTGCTGCGGCCATCATCGAAGGAGGTCACATCCGCCCTGGGTGTGAGGCAAGGCCGAGCAGAGCGGGGGCCGCGGCAGGGCGGGCGCCAGGGAGGCGCGTGCAGCGGGCAACGGCGAGCACTCGCGGCACTGGAGCAGCGAAGCAGCAAGGGCGCGCCGCAACAGGCACGAGGCCCAGGTGCAGCGGTGGCAGATATGGAGAAGAGGAGGATGACCGGGGTCCTGACCGGCGTTAGCGAGCAGGGAGGGCGTCGAGGCGCGGTCTGTAGGGTTGGCGGCGGCCAAGCGCGGCCATGATGGCTAGCACGCAGAGGAGGCGTTGGCCGCGGATAGTAGGGGAGGACGCGGGCTTCACGAGAGCGACCGGAGGCGCGGTAAAGTGACAGGGGCGCGCGCACGTAGGGAGGAAACCAGGGGAAGGATGGGGTTCTCACCCACGCTGCCGGTGTTCGTCGGCGAGGCTCGATGGAGCCGGCGTGGGGGGAGACGAGGACGAGGCGGTCCGGCGACGGGCGACGGTGCACCGTCGGGGTGGGGCGGCGCCAGATTGGGACAAGACGACGGCATCCAAGGCGTCGCGGCGAGGGGGCTTCGGGAGGAGGGCGAGGAGAATGGTGACGAGGTGGCGACGGGGATGAGGTTCGGTGTTCGGGCGGCCCGGAATGGAGTCGGGGACGCCTTCGGCGACGGCGGTTGGCGTTGGGGCGCCGGGTTCGGCCCGATCCAGATCGGGAGTTGGGGATGGGATCGGGGAAGTGGGGGATCGTGGGAAGAATGGAGGGTTAGGGTTTGCGGGGTGCACCGAGGGGGGATGTAGGTTGGGCGACGGTGCAGGCCGGCCTAGTGGCCTAGTTGCTAGTTGGGCCGGTCGGCCCAGTGGGGGGTGGCCCTTTCTCTTTTTTCTTTTTTTGTTTCCTCTTTTATTAAGGAAAACAGAGATAGAAAATTACTATTTAGGGTAACCAAAAGAGGTGAGAAAAATGTGGGACTTAGTCTATTAAATAGTTTGCAATTTTTTTTGGCAGTGCCACAAAAGTTTGGAAGCCAAAGGAATCCATTTGCATTTTTCGCAAATAAGATAACACTTTAAAATGCTGAAATTGCATTGTAATAATTGCTACAGTCCATCTTAGCGCTTTGGTGATGTTGTTCTCCTTAACAATTAAATGGTATGGAATTTTGGCTAAATGATGAACTATTTTGCATCAACTTTGGCGCAACTCCATATCTCACTTGCAAATTGAATTCTATTACAAAGTGGAATGTCAAATGATATTTGAATCAGAGGTGATCAAGCATTGTTTAGC
The DNA here is from genome assembly GCF_002162155.2 of Triticum dicoccoides. Taxonomy (NCBI): domain Eukaryota; kingdom Viridiplantae; phylum Streptophyta; class Magnoliopsida; order Poales; family Poaceae; genus Triticum; species Triticum dicoccoides. The sequence continues at coordinate 437,393,405 of NC_041380.1, forward strand.
AAAATGAATAGCTTTAATCACAGAGGGTTATTGTAGCATGACACTGGGGGTGTTACAAATCTCCTCCACTACAAGAAATCTCGTCCCGAGATTTAAGGGGTGGAGTAAGGAGGAAAGGCTCGTTAAGGACGAAGCTCAACACAAGATAGGTACCTGGGGGCTATCTCAGTGAACGTGTCATAGAGGCACCTCTCCAGTTGAAATTCAAGAAAGACATCGGGAGTAAGGTAAGGAGGAGCAATAAGAAGCTTCAACCGGGTAGGCAACCGTTCGTTGCCTGAAACAGAGGGTGAAAGAGGTTCGGAGCTATGGGAATAAGTATTGCGTCTGATACCAGAATAGCTCGTCTCTCAGAAGGCGGCTCGAAACTTTCATATGAAGCCAAGCGTGAGAGATAACCTTAGAAACAAGGGTGTACAGGAGAGTCAGGTTTCGATCCTGGGACCTGTGGGTTATGGGCCCACCATGTGGGTTAAAAGTAGAAAGGGGGCCGATAGCAAAGCATGTCAGATGATAGACTGTCAGTTATGTTGCGAACAACATTGGTACCAAGGGCGAGGGATGAAGAGAACTAATTTCCTGCTCGTTGAACGAGGCGGACCAATAGGCAAAGTTCTCGTCCATCGGTGGTTACCGGAATGTCATCAACAATAGTAACAGGGTCTTACTGACAGAGTTGGGCACCGAGGTGCTTCCTTAAGCGGGGATGTATTACTGCTTAGATCATAAAATTTATAAGAGAGGTTAATCAAACCAACGGAAAGGAAAATATGTCTATTAAACTTAACAGACCAATGGAAAGGAAAATGTGTTTCACACAAGAATTGGGAGTATAACCTTCCCAAAGAAAAGCGGAGCATGATATACATGATAGGACATTAAGTGCAAAAGCATTTAAATAAGGGGCGAGCAAAGAATTAGGATATTACCCATACAACGGTGTTTGGATAATAGATCAAGAAGCATTTAGCATTTCGCTTCAAATGTTCGTGTTGATATTCGGAATACCATAGTCATGCTTCGAGATAGCACTGTGGTGTTTCAATTAAGTATTGGGTCTGTAGATCATAAGAGATTCAAACAATCATTTCCAAGATTATCTCGGAACGTAAGGTATAACCAAACAAAATCAGGTCTGTGTTGGCAGGAAGTCAAGGACGTTGTCGATGATAACACAACCATCAAGGGGGGAGGATGGTATTTCTCATTATGAATTCGATTGATAGCCTGAAACAAGTCAGTATATTGATGGGGATCACGACAGATTTTGTCGAGGTACTATGAAGAGGCCATCGAACATCGACGACATCAAGCAAAAGGAATGATGAAGCGAAAGGTTATTGGAACCACAGATGTGACACAAGCTCGAAATCAAGCTTGTTGTTCAAGAAAAAAATGATATGACGAGGAAGATTGACGTAAGCTTAGCTCATCATCGAAAACTTTGCTCCGGGAAGAAGGACCAGGTAGCACAGTTAAAAGTTACCACGGTAAGGATATAGCCGATCAGGCCAGGAATGACTTGAAGGATTATTAAACTCGTAAGCAACAAAAATTACTTGGAGTTATAGAATCGGAGTGTGGAATCAATTCACTTATCGGCGTTCTCGAGTGACTAATAACTCGGAACCAGGGGGAAATCTAGAAACGGTGAAAAGCAATACGAGACGAAGACTCATAGGAAGCAACACAGTTCTTTGATATTCTCGAGATACCGGAGGGTAATACTCAAAAGAATATCAAAATAGAGGTTGCGGAGATGTATTGATCTACAGAAGACAAGTACTTTAACTTGTCTGAGAATTGGAAACAAAGAAGAACAATATGGTCGAAACCATGATTTCAAAAGACTCGATCCCAGATATAAGAAGAACTTATACCAAGGAGATAATTAATTTTAAAGAGAAGCTTCCATGATAAGATCTACATCGTGCCCATGGGCATGAACACAAAGTTCAAGGTCGACTCCCACTTCTCCAATGCATGACCTTTCATTCACTGCTCTGTTAAAATTATTTGAAAGTGAAGAACTACCAGGTGAATTACCAGAGGAGTATGGTCTGTGAAAACTATCGGGTTCACATGGATTAGGGAAGGCATAGGTTCAACCCATCGGGGCATCTTAGGGACATATACCACAATCTTCAAGAGTAAATAACACTAGCTCAAAAGCAGACCATGGTTGACAAAAGCAGAGGATACAATTTACCAAAGGCATTATGTATACGAGGAAAGACTCGCAAGGTTGTTGAATATGAAGGACACTGTCGGATAATAATCCAACCAAGGATCTGGTGGTCCGTAAAGGATCTGATGTGAGTATCGGTACTCAACCAGAAGAAGAAGGGATGCAAAGGAATCGGTTTATGGAAACATGTGAATAAGCCAAAGCTTGAATACGAAGAGTTTACGATCCCAAAATCGGGGGATCAGAGGCAGAGGCTCTGATAAAAAGATAAGTATATTGATTAAAATTAGATGGCCAATCAATCAAGGATTGATTTGCTAAGAACCAGCTCATATCCAGAATGATGTCTGAGCCGGAAAGATGAATTCTAGGAATCAACGGATGATCGGGATTATTCTTATTCATATTGAATCAGTAGACTCGGAAAGACAGTGACAAGGAATGCAATGAGTATTGCGATACATATGGATGTATCCATAAAGCAGGTTGACAAGACTTTCGAGAGCATTAGGTTGCAGAGGATCTTCGGGAGATCGAATAGCATTTTGAAGCATTTTTGGAAAGCATATGAACAACTGGGGATGAAGGTAATAACGGCATGGATGTTATTCATGGGGATTATCGATGGTCAGGAACTGCAAAGCAGTGGGCACAGGGTCTCGGAAAACATCGAGGAGTATCTGCAGAATCTTATGGCGAAGCAAGCAACCATCTGTAGTGAAGGGGCTCTCCGGGAAGAAGTGGTTACGAGATCCTAGAGTCAGAGTTAGCAAAATCATTTAACCCGAATAAAAGAGAGATCAAAATCCCAGAGTATAGTCGAGGAATAAAAGATTCTAATACCACCAAATGGCGACGTGGGCCCGTAAGCCACACAGCCATGTTAGTAAAAGTTTTGCAGTGACTAGACTCAACTTCGGCCAAGGAGTTGGAAAGGGGGATTCCTACAGGTAGTCGGCTCTGATACCAACTTGTGACGCCCTTGATTCAATCGTACACTAATCATACACGCAAATGTGTACGATCAAGATCAAGGACTCACGGGGAGATATCACAACACAACTCTAGACACAAATCAAAATAATACAAGTTTATATTACAAGCCAGGGGCCTCGAGAGCTCGAATACATAAGCTCGAATACACAAGAGTCAACGGAAGCAACAATATCTGAGTACAGACATAAGTTAGACAAGATTGCCTTAAGAAGGCTAGCACAAAAGCAACAACGATCGAAAAGGCAAGGCCTCCTGCCTGGGAGCCTCCTAACTACTCCTAGTCGTCTGCGGTCTTCACATAGTAGTAGGCATCCTTCGGGTAGTAGTAGTCATCAGTGGCGTCGTCTGGCTCCTGGGATCCGTCATCTGGTCGCAACAATCGGGTATGGGGGAAACAGAAGTAGCAAAGCAACCGCGAGTAATCATCCAAAGTACTCGCAAGACTTACATCAGATCTAAACTAAGTATGCATCTATATCAAAGGAAATGGGTTGTATCTGTGGACTAAACTGTAGAATGCCAGAAGAGAAGGGGAAAGCCTAGCCTATCGAAGACTAGCATCTTATGGAAACCACCATCTTGCAGCAACAGGAGGGAGTAGAGTAGCATAAAGTAAATTAGTAGAAGTATTATCAACCTCGGCCAGAGATCTTTTCTTGACTCCCTGCGAGAAAGCAATCCCAGAGCCATACTATCCAAGTGTCATCATAATCCAAATTCTCATCACCATCCAGTTCTCATCACAAGTATCCAGTTCTAGTTGTATCAATCGGGATACAACTCCAAGTGTCCGTTACCATAGGACAGGCTATCGATAGATGTTTTCTTCCCTGCAGGGGTGCACCAACTTACCCACCACGCTCGATTAACTCCGATCGGACACACTTTCCTGGGTCATGCCCGGCCTCGGCCAAACAATACGCCGCAACCCGACCTAGGCTTAATAGAGAGGCCAGCACACCGGACTAAACCTATGCCCCCAGGGGTCATGGGCCATCTCCCCAGGAACTCCTGCACGTTGCGTGGGCGGCCGGTGAGCAGACCTAGCTACCTCCTTCAACAAGGCAGGTGCTTACGCAGTCCAACCCGGCGCGCGCCGCTCAGTCGGTGACGTCTATTATGCTTCGGCTGATGCATACGACGCAGAACGCCCATACTATGCCCACGTGATGGTTAGTGCTATCAGGCCAGAGGCCCCTCGGATCAAATATCCAAATCGTAGTGGATTGGGAACGCGCGGTAACAAGCAGAGACTCACGAAAGATGTGACCCCATTGCCCCGTCTCGAGTACTTGCGGAAAGGGCTAAGAATGCCCGGCCACGCCTCGTTAGTATCTCGCGGGCACCTTCCAGGTCAACCCGACTCCACATCACTCGCAATTAAGCTCACGCGGTTACCCCTCAGGGTCGACCCGTCTTTCCATGTAACAGTGGTAAGGTCTAAGTATCCGTGTGTCCAAACATCAAGGGGAAAAGCTGATGAATCACCCCCGATGAATTACACTAGATGTAATCATCAAGGTGAACGTAAGAGGAATCACCCTCGAGGTTCACACTTGAGGGGTCGCACGACAAAGTCGTATCGGAAGTGGTTAAGGAGGAAATCACCCTCAATGACCACGACCGAATAGCTACTCTACGGAGATCTCATCAGGAGTGATGTATGAGGTTCCACCCTCGGCACTCGATGGTAACTCTGCAGAGTCGAGCAACAAAGGAGCGTGATGTGACGTGAGGTGTCGGGGCCTTGTCTTCAATCCCGTTGATCGGGTCTTCTGATAATCCAGCGAGGCAGTCGGGTCAAGTGGGGGGTCACTGATGGGTCTCTAACCAACCTATACTAAGCAGTTTAGGATAAGCAGGTAGGTAACAATAGTAGGTTACAATAAACAGGCTATGCAGCAGAATAGGAGCAAACAATAACAGTAGCAAAATCTAATGCAAGCATGAGAGAATGGAATGGGCGATATCGGGATGATCAAAGGGGGGGCTTGCCTGGTTGCTCTGGCAAGGAGGGGTCGTCGGTGACGTAGTCGATCACAGCGGCATCGGCAGCTGTCATGGGGTCTACCGAAGAGAAGAGAGAGGAGAAACAGTAAATATAAAGCAAACGTAGCATCACAAAGCATAACATGGCAATACACGATGCTAGGGGTGAACTAACTCAGCACTACACGTTGCAAACGGAGGGGATAAACATCCGAGGATGAATTCCCGGCGTTAGGCGGATTCCGGAGAGAGGAAAAGAGGGGGAAAGTTCCATGTTCAGATAGTTAGAGACATCTGACAGGTAAACGAACCGCATGTTCGGATTCGTCTCGTCGTTCTGAGCAACTTTCATGTAGAAAACATTTTTATCCGAGTTACCGATTAATTTTTATGAATTTTCAAAGTTTAAACAATATTCTGCAATATTAATAAATCAAAATAAAGCATAAATGCTAGGTGCACCCAGACCTGGTACACAGAAGTGTACCAAAGGGCTGACAGGTGGGCTAGGTCAACTATTGACTCAGCAGTCACAGTTGACTGGTCAAATGTGAACAGTGTGGTGGGTCCCAGCTGTCATTTACTCTGTTTCTATTGGAGTTAATTTAAACAGTTTAATTAACCCATGGGGGCACATGTCATAGGCATATTAGTGTAATTAGGTTGATTAACTAAGTTAATTAATTATCTAATTAATTAATTTGATTAAACATATTTTTTTGTTTTAACAGGGGGCGGCCCCACTAGTAAGTGGCACACGCCGGCCTCTCCTATGGTTGTGCATGCGTAGATGCATAGGCGTGCTGCGGCCATCATCGAAGGAGGTCACATCCGCCCTGGGTGTGAGGCAAGGCCGAGCAGAGCGGGGGCCGCAGCAGGGCGGGCACCAGGGAGGCGCGCGCGGCGGGCAACGGCGAGCACTCGCGGGGCTGCAGCAGCGAAGCAGCAAGGGCGCGCCGCAACAGGCACGAGGCGCAGGTGCAACGGCGACAGATATGGAGAAGAGGAGGACGACCGGGGTCCTCACCGGCGTTAGCGAGCAGGGAGGGCGTCGAGGCGCGGTCTGCGGGGTTGGCGGCGGCCAAGCGCGGCCACGGCGGCTAGCACGCAGAGGAGGCGTCGGCCGCGGACAGTAGGGGAGGGCGCGGGCTTCACAGGAGAGACCGGAGGCGCGGTAAAGTGACAGGGGCGCGCACACGTAGGGAGGGAACCAGGGGAAGGATGGGGTTCTCGCCCACGCTGCCGGTGTTTGTCGGCGAGGCTCGATGGAGCCGGCGTGGGGGGAGACGAGGACGAGGCGGTCCGGCGACGGGCGACGGTGCAGCGTCGGGGCGGGGCGACGCCAGATCGGGACGAGACGGCGGCATCCGAGGCATCGCGGCGAGGGGGCTTCGGGAGGAGGGCGAGGAGAATGGTGACGAGGTGGCGACGGGGAGGAGGTTCGGTGATGGGGCGGCCCGGCATGGAGTCGGGGACGCCTCCGGCGACGGCGGTTGGCGTTGGGGCGCCGGGTTCGGCCCGATCCAGATCGGGAGTTGGGGATGGGATCGGGGAAGTGGGG
>NC_041380.1:437400690-437410710 GCF_002162155.2 Triticum dicoccoides
AGAATGGAGGGTTAGGGTTTGCGGGGTGGACCGAGGGGGGATGCAGGTTGGGCGACGGTGCGGGCCGGCCTAATGGCCTAGTTGCTAGTTGGGCCGGTCGGCCCAGTGGGGGGTGGCCCTTTCTCTTTTTTCTTTTTTTTGTTTCCTCTTTTATTAAGAAAAACAGAGATAGAAAATTACTATTTAGGGTAACCAAAAGAGCTAAGAAAAATGTGGGACTTAGTCTATTAAATAGTTTGCAATTTTTTTTAGCAGTGCCACAAAAGTTTGGAAGCCAGAGGAATCCATTTGCATTTTTCGCAAATAAGATAACATTTTAAAATGCTGAAATTGCATTGTAATAATTGCTACAGTCCATCTTAGCGCTTAGGTGATGTTGTTCTCCTTAACAATTAAATGTTGTGGAATTTTGGCTAAATGATGAACTATTTTGCAGCAACCTTGGCGCAACTCCATATCTCACTTGCAAATTGAATTCTATTACAAAGTGGAATGTCAAATGATATTTGAATCAGAGGTGATCAAGCATTGTTTAGCAAAATGAACAATTTTAATCACAGAGGGTTACTGTAGCATGACACTGGGGGTGTTACATCTTCGCAGAGGGGAGCATAGGTTGTCATGTGTTTTTATGGTTGGATGCATGAAATCTTAATGCAAAAGAACGTCACTTTATATTGCCACTTGTGATTTGGACCTTTATTATGTAGTCCCTCGCTTTTATTTCTTCCACATCACAAGATCGTATAAAGCTTATTTTCTCCACACTAATATATCATAAATATTTAGAGAGCAATTTTTATTGCTTGCAACTATGACAACTTACTTGAAGGATCTTACTCAATCCATAGGTATATATGGTGGACTCACATGGCAAAACTGGGTTTAAAGATATTTGGAAGCGCAAGTAGTATCTCTACTTGGTGCAAAGAATTTGGCTAGCATGAGGGGAAAAGACAAGCTCAACATGTTGGATGATCCATGACAATATAATTTATTTCGGATGTAAGAAAACATAACCCATTACGCTGTCTTCCTTGTCCAACATCAACTTTTTAGCATGTCATATGTTAATGAGTGCTCACAATCAGAAAAGATGTCCAAGATAGTACATTTATATGTGAAAACCTCTCTTTCTTTATTACTTCCTATTAATTGCAACGATGACCAAAACTATGTTTATCAACTCTCAACAACTTTTATTCATCATACTCTTTATATGTCAAGTCATTACTCTCCATAAGATAAATATGACCTCTTTATTTCTTTTTATTATTTCTCTTATTCCCTGAAGATCATAGCAACATATCCAAGACCTTGACTCAAAACTAATCTTTATTATATATAGCTCACAGACTCGATTACATAGAAGGATCATAAAGCAAAACTCAAAACTAAATCATACTGAAACTTTATTCTACTAGATCAAGATATTACCAAAAGGATCTAACTAAGAAAAACGGTAAATATAGGAGTGTGATGGTGATACGATACCTGGGCACTCTCCCAAGCTTGGTAGTTGCCAAGGGGAGTGCCCATACCCATGTATTTATGTCTCTTTCTTTGGAGGTGAAGGAGATGGTGATGATGATGACAATTGTGCCTTCAGCTTTTTCATATTGTAATTGAGAAGTGCGATCTCCTCCTTTAAATCATCGACCTCCGATTCCAGCTTCAAGATCTTGTCACATAAATCTCCTTTGCTTTTCTGCCGAAAACGAGAAGGAATAGATCGGTTGTTAGACAGTTTAGCCCTCTTAGGGAGACCAGACTTCTTGAACTTCACGTGCATATCCCCCGGTTGAGGTAGAGGAACATCCTCCGAACTTGAATCATTGATCCTCCTCAAATGATCATCCTCCTCATCATCCGTAGTTCGAGCACAAGGAGATAGGTCCCCACAGGTCTTTGGGCCAGCAATGAGAGGTGAGACATAGCTCTCTCTGTTGGAGTCTTGAGATGACATCTTGCTCTAAATCTGCTGCAGAAACAGCTCGAAACAAAAACAGGACTGGTACGTCTTGAGCTTGCGTTGGTTTTCCCCGAAGAGGAAGGGATGATGCAGCAGAGTAGCGTAAGTATTTCCCTTAGTTTTTGAGAACCAAGGTATCAATCCAGTAGGAGGCCACGCTCAAGTCCCTCGTGCCTGCACAAAATGATAGCTACTCACAACCAACGCGATTAGGGGTTGTCAATCCCTTCACGGTCACTTACGAGAGTGAGATCTGATAGATATAATATTTTTGGTATAAAGATGCAAAGTAAAAAGTAAAGGCAAAGTAAAAAGCAAAGAAAGATTAAAGTGATAGAGATTAATATGATGAGAATAGACTTGGGGGCCATAGGTTTCACTAGTGGCTTCTCTCAACAGCGTAAGTATTCTACAGTGGGTGAACAAATTACTGTTGAGCAATTGGCAGAATTGAGCATAGTTATGAGAATATCTAGGCATGATCATGTATATAGGCATCACGTCCGTGACAAGTATACCGAAACGATTCTGCATCTACTACTATTACTCCACTCATCGACCGCTATCCAGCATGCATCTAGAGTATTAAGTTAAAAACAGAGTAACGCCTTAAGCAAGATGACATGATGTAGAGAGATAAATTCATGCAATATGAAATAAACCTCATCTTGTTATCCTCGATGGCAACGATGCAATACGTGCCTTGCTGCCCCTTCTGTCACTAGGAAAGGACACCGCAAGATTGAACCCAAAGCTAAGCACTTCTCCCATGGCAAGAACTACCAATCTAGTTGGCCAAACCAAACGGATAATTCAAAAGAGACTTGCAAAGATAACCAATCATACATAAAAGAATTCAGAGAAGATTCAAATATTATTCATATATAGACTTGATCATAAACCCACAATTCATCGGTCTCAACAAACACATCGCAAAAAGAAGATTACATCGAATAGATCTCCACAAGAGAGGGGGAGAACTTTGTATTGAGATTCAAAGAGAGAGAAGAAGCCATCTAGCTACTAACTATGGACCCGAAGGTCTGAGGTAAGCTACTCACACTTCATCGGAGAGGCTATGATGATGTAGAAGCCCTCCGTGATGACGGCCCTCTCCGGCGGAGCTCCGGAACAGGCCCCAAGATGGGATCTCGTGGATACAGAAAGTTGCAGCGTTGGAATTAGGTTTTTGGCTCTTGTTCTGATCGTTTGGGGGTACGTATGTATATATAGGTGGAAGAAGTACGTCGGTGGAGCACCGAGGGGCCCACGAGGCAGGGGGCGCGCCCTAGGGGGGGCGCCCACCCTCGTGACCTCCTCTTTGACTCCTTGGAGTAGGGTCCAAGTCTCCTGGATCACGTTCGATGAGAAAATCACATTCCCGAAGGTTTTATTCCGTTTGGACTCTGTTTGATATTCTGTTTCTCCGAAACACTGAAATAGGCAAAAACATCAATTCTGAGCTGGGCCTTCAGTTAATAGGTTAGTCCCAAAAATAATATAAAAGTAGAAAATAAAGCCCAATATAGTCCAAAACAGTAGATAATATAGCATGGAGCAATCAAAATTATAGATACATTGGAGACGTATCAAGGACATATTTGCGTGGTACGGTGGTCAAAACCTTCGGGAGATTATATAATGAATTTTTACCGACCAAAAGAAGTATCATGCAAGAAAACAGAGTCTGGAGGGCACACAAGGTGCCCACAAGGCAGGGGGTGCGCCCAGGGGGGTAGGGCATGCCCTCCACCCTCGGGGACGCCTCGTGTCCTTTCTGGATTGCTTCTAATTTTCCTGTTTTCTTAAATATTCCAAAATGGAGAAAATTTGCTATTGGGACTGTTTTGGAGTCGGTTTACTTACCGTACCACATACCTATTCCTTTTCGGAGGCTGAAACATTCTAGAAAGTGTCCCTTACATACTCCTCCGGGGTTATGGTGTCAATAACATTAGTTTCCACATTTATGGGATTACCTGAGATATAATGTTTGATTCTTTTACCGTTCACCGCCCTCGGATTTGTGCCTTTGAAGTTGTTGATTTTTATGGAACTGGAACGATAAACCTCCTCGATAACGTAAGGACCTTCCCATTTTGAGAGGAGTTTTCCTGCAAAAATCTTAAATGAGAGTTGTATAACAGAACATAATCACCATCTTTTAACTTTTTCTTTAAACAGTTTGGCATTCTCATAGGCCTGGGTTCTCCACTCATCAAGTGAGCTAATGTCAAATAGTATCTTCTCACCGGCAAGTTTGAAGTCATAGTTGAGCTCTTTAATGGCCCAATATGCCTTATGTTCTAGTTCGAGAGGTAAGTGACATGCTTTTCCATAAACCATTTTATATGGAGATATACCCATAGGATTTTTATATGCAGTTCTATAGGCCCATAATGCATCATCAAGTTTCTTGGACCAATTCTTTCTAGATCTATTAACAGTCTTTTGCAAAATTAATTTAAGCTCTCTATTGCTCAGTTCTACTTGGCAACTAGACTATGGTTGATATGGAGATGCGATTCTATGATTAACAGCATACTTAGCAAGCATTTTACGAAAGGCGCCATTAATAAAATGTGAACCACCATCAGTCATTAAGTATCTAGGGACTCCAAACCTTGGAAAAATAGCTTCTTTAAGCATCTTAATAGAGGTGTTATGATGAGCACTACTAGTTGAAATAGCTTCTACCCACTTAGTAACGTAATCAACAACAACTAAGATATGTGTGTACCCATTAGAGGAAGGAAACGGTCCCATATAATCAAAGCCCCAAACATCAAATGGTTCGATAACAAGTGAATAATTCATAGGCATTTCTTGACGTCTACTAATATTACCAATTCTTTGACATTCATCACAAGACAAGACAAACTTACAGGCATCCTTGAAGAGAGTAGGCCAATAAAATCCGGATTGCAATACCTTATGTGCAGTTCTATCTCCAGCATGGTGTCCTCCATATGCCTCGGAGTGACACTTGCGTAGGATCTGTTCCTGTTCATGCTCAGGTACACAACGTCTAATAACACCATCTACTCCTTCTTTATAAAGGTGTGGGTTATCCCAGAAGTAATGTCTTAAATCATAGAAAAACCTTTTCTTTTGGTGATATGTGAAACTAGGTGGTATAAATTTAGCACGATGTAATTAGCATAATCAGCATACCATGGAGCAGTACGAGAAGCATTCATGATAGCTAACTGTCCATTAGGAAAGCTATCATCAATAAGTAGTGGATCATCAAGAACATTCTCTAACCTAGACAAGTTGTCTACAACGGGGTTCTCAGCTCCCTTTCTGTCAATAATATGCAAATCAAATTCTTGTATCAAGAGAACCCATCTAATAAGTCTAGGTTTAGCATCTGTCTTTTCCATAAGATATTTAATAGCAGCATGATCGGTGTGAACAGTTACTTTAGAATCAACAATATAAGGTCTGAACTTATCACAAGCAAATACAACTGCTAAAAATTCTTTTTCATTAGTAGCATAATTTCTCTAGGCAGTGTCTAGAGTTTTACTAGCATGTTGGATAACATTTAATTTCTTATCAACTCTTTGTCCTAGAACAGCACCTACAACATAATCACTAGTATCACACATAATTTCAAAGGGTAAATTCCAATCAGGTGGCTGAACAATAGGTGCAGAAATCAAGGCTTTCTTAAGTATTTCAAATGCTTCTACACAATCATCATTAAAAACAAAAGGAACATCTTTTTCTAAGAGATTAGTCAAAGGCCTAGAAATTTTAGAGAAGTCTTTAATGAACCTCCTATAAAAACCGGCATGACCAAGGAAGCTTCTTATACCTTTAATGTCCTTAGGACACGACATCTTTTAAATAGCATCAACTTTATCTTTATCAACTTCAATGCCTCTTTCAAAAAATTTATACCCCAAGACAATACCTTCATTAACCATAAAGTGGCACTTCTCCCAATTCAAGACAAGATTAGTTTCTTCACATCTCTGCAAAACTTGATCAAGGTTGCTTAAGCAATCATCAAAAGAAGTTCCATACACGGAGAAATCATCCATGAAAACCTCAACAATCTTTTCACAAAAGTCAGAGAATATAGCAGTCATACATCTTTGAAAGGTAGCAGGTGCATTACATAAACCAAAAGGCATATGTCTATAAGCAAAGGTACCGAAAGGACAAGTAAAAGTGGTATTTTCTTGATATTCTTTTGACACAGGTATTTGAGAGAAACCAGAATAACCATCTAGAAAGCAAAAATGTGTATGTTTGGATAATCTTTCTAGCATTTGATCAATAAGAGGAAAATGGTAATGATCCTTTCTAGTAGCTTTATTTAATTTGCAGAAATCAATTACCATTCTATAACCTGTAACAATTCTTTGTGGGATCAATTCATCTTTATCATTAGGAACAACAGTAATACCTCCCTTCTTAGGGACACAATGGACATGACTTACCCACTGACTATTAGCAACATGATAGATTATACCTGCCTCCAGAAGCTTTAGTATTTCATTTCTTACCACTTCTTTCATCTTAGGATTTAACCGTCGTTGATGATCAACAACCGGTTTAGCGTCTTTCTCCAATTTTATTTTGTGCTGGCATAGAGTGGTACTAATGCGCTTAAGATCATCAAGAGTATATCTAATAGCAGCACGGTGCTTCTTCAGAGTTTTCAATAATCTCTCTTCTTCCTGCTCTGAAAGGTTAGCACTAATAATAACATGATATATCTTATTTTCATCAAGATAAGCATATTTAAAAGTATCAGGTAATGGTTTAAGCCCAAACATGGGATCACCCTTGGGTGGAGGAGGATCCCCTAGAATTTCAACAGGAAAGTTGTGTTTCAAAATTGGTCCCTGTTTAAATAATACTTCATCTATTTCCCTTCTTTCATTCATAAACATATCATTTTCATGGTCTAGCAAATATTGTTCTAAAGGATCATTAGGAGGCACGGCAATAGAAGTAAGACCAATAATTTCATCTTTACTACGCAATCTTTATCATGAGGTTTTCTACGAAATTTAGCAAAATTAAAATCATGAGACATATCACCTAAACCAACAGAAACAATATCCTTTTTGTTGTCTATCTTAGCATTAACAGTATTCAAGAAGGGTCTACCAAATATAATGGGACAAAAGTCATCTTGTGCGGAACCAAGAACAAGTAAATCAGTAGGATATTTAACTATCCCACACAAGACTTCAACATCTCTAACAATCTCAATTGGTGAAATAGTATCTCTATTGGCAAGCTTAATTGTAACATCAATATCTTCTATCTCAGCAGGTGCAATATCATGCATAATTTCTTTGTATAATTAATGAGGTATTGAACTCACACTAGCACCCATATCACATAAGCCATGATAGCAATGATCTCCTATTTTAACAGAAACAACAAGCATGCCAACAACAGGTCTATGTTTATCTTTAGTATCAGGTCTAGCAATTGTAGGAGCTTCATCACAGAAGTAAATAACATGCCCATCAATATTATCGACCAAGAGATCTTTAACCATAGCAATGCTAGGTTCAACTTTAATTTGCTCAGAGGATGTAGGTGTTCTAGTATTACTCTTATGAACCACAATTGAGGCTTTAGCATGATCCTTTATTCTAGCAGGGAAAGGTGGTTTCTCCATATAAGTGGTAGGAACAATAGGATCAACATTATAAGTGATAGTCTTTTATTCAACTTTAATAGGTTCAACTACTTTTACTTCAATGGGAGGATGATATTTAAACCACTTCTCCTTAGGGAGATCAACATGAGTAGCAAATGATTCACAGAAAGAAGCTACTATCTCAGAGTCAAGTCCATATTTAGTGCTAAATTCACGAAAAGCATCGGTATCCATAGAAGATTTAACACAATCAAACTTAGGTGTTATACCTGACTCCTTACCTTCGTCGAGTTCCCGATCTTCAGAGTTGTGTTTAATTCTTTCCAATAAATCCTATCTGAATTCAATAGTCTTCATCACAAAAGAACCAGTGCAAGAAGTATCGAGCATGGAGCGATTATTGAGAGAAAGCCGAGCATAAAAATTTTGAATAATAATTTCTCTTGCGAGCTCATGATTGGGGCATGAATATAACATTGACTTAAGCCTCCCCCAAGCTTGAGAGATACTTTCTCCTTCGCGAGGCCAAAAATTATATATATAATTATGATCACGATGAACCAGATGCATAGGATAAAACTTCTGATGAAATTCCAATTTCAATCGGTTGTAATTCCATGATCCAATATCATCGCATAGCCTAAACCATGTCAATGCCTTTTCCCTTAAAAGATAAAGGGAAGACCTTCTTCTTGATAACATCCTCGAGCATACCTGCAAGCTTAAATATCGACAAACTTCATCCACATAGATTAGGTGCAAATCGGGATGCAATGTTCCATCTCCTGTAAAAGGATTAGCTAACAGTTTCTCTATCATACCCGAAGGAATTTCAAAGTAAACATTTTCAGTAGGTTCAGTAGGTTGAGGAGCAACTCTTTGCTCTACTGGTCGGGGTGAAGATGTTGGGGAACACAGTAATTTCAAAAAAATCCTACGCACATGCAAGATCATGGTGATGCATAGCAACGAGAGGGGCGAGTTTCGTCCACATACCCTCGTAGACCGTAAGCGGAAGCGTTATGAGAACGCGATTGATGTACGTCTTCATGATCCGACCGATCCAAGTACCGAATGTACGGCACCTCCGAGTTCAGCACATGTTCAGCTCGGTGACGTCCCACGAACTCTGATCCAGTAGAGCTTCGAGGGTGAGTTACGTCAGCACGATGGCGTGATGATGATGCTTGCTACCTCTTGAGCACTGCGTTGGTTTTCCCTTGAAGAGGAAAGGGTGATGCAGCAAAGTAGCGTAAGTATTTGCCTCATTTTTTGAGAACCAATGTATCAATCCACTAGGAGGCCACACGCGAGTCCCTCACACCTACACAAACAAATAAAATCCTCGCAACCAACGCAATAAAGGGGTTGTCAATCCCTTCACGGTCACTTACGAAAATGAGATCTGATAGATATGATAAGATAATATGTTTGGTATTTTTATGATAAAGATGCAAAGTAAATAAAGCAAAATAAAAACAGAAAAGGAAATAGCTTGTTGACGGAAGATTAATATGATGGAAAATAGACCCGGGGGCCATAGGTTTCACTAGTGGATTCTCTCGAGAGCATAAGTATTACGGTGGGTAAACAGATTACTGTTGAGCAATTGACAGAATTGGGCATAGTTATGAGAATATCTAGGTATGATCATGTATATAGGCATCACGTCCGAGACAAGTAGACCGACTCCTGCTTGCATCTACTACTATTAAGTTCAAAAGAACAGAGTAACGCTTTAAGCAAGATGACATGATGTAGAGGGATAAACGCATGCAATATGATATAAACCCCATCTTGTTATCCTCGATGGCAACAATACAATACGTGCCTTGCTGCCCCTACTGTCACTGGGAAAGGATATCGCAAGATTGAACCCAAAGCTAAGCACTTTTCCCATTGCAAGAAAGATCAAACTAGTAAGCCAAACCAAACTGATAATTCGAATAGACTTGCAAAGATAACCAATCATACATAAAAGAATTCAAAGAAGATTCAAATATTGCTCATAGATAAACTTGATCATAAACCCACAATTCATCGGTCTCAACAAACACACCGTAAAAGAAGATTACATCGAATAGATCTCCACAAGAGAGGGGGAGAACTTTGTATTGAGATCCAAAAAGAGAAGAAGCCATCTAGCTAATAACTATGGACCCGAAGGTGTGAAGTAAACTACTCACACTTCATCGGAGAGGCTATGGTGTTGATGTAGAAGCCCTCCGTGCTCGATGCCCCCTCCGGCGGAGCTCCGGAAAAGGCCCCAAGATGGGATCTCACGGGTACAGAAAGTTAAGGCGGTGGAATTAGGGTTTTGGCTCCGTATATGGTAGTTTGGGGGTACGTAAGTATATATAGGAGGAAGAAGTACGTCGGTGGAGCAACATGGGCCCCACGAGGGTGGAGGGCG
>NC_041380.1:437410923-437420399 GCF_002162155.2 Triticum dicoccoides
TAGGCGTGCCCCCTACCTCGTGCCCTCCTGGTTGCTTTCTTGACGTAGGGTCCAGGTCCTCTGGATCAAGTTCGTTCCGAAAATCATGTTCCCGAAGGTTTCATTCCGTTTGGACTTCGTTTGATATTCTTTTTCTGCGAAACTATGAAATAGGCAAAAAACAACAATTCTGGGCTGGGCCTCCGGTTAATAGGTTAGTCCCAAAAATAATATAAAAGTGTATAATAAAGCCCAATAATGTCCAAAATAGGATATAATATAGCATGGAACAATCAAAAATTATAGATACGTTGGAGACGTATCAAGCATCCCCAAGCTTAATTCCTGCTTGTCCTTGAGTAGGTAAATGATAAAAACAGATTTTTTGATGTGGAATGCTAATTGGCATAATTTCAATGTAATTCTCTTAATTGTGGTATGAATATTCAGACCCAAAAGATTCAAGACAAAAGTTCAATATTGACATGGAAATAATAATACTTCAAGCATACTAACTAAGCAATTATGTCTCTTCAAAATAACATGGCCAAAGAAAGTTATCCCTACAAAATCATATAGTCTGGATATGCTCCATCTTCACCACACAAAGTATTTAAATCATGCACAACCCCGATGACAAGCCAAGCAATTGTTTCATATTTTTGGTGTTCTCAAACTTTTTCAATCTTCACGCAATACATGAGCGTGAGCCATGGACATATCACTATATGTGCAATAGAATGGTGGTTGTGGAGAAGACAAAAAGGGAGAAGATAGTCTCACATCAACTAGGCATATCAATGGGGTATGGAGATGCCCATTAATAGATATCAATATGAGTGAGTAGGGATTGCCATGCACCGGATGCACTAGAGCTATAAGTATATGAAAGCTCAACAAAAAGAACTAAGTGGGTGTGCATCCAACTCGCTTGCTCATGAAGACCTAGGGCATTTCGAGGAAGCCCATCATTGGAATATACAAGCCAAGTTCTATAATGAAAAATTCGCACTAGTACATGAAAGTGATAACATAGGAGACTCTCTATCATGAAGATCACAGTGCTACTTTGAAGCACAAGTGTGGAAAAAGGATAGTAGTATTGTCCCTTTTTATTATATTTTTTGGGGGGCCTTCTTTTTTTTGCCTTTCTCCTTCTTTTTTGGGACAATACTCTATGAATGATGATCATCACACTTCTATTTATTTACAACTCAATGATTACAACTCGATACTAGAACAAAGTATAACTCTATATGAATGCCTCCGGCGGTATACCGGGATAGCAATGATGCATGAGTGACTTGTACAAAAGAATTATGAACGGTGGCTTTGCCACAACTAAATTGTCAACTACATGATCATGCAAAGCAATATGACAATGATGGAGCGTGTCATAGTAAACGGAACAGTGGAAAGTTGCATGGCAATATACCTCGGAATGGCTATGGAAATGCCATGATAGGTAGGTATGGTGGCTGTTGTGAGGAAGGTATATGGTGGGTGTATGATACCGGCGAAAGGTGCGCGGTATTAGAGAGGCTAGCAATGGTGGAAGGGTGAGAGTGCGTATAATCCATGGACTCAACATTAGTCATAAAGAACTCACATACTTATTGCAAAAATCTATTAGTTATCGAAGCAAAGTACTACGCGCATGCTCCTAGGGGGATAGATTGGTAGGAAAATACCATCGCTCGTCCCCGACCGCCACTCATAAGGAAGACAATCAATAAATAATTCATGCTCCAACTTCTTCACATAACGGTTCACCATACGTGCATGCTACGGGAATCACAAACTTCAACACAAGCATTTATCAAATTCACAACTAGTCAACTAGCACGACTCTAATATCACCATCTCCATATCTCAAAACAATTACCAAGTATCAAACTTCTCATAGTATTCAACACACTCATAAGAAAAAAATATTAATCTTGAATGCCTAACATAATTAAAGCAAATTACCATGCTGTTTTGTAGGACTCTCAAAATAATCTAAGTGAAGCATGAGAGAATAATAGTTTCTATAAAACAAATCCACCACCGTGCCCTAAAAGATATAAGTGAAGCACTAGAGCAAAAAACTATATAACTCAAAAGATATAAGTGAAGCACATAGAGTATTCTTAGAATTTCTGAATCATGTGCGACTCTCTCAAAAGGTTTGTACAGCAAGGATGATTGTGGAAAACTAACAAATAAAGACTCAAAGAATACAAGACGCTCCAAGCAAAACACATATCATGTGGTAAATAAAAATATAGCTCCAAGTAAAGTTATCGATGGAAGTAGCCGAAAGAGGGGATGCCTTCCGGGGTATCCCCAAGCTTGGGCTTTTAGGTGTCCTTAGATTATCTTGAGGTGCCATGGGCATCCACAAGCTTAGACTATTGCCACTCCTTGTTCAATAATCCATCAAATCTTTTACCCAAAACTTGAAAACTTCACAACACAAAACTTAAAATAGAAAATCTCGTGAGCTCTGTTAGCGAAAGAAAACAAAACACCACTTCAAGGTACTGTAATGAAATCTTCTTTATTTATATTGGTGTTAAACCTACTTATTCCAACTTCCCTATGGTTTATAAACTATTTTACTAGCCATAGATTCATCAAAATAAGTCACAACACACGAAAAACAGAATATGTCAAAAACAGAACAGTCTGTAGTAATCTGTAGCTAACGCAAGTTCTGGAACCCTAAAAATTCTAAAATAAATTGCGAGACGTGAGGAATTTATCTATTAATCATCTGCAAAAAGAATTAACTGAATAACACTTTCCATATAAAAATGGCAGCAATTCTCGTGAGCGCTAAAGTTTCTGTTTTTTACAGCAAGATTAAAAAGACTTCCCCCAAGTCTTCCGAACGGTTCTACTTGGCACAAACACTAATTAAACACAAAAACACAACCAAAACAGAGGCTATATAAATTATTTATTACTAAACAGGAGCAAAAAGCAAGGAATAAAAATAAAATTGGGTTACCTCCCAACAAGCGCAATCGTTTAACGCCCCTAGCTAGGCATAAAAGCAAGGATAGATCTAGGTATTGCCATCTTTGGTAGGCAATCCAGAAGTGGCTCTCATAATATATTCATATGGTAATTTAATTTTCTTTATAGGTAAGTGTTCCATGCCTTTCCTTAACGGAAATTGAAATCTAATATTCCCTTACTTCATATCAATAATTGCACCAATCGTTCTAAGAAAAGGTCTACCAAGAATAATAGGACATGAAGGATTGCAATCCATGTCAAGAACAATAAAATATACGGGCACATAATTCCTATTTTCAACAATAACAACATCATTAATTCTTCCCATTGGTTTCTTAATAGTTGAACCTGCAAGGTGCAAGTTTAAAGAGCAATCATCAAAATCACGGAAATCTAGCAAATCACACTAAGTCTTTGGAATCGTGGAAACACTAGCACCCAAATCACACAAAGCATAGCATTCATGATCTTTAAATTTAATAGTAGGTTCCCACTCATCATAAAGTTTTCTAGGGATAGAAACTTCCAACTCAAGTTTTTCTTCATAAGATTGCATCAAAGCATCAACGATATGTTTGGTAAAGGCTTTATTTTGACTATAAGCATGAGGAGAATTTAGCACGGATTGCAACAAGGAAATACAATATATTAAAGAGAAATTATCGTAATTAAATTCCTTGAGGTCCAAAATAGTGGGTTCATTGATATTTAAAGTTTTGACTTCTTCAATCCCACTTTTAACAATTTTAGCATCAAGATCTAAAGACTCCGAATTTTTGGACCGTCTTCTAGGTAAAGGTGGATCATATTCTGTCCCATCATTATCAAGATTCATATTGCAAAACAAAGATTTAATAGGGGACACATCAATAACATTTAGATCTTCATCTTTATTATCATGGAAACTAGAAGAACACGCTTTTATAAAGCAATCTTTCTTCGCACGCATCCTAGCGGTTCTTTCTTTGCACTCATCAATGGAAATTCTCATGGCTTTGAGAGACTCATTGATATCATGCTTAGGTGGAATAGATCTAAGTTTCAAAGAATCAATATCAAGAGAAATTCTATCAATGTTCCTAGCCAACATATCAATCTTAAGCAATTTTTCTTCAATCAAAGCATTGAAATTCTTTTGCAAAGTAATAAATTATTTAATATTAAAATCAAAATCAGAGGGTATCTTATTAAAATTTCCATAAGAATTGTTGTAGGAATTACCATAATTATTAGAGGAATTACTAGGATACGGCCTACGATTAAAGTTTCCTCTATACGCATTGTTACCAAAATTATTCCTACCAACAAAATTCACATCCATAGATTCATTATTATTCTCAATTAAAGTAGACAAAGGCATATCATTAGGATCAGAAGAAACACTTTTATTAGCAAATAATTTCATAAGTTCATCCATCTTTCCACTCAAAACATTAATTTCTTCTATCGCATGCACTTTCTTATTAGTAGATCTTTCAGTGTGCCATTGAGAATAATTAAACGTAATATTATCTAGGAGTTTAGTAGCTTCTCCTAAAGTGATTTCCATAAAAGTGCCTCCTGTGGCCGAATCTAAAAGATTTCTAGAAGCAAAATTCAATTTGGCATAAAAATTTTGTATAATCATCCATAAATTCAAACCATGTGTAGGGCAATTACGTATCATTAATTTCATCCTCTCCCAAGCTTGTGCAACATGTTCATGATCAAGTTGCTTAAAATTCATGATATCGTTTCTAAGAGAGATGATCTTAGCGGGAGGAAAATTCATGACATGATGTAGAGGGATAAACTCATGCAATATGATATAAACCCCATCTTGTTATCCTCGATGGCAACAATACAATACATGCCTTGCTGCCCCTACTGTCACTTGGAAAGGACACCGCAAGATTGAACCCAAAGCTAAACAGTTCTCCCATTGCAAGAAAGATCAATCTAGTAGGCCAAACCAAACTGATAATTCGAAGAGACTTGCAAAGATAACCAATCATACATAAAAGAATATAGAGAAGATTCAAATATTGCTCATAGATAAACTTGATCATAAACCCACAATTCATCAGTCTCAACGAACACACCGCAAAAGAAGATCACATCGAATAGATCTCCACAAGAGAGGGGGAGAACTTTATATTGAGATCCAAAAAGAGAGAATAAGCCATCTAGCTAATAACTATGGACCCGAAGGTGTGAAGTAAACTACTCACACTTCATTGTAGAGGCTATGGTGTTGATGTAGAAGCCCTCCATGATCGATGCCCCCTCCGGCGGAGCTCCAGAAAAGGCCCCAAGATGGGATCTCACGGGTACAGAAAGTTACGGCGGTGGAATTAGGGTTTTGTCTTCGTATCTGGTAGTTTGGGGCTACGTAGGTATATATAGGAGGAAGAAGTACGTCGGTGGAGCAACGTGGGCCCCACGAGGGTGGAGGGCGCGCCTGGGGGGTAGGCGCGCCCCCCTACCTCGTGCTCTCCTGGTTGCTTTCTTGATGTAGGGTCCAAGTCCTCTGGATCATGTTCGTTCTGAAAATCGTGTTCCCGAAGGTTTCATTCTGTTTGGACTCCGTTTGATATTATTTTTTTGCGAAACTCTGAAATAGGCAAAAAACATCAATTCTGGGCTGGGCCTCCGATTAATAGGTTAGTCCCAAAAATAATATAAAAGTGTATAATAAAGCCCAATAATGTCCAAAACATGATATAATATAGCATGGAACAATAAAAAATTATAGATACGTTGGAGATGTATCAATGCTACCGACACAGGGCTTCGCCTAAGCACCGCTACGATATGACCGAGGTGGATTATGGTGGAGGGGGGCACCGCACACGGCTAAAAGATCAACTGATCAACTTGTGTGTCTCCATGGGGTGCCCCCCTCCCCGTATATAAAGGAGTGGAGGAGGGGGAGGTCCGGCTCTCTACTATGGTACGCCCTGGGGAGTCCTACTCCCACCGGGAGTAGGATTCCCCCCTTCCATGTAGTAGGAGTAGGAGGGAAGGAAAGGGAAAAGAGAAGAGAAGGAAGGAGGGGGCGCCGCCCCTCCCCCTAGTCCAATTCGGACTAATCCTTGGGGGGCGCACAGCCTCCCCTCTCTCTTTCCCCTAAAGCCCAATAAGGCCCATATACTCCCGGCGAATTCCCGTAACTCTCCGGTACTCCGAAGAATACCCGAATCACTCGGAACCTTTCCGATGTCGGAATATAGTCGTCCAATATATCGATCTTTACGTCTCGACCATTTCGAGACTCCTTGTCATGTCCCCGATCTCATCCGGACTTTGAACTACCTTAGGTACATCAGAACACATAAACTTATATTACCAATCGTCACCGAACGTTAAGCGTGCGGACCCTATGGGTTCGAGAACTATGTAGACATCACCGAGACTTATCTCCGGTCAATAACCAATAGCGGAACCTGGATGCTCATATTGGCTCCTACATATTCTACGAAGATCTTTATCGGTCAAACTGCATAACAACATACGTTGTTCCCTTTGTCATCGGTATGTTACTTGCCCGAGATTCGATCGTCGGTATCTCAATAACCTAGTTCAATCTCGTTACTGGCAAGTCTCTTTACTCGTTCCGTAATACATCATCCTGCAACTAACTCATTAGTTGCATTGCTTGCATTGCTTGCAAGGCTTAAAGTGATGTGCATTACCGAGAGGGCCCATAGATACCTCTCCGACAATTGGAGTGACAAATCCTAATCTTGATCTATGCCAACTCAACAAGTACCATCGGAGACACCTATAGAGCACCTTTATAATCACCCAGTTACGTTGTGACGTTTGGTAGCACACAAAGTATTCCTCCGGTATTCGTGAGTTGCATAATCTCATAGTCATAGGAACATGTATAAGTCATGAAGAAAGCAATAACAACAAACTAAACGATCATCGTGCTAAGCTAACGGATGGGTCAAGTCAATCACATCTTTCTCTAATGATGTGATTCCGTTAATCAAATGACAACTCATGTCTACGGTTAGGAAACATAACCATTATTGATTCAATGAGCTAGTCAAGTAGAGGCATACTAGTGACAATCTGTTTGTCTATGTATTCACACATGTATTAAGTTTCTGGTTAATACAAGGAAATATAAATAACAACTTTATTATTGCCTCTAGGGCATATTTCCTTCAGTCTCCCACTTGCACTAGAGTCAATAATCTAGTTCACATCTTTATGTGATTAGTTCACATCTCCATGTGACTAATACCCAAAGTATTTACTAGAGTCAATAATCTAGTTCACATCGCTATGTGATTAACACCCAAAGAATGATCGTGTTTTGCTTGTGAGAGAAATTTAGTCAACGGGTCTGCCACATTCAGAGCCGTATGTATTTTGCAAATTTTCTAAGTCTACAATGGTTTGCACGGAGCTACTCTAGCTAATTGCTCCCACTTTCAATATGTATCCAGATCGGGACTTAGAGTCATCTAGATCGATGTAAAAAGCTTGCATCGATGTAACTCTTTATGACGAACTCTTTCATTACCTCCATAACCAAGAAATATTTCCTTAGTCCTCTAAGGATAATTTTGACCGCTGTCCAGTGATCTACTCCTAGATCACTATCGTACTCCTTTGCCAAACTCAGGGCAGGGTATATAATAGGTCTGGTACATAGCATGACATACTTTATAGAACCTATGACTGAGGCATAGGGAATGACTTTTCATTCTCTTTCTATTTTCTGCTGTGGTCGGGTTTTGAGTCTTTACTCAACTTCACACCTTGCAACACATGCAAGAACTCCTTCTTTGACTGTTCCATTTTGAACTACTTCAAAATCTTGTCATGGTATGTACTCATTGAAAGTATATCAAGTGTCTTGATCTATCTCTATAGATATTGATGCTCAATATGTAAGTAGCTTCACCGAGGTCTTTCTTTGAAAAACTCCTTTCAAACAATCCTTTATGCTTTCCAGAAAATTCTACATTGTTTCCGATCAACAATATGTCATTTACATATAATTATCAGGAATGCTGTAGTGCTCCTACTCACTTTCTTGTAAATACAGGCTTCACCGAAAGTATGTATAAAACCATATGCTTCGATCACTTTATCAAAGTATATATTCCAACTCTGAGATGCTTGCACCAGTCCATAGATGGATCGCTGGACTTGCATACTTTGTTAGCACCTTTAGGATTGAGGAAACCTTTTGGTTGCATCATATACAACTTTTCTTTAAGAAATCCATTAAGGAATACAGTTTTGACATCCATTTGCCAGATTTCATAAAATGCGGCAACTGCTAACATGATTCGTACGGACTTTTAAGCATCAATACGAGTGAGAAAATCTCATCATAGTCAACAGCTTCAACTTGTCGAAAACATTTTTGCGACAATTCGAGCTTTGTAGATAGTAACACTACTATCAGCGTCCATCTTCCTCTTGAAGATCCATTTATTCTTAATGGCTCACCGATCATCGGGCAAGTCAATCAAAGTCCATTATTTTTTCTCATACATGGATCCCATCTCAGATTTCATGGCCTCAAGCCATTTCGTGGAATCTGGGCTCATCATCGCTTCCTCATAGTTCGTAGGTTCGTCATGGTCTAGTAACATGACTTCTAGAAAGGATTGCCGTACCACTCTGGTGCGGACCATACTTTGGTTGTCCTACGAGGTTCAGTAGTAACTTCTTCTGAAGTTTCATGACCATCATCATTATCTTCCTCACTAATTGGTGTAGAGATCACTAGAACTGAATTCTGTGATGAACTACTTTCCAATTCGGGAGAAGGTACAATTACCTTATCAAGTTCTACATTCCTCCCACTCACTTCTTTCGAGAGAAACTTCTTCTCTAGAAAGGATCCATTCTTAGCAACAAAATATCTTGCCTTCGGATCTGTGATAGAAGGTGTACCCATCAGTTTCCTTTTGGGTATCCTATGAAGACGCACTACTCCGATTTGGGTTCGAGCTTATCAGTTTGAAACTTTTTCACATAAGCATCGCAACCCCAAACTTCAAGAAATGACAGCTTTGGTTTCTTGCCAAACCATAGTTCATACGGTGTCATCTCAACGGATTTAGATGGTGCCCTATTTAATGTTAATGCAGCTGTCTCTAATGCATAACCCCCAAACGATAGCGGTGAATCAGTAAGAGACATCATAGATCGCACCATATCTAGTAAAGTGTGATTACGACGTTCGGAAACACCATTACACTGTGGTGTTCTGATACGTCTCCAACGTATCTATAATTTTTGATTGCTCCATGCTATATTATCTACTATTTTGGACATTATTGGGCTTTATTATCCACTTTTATATTATTTTGGGACTAACCTATTAACCGAAGGCCCAACCCAGAATTGCTTTTTTTGCCTGTTTTAGGGTTTCGAAGAAAAGGAATATCAAATGGAGTCCAAATGGAATGAAACCTTCGGGAACGTGATTTTCTCAACGAACAAGACCCGGGAAACTTGTACCCTACGTCAAGAAA
>NC_041380.1:437420898-437556365 GCF_002162155.2 Triticum dicoccoides
TCATGGCCCCCCTGTTGCTCCACCGACGTACTCCTTCCTCCTATATATACCTACGTACCCCCAAACGATCAGATACGGAGCCAAAAACCTAATTCCACCGCCACAACTTTCTGTATCCATGAGATCCCATCTTGGGGCCTATTCCGGAGCTCCACCGGTGGGAGCATCGATCACGGAGGTCTTCTACATCAACACCATAGCCCCTCAGATGAAGTGTGAGTAGTTTACCTTAGACCTACGGGTCCATAGTTAGTAGCAAGATGGCTTCTTCTCTCTTTTTGTATCTCAATACAATGTTCTCCCCCTCTCTTGTGGAGAACTATTCGATGTAATTTTCTTTTTGCGGTGTGTTTGTTGAGACCGATGAATTGTGGGTTTATGATCAAGTCTATCTATGAATAATATTTGAATCTTCTCTAAATTCTTTTATGTATGATTGGTTATCTTTGCAAGTCTCTTCGAATTATCAGTTTGGTTTGGCCTACTAGATTGATCTTTCTTGCAATGGGAGAAGTGCTTAGCTTTGGGTTCAATCTTGCGGTGTCCTTTCCCAGTGACAGTAGGGGCAGCAAGGCACGTATTGTATTGTTGCCATCGAGCATAACAAGATGGGGTTTTTTCTTCATATTGCATGAGTCTATCCCTCTACATCATGTCATATTGCTTAAGGCGTTACTTTGTTTTTAACTTAATACTCTAGATGCATGCTGGATAGCGGTCGATGAGTGGAGTAATAGTAGTAGATGCAGGCAGGAGTCGGTCTACTTGTCTCGAACGTGATGCCGATATACATGATCATACCTAGATATTCTCATAACTATGCTCAATTCTGTCAATTGCTCAACAGTAATTTGTTCACCCACCATAGAATACTTATGCTCTCGAGAGAAGCCACTAGTGAAACCTATGCCCCCCGGGTCTATCTTTATCATATTAATCTCCTACTACTTAGTTATTTCCTTTTGCTTTTACTTTGCCTTTATTTTACTTTGCATCTTTATCACAAAAATACCAAAAATATTATCTTATCATATCTATCAGATCTCACTCTCGTAAGTGGCCTTATAGGGATTGACAACCCCTATTTGCGTTGGTTGCGAGGATTTATTTGTTTTGTGCAGTTACGAGGGACTCGCGCGTAGCCTCCTACTGGATTGATACCTTGGTTCTCAAAAACTGAGGGAAATACTTACGCTACTTTGCTGCATCATCCCTTCCTCTACGGGGAAAACCAACGCAGTGCTCAAGAGGTAGCAAGAAGGATTTCTTGCGCCGTTGCCGGGGAGGTCTACGCAAAAGTCAACATACCAAGTACCCATCACATACCCTTATCTCCCGCATTACATTATTTGCCATTTGCCTCTCATTTCCCCCTCCCCCACTTCACCCTTGCTATTTTATTCGCCCTCTCTCTCTCTATCCTCCCTCTCTTTCTCTTTTTGCCTCTTTTTGCCCGCTTGCTTTTTGTTTGCTTGTGTGTTAGTTTGCTTGCTTGTCATGATGGCTCAAGATAATACTAAATTGTGTGACTTCACAAATACCAACAATAATGATTTTATTAGCACTCCGATTGCTCCTCTTACCGAAGTTGAATCTTGTGAAATTAATACTGCTTTGCTGAATCTTGTCATGAAACATTCGTTTTCCGGCCTTCCTAGTGAAGATGCCGCTACCCATCTAAATAGCTTCGTTGATTTGTGTGACATGCAAAAGAAGAAAGATGTGGATAATGATATTGTTAAATTGAAGCTATTTCCTTTTTCACTTACAGATCGTGCTAAAGCTTGGTTTTCGTATTTGCCTAAAAATAGTATTGATTCATGGAACAAGTGCAAAGATGCTTTTATCTCTAAGTATTTTCCTCCCGCTAAGATCATCTCTCTTAGAAACGATATTATGAACTTTAAGCAACTTGATCATGAACATGTTGCACAAACTTGGGAGAGAATGAAATTAATGATACGTAATTGCCCTACTCATAGTTTAAATTTGTGGATGATTATACAAAAATTTTATGCCGGATTAAATTTTTCTTCTAGAAATCTTTTAGATTCGGCCGCGGGAGGAACTTTTATGGAAATCACTTTAGGAGAAGCTACTAAACTCCTAGATAATATTATGGTTAATTATTCTCAATGGCATACTGAAAGATCTACTAATAAAAAGGTGCATGCGATAGAAGAAATTAATGTTTTGAGTGGAAAGATGGATGAACTTGTGAAATTATTTTCTAATAAGAGTGTTTCTTCTGATCCTAATGATATCCCTTGTCTACTTTGATTGAGAATAATAATGAATCTATGGATGTGAATTTTGTTGGTAGGAACAATTTTTGTAACAACGCATACACAGGAAATTTTAATCCTAGGCCTTATCCTAGCAATCCCTCTAATAATTATGGTAATCCCTACAATAATTCTTATGGAAATTATAATAAGATGCCCTCTGATTTTGAATCTAATATTAAAGAATTTATTACTTCGCAAAAGAATTTTAATGCTATGATTGAAGAAAAATTGCTTAAGATTGATGATTTGGCAACGAACGTTGATAGAATTTCTCTTGATGTTGATTCTTTGAAACTTAGATCTATTCCACCTAAGCATGATATCAATGAGTCTCTCAAAGCCATGACAATTTCCATTGACGAGTGCAAAGAAAGAACTGCTAGGATGCGTGCTAAGAAAGATGCCTTTATAAGAGCGTGTTCTTCTAGTTCATATGAAAATAATGATGAAGATCTAAAAGTTATTGATGTGTCCCCTATTAAATCTTTGATTTGCAATATGAATCTTGATAATGATGGGACTAAATATGATCCACCTTTACCTAGAAGGCGTTCCAAGAATTCAGAATTTTTTGATCTTGATGCTAAATTTGATAAAAGTGGGATTGAAGAAATTAAAACCCTAGTGTAATGCACCGAGACCGATGATCCAGAAGACTTCCATATTTTCATGATCTCTGTGTGTTTCATTTGTGCTTGCTCTTTTATTTTTGCATTGCATCATGTCATCATGCCATCTTGTCATTTAATTTTTTTAAAACTCAAGTAAATAAATTGTGTGGATCTTTGATCCATTTAAATCGAGGGATATTCACAATGGTGATTTCTCTTTACAACATACTCAAAGTCTCCAATATTACTAAGGAGCTATAATAAAATATTCCATTAATGGGAATGCACCATTACAGACTTATATTTTAATTTCATGCCTTCCCTACCCTCACTTCTTATTCAAATCATTTGATTTTAAATCAAATGAGTTTGAATTTATATCTTTCGATCATGCCACTTCTAATTTTCTTGGACCAAGTGCATTTTTGTGAGTCCGGGAAAATTATCCGCGTGTCCAACTTCTTCTCCTAACCTCCTCTTTCTTTTTCTTTCTCTTTAATTGTTTTCTGCTAAAGAAATAAGATGGAGAGAGGAGAGCCAGCCCAACTGGGCCTCTCTGACCCGACCCAGGCTAGCCTCCTCTAAGTTTTCCCGCAGCCGCCTAGGCCTAGTCTCCAGTGGCCTCTAAGGCCCAGCTGCGCCCCCACCTTCCCGTAACCCTAGGCCATCGAGGCCCAGCCGAACCCTAGCGAGGCTTCTGCCTCTCTCCCACGTTCTCCACCTCGCGCCGCCAGCCTCTTACCACTCGATCCCATCTCCCTCCTCTCGCTCTTCCTCACGACCGAAGCTCCCATCTCCCTCTCCATCGCTCGTTCCGCCTCCCACAGGAAAGGAGAGGAGTGAGGCCCCTGGACGACCACCCCGCGACCCTGTGAGCTCGCCATCCTCGACCCCGCATCCTCACCTCCGACGACCGTCGCTGCTCCGTGCACCCCGGCCACCTCCAGCGCGCCTCGAGCCTCCTCTTGTGCGCCTCCACCCAGGATCCAGCCTCGACCCCGCATCCTCACCTCCTCCTCGCGTGTCGTCTCCGCCTTCGGATGCATTCCGTCGCCCAACCGGACCATCTCCGCCTTCGCTCCTGCTAACGGAGCGCTGCCGTACCTCCGCCGCCCGGCGACCCTCTGCTTCCACCTCTAGCAGCTCTCCCTGCGACCTCCTCTCCATCACCGCCTCGCGCCGTCCCTACCGACTCCAACCAGGGAGCCCCACCGCTCGCCTGAACGTGGCATCTGCCTCCTGTTCATGCTGCTTTGTCTCGTTCACAGGCATTTCTTTGCCACAAATGCTCTTGACTGAGACCCTCAAGTCATCTACCCGAACCCAATGTTCGAAGACTACCGTGGACGTGTGCCTGGTGTCACTCGGATTCGTCAAGACCGCCAAGAGCCCTTTTCGGTGAGACCAAGCCCGCAAGTTCCACGGATCTGCAAAGTACCTCTACGCACGGTTACACCAAGACCATCTCGGAAAACGCCAAGTACCAGGACATCGAGGACCCGCCAAGTTCATCTACGTGCGTGTACGACTACAGATCCGGGGTGCGTCTAGTACCTCTCCGAACAAACGTGAATGACTTCCGTCGCAAGAACAGGACCGGAGAGTCCGAAGACCCCAAGTACCACGACACCGATGACATGAATATCTACGGAACATGTACGACTACTTCCACTACGAACGTCTACTTCCTCTACTTTGCACCGAACGAGAACCGTCCGTTTTGCACGCTTCGAAGGTATAACCCCGAGACGACCGTCCGAGAACGCTTGCATGTGATGTATGAGATGCTCGTGCTTGCTCCGTGCTTGAATTGTCGATGCACGTCGCCCCTCTTTTGCCTTGCCACCCACATGTGGGAACTTGGTATCTGAGATCGCCCCACCATCCCTGCTTGTCATGTTCCGCACACTTCTCCTTTGCATCGGTATCTCAATCGAGTTACCGGAACCGGAACGTTGCCGTGGTACCGTTTCCGTTATCGTCGCCATGGCATCCTTTCTTTCCGCCACGATGACATATGCTCCATATAATGCTCTTGTCAACTTATACATAAATATTGCATAAAACTTGCATGTCCTCCGCATCATGATAACAACTTCAAGAATGTTTAAATTGTTGTTTGCATTAATTTACTAATGCATATGGGGATTTACCGGATTTGTTGTTTTCTATATCCGGCCCCATTTAAATCGGTTAGATAGATAATCCCTTTATGTTTCACCTCTTGACATGCTTAACAACATTTAATATTGTTGAGTACCTAACCGGGAGTGAACTAAATAATGGGATGTGGTGTTTTGTCAATATGCATCCCGATGCATATTGAGCTCCACTTAATTTGTAGGATTGTTTGTGCTTTCGCCATGCCATGCTTCTTTAAACCAGACATGCATCATGCCATGTCTATGTGGTGGTTGTTTACTATGTTGTTTGCTTCTTTCTGGTGTTGCTTCTTCGGGTTGGTTCTGATAACGTCGTGTTTGTGAGGACCCGTTCGACTACGTCCGTTTGTCTTCTTCATGGACTCGTTCTTCTTCCTTGCGAGATCTCAGGCAAGATGATCATACCCTCGAAATCACCACTATCTTTGCTATGCTAGTTTTGCTCGCTCTTTTGCTATGCCTATGCTGCGATACCTACCACTTGCTTATCATGCCTCCTACTTTGTTCAACCAAGCCTCTAACCCACCTTGTCCTAGCAAACCGTTGTTTGGCTATGTTACCGCTTTGCTCAGCCCCTCTTATAGCGTTGTTAGTTGCAGGTGAAGATTGAAGTATGTTCCTTGTTGGAACATGGAGATGTTGTTCCTTGTTGGAACATGTTTACTTATTGGGATATCACAATATATCTTATTTAATTAATGCATCTATATACTTGGTAAAGGGTGGAAGGCTCGGCCTTATGCCCGGTGTTTTGTTCCACTCTTGCCGCCCTAGTTTCCGTCATATCGGTGTTATGTTCCCGGATTTTGCGTTCCTTACACGGTTGGGTAATAATGGGAACCCATTGACAGTTCGCCTTAAGTAAAGCTCTTCCAGCAATGCCCAACATTGGTTTTACCATTCGCCACCTAGCCTTTTCTTTTCTCTTGGGAGTCGTGCTCCTGAGGGTCATCATTATTTTACCCCCCGGGCCAGTGCTCCTCTGAGTGTTGGTCCAAACTAGAGTCCTGTGCAGCGCCCCCTCGGGGAAACTCGAGGTTTGGTTTTAGTTGTATGGAGCGCTCATCTGAGTGTGCCCTGAGAAAGAGATATGTGCAGCTCCTATCGGGATTTGTCGGCACATTCGGGCGGTGTTGCTGGTTTAGTTTTACCCTGTCGAAATGTCTTGTTGTACCGGGATACCGAGTCTGATCGGAATGTCTCGGGAGGAGGTCTATTCCTTCGTTGACCGTGAGAGCTTGTGATGGGCTAAGTTGGGACACCCCTGCAGGGATTTGAACTTTCAAAAGTCGTGCCCGCGGTTATAGGCAGATGGGAATTTGTTAATGTCCGGTTGTAGAAAACCTGAAGTTGACCTTAATTAAGATGCATCAACCGCGTGTGTAACCGTGATGGTCTCTTTCCGGCGGAGTCCGGGAAGTGAACACGGTGTTGGAGTAATGCTTGACGTAGGTTGTCTAGGATCACTTCTTGATCATACTTTTATCGACCGTGCTTTGCCTTCTCATCTCGCTCTCATTTGCGTATGTTAGCCACCATATATGCTAGTCGCTTGCTGCAGCTCCTCCTCATACCTTTACCTTACCCATAAGCTTAAATAGTCTTGATCGCGAGGGTGCGAGATTGCTGAGTCCCCGTGGCTCACAGATACTTCCAAAACCAGCTTGCATGTGCCGATGAGTCTGCGCAGGTGACGCAACCAAGCTCAGGAGGAGCTCGATGAAGATCTTGTCCTTTGTGTCGTTTCGTTCTAGTTGATCAGTAGTGGAGCCCAGTTGGGGTCGATCGGGGACCGTGTCGCATTTGGGGTTCTTCTTTTATTTTGGTTCCGTAGTCGAACCTTGATTGTATCTGGATGATGTAATGCTTTATTCATGTATTTGTGTGAAGTGGCGATTGTAAGCCAACTATGTATCTCTTTTCCCCTATTGTATTACATGGGTTGTGTGAAGATTACCTCACTTGCAACATTGCTTTCAATGCGGTTATGCCTCTAAGTCGTGCTTCGACACGTGGGAGATATAGCCGCATCGAGGGCGTTACAAGTTGGTAATCAGAGCCTTCCCCGACCTTAGGAGCCCCCATTGCTTGATCATTTTTAGCAGCCGTTGTTGAGTATAGAAAAGTGTTTTTGAGTCATTTAGGAATTATATATCGGAGAGTTTAGGAATTCTTTTTTACTTCCTAGTCTCCTCATCGCTCTGGTAAGGCATCCTGACGTAGAGTTTTGACTCTTCTCTTCTCAAATTTCACAAAAAAAATTTAGGATCACGTGGGTATCTTGGAATCGTTCCGATGGTTTTATGATGAGAACATTGTCATGGTGCCTCCTGTCAGGGGTTTTGTGGAAGTGTCCCGGGGAGTTGAGCTCTGAGGTGTTGTCGTCATAATTTTATCGTTGCAGTTCTGGAATACCTGAGTTTAGTACGCCGACATCGAAAATCTCTTTTATGCAGTTCGTTGGTGAGATAACCTCGACGCCACCCAGTACTGGGGCGGGAGTTCGGGAGTATCGCCATAACTTGTATAACATATGCTTTTCGAAGGTTGAGGTAGACGATTTCCGAAGGTTTCTTGGTTATGTGTTGAAGGATGGATACAGCTGGATGTAGGATTTGCTAGTTTGGGTGAGATATTATGCTTCCCCTGTATCCCCAACACCTGATTGCATAACCGGAAAATTTCGGGAGTTTCATAGGTGGGAATTCAAGTAGCTCTTAGGATTTCTTTCCGACAGATGTATGATATGAAATTGGGGTTCGACGTCTAGTGGTCCGCCTATTCATGGTCGGTTTTACAGTGGTCTCATTGTGTCTTAAAGAGTCCTTGGCTATGCCAACTCGGGGACGCTTCGTATGTCATGTGCACTGCCTTGTACATGATGGTGCTGTACGATCGAGCCCGTGTAGGCCCCACCACGAAAACTTCGGACGAAATTTCTATCATATGTTTGTTCCGGCTTATTCTGCAAGCCAATCCTTTGTTTTGTTTTGAGTTGTGGTATCCGAGTTGCTTCGAAGTCAAATGTTGATTCCATACCTTCTCTAATATTGTTCTCATATGCCTATGTGAATACTAATCCTTCTCGATCATCGAGTTTGTCATTTCAATTTCTTTTCACCAGTGTGTCTCTCCTCAAGTGGATCCAATCATTTCAACATCTGCAAGATCAAGTATCAACTCTCTCAACGGTGTTTGTTTCATCCTTCCCAAGTTGCCTTTGTTTTCCCGCCCTCCCTCCCTTGTTTTTCTTCAACGACTCAGATTTCTTAATCAAGTATCCATTTTACTGATGTGAAGTCTCTCCATTCTTTTCAGTCAATATCCTTATCCGGTGATTCTCAAGAAGATTCTAACGGAGCTTCAAGTTCGTCACTCTTCACTCGTTCTCTTCTCCGGTGGATTCAAATCAAGCTTTTGGTGTTTGATCATATTCTTTTCCTTATTTCAAATGTCTTCTCTTGCCGGTGCACCTCTCAATCATTAACTTTTCGTTATTCATTTGTTCCGGAGTGCTAAAGATATCTCGAAGAATCGTGTTTCCACTCTGCATTCATTCAAGATCTTTCGAGGTTGTTATCTCATTCAAGCCATTTAATTCAAATGGCGTAATCTCTCCTTCAAATCATTTCAACGGTGTTTCTTTTGAGTGGGCCCTAACCCACAGGTCTTTTCCCAGGATCTTACCTGACTCTTCTTATTCTCCTGGAGTTAGTCTCAAATTCATTTCACAGTTTGACGTAAGAATGAATTGACATCAGTCAAATGTTTTTCTCCAAGATCTCTCAAATTATTTCATCGTTGGTTCAACCTTTATAATTTTCATTCAGAGTGCCTCAACAATTCTTGGTGGTGTTTCTCATCATCATTCTCAGATTTTGAAGACTGAAGAAGATTTTCTCTTAATCTTGCTTCATTCTCTTCAAGATTTGTGATTCTAGCTTGTTGCCATCCTCTCGTAATTGTTTTGATCGTGAGAATTCATTTCACCTATCCGGAGCAATTCAAGAGTCTTCTCAGTTTGATTATCCGGAGTCCATCAATTCAGGTTTATTCATTCTCAGCTTTTAGTTATCGTTCTCCTAATCTTACCGGTGCATCGATCAATTATCCTCTAACCAGTTCTTGATATCTTCATTCTCATGTAACCAAATCCTCTCAAGCATTTTTCGCTCATTTGCTAATCCTTCCCGGTGTTCTTCATGTTTTATTCGTTCTTTTTCAATTCTTACGGTGGTTCGTTCAAGATTTCTTCTTCTTTCATTATCTTATCAATTTATTCGTTGTTCCAATCCTACCGGTGGTTCATTGAAGACTTTCTCAAGTTGACGCTATATCTATCTTATCTTTTTCAAAGAGAATAAGTAGTGTGCCAAATCCATTGTTTATCATCAATTTAATTGGTGAAGGATACGTACAACATAATTCTTACTCTTGTTTCACTCAAGTGATTAATTCCTTATTCCGGAGCCTCATCAAAATTCTTGGTTTCAATTGTTTCATCTTTTCTTTTCCGGAGTTCCAAGCTCTCTCAATTTATTTCATCACGAAGATCCATCTAATCATTGCAAGGCTTCAACCTTACTCTTCTCATCTTTCTTTTCGTTTGATCATTCTTTTGTTACCGGAGTTCTTCATGGAGGTTCTACATGATGGTTCATCAAGGATTTAATCCCTTCTCGAAGTGCTCATCAAGATTCTTTTTTTAAGGAGCTCAAGCATTCTTCATCTTGCATTCCGAAGTGCAATTTCTTTCTACCATATCTTTGGAGGTGGTTTTACATCATTCTTGATAATTTGAGTTCATGATTCACATGTTATTAAGAATGAGGTATTTTAAATCCATCAATCTCTTCTTTGAAATTATCTTGGGTTATACTTCACCAAAAGCCTTCCCTAAGGATTGTTGTTTTATGGTGCTTATAATTGACCCAAGTTCTTCATCTACCCCCAACGGTGAAATAAGCTTCTCATCTCCTTGTTGTTGTCAATCTAATATATCGTTTCCGTTAGTGGCACAATTTCACCTCATAGTTTGAGATGTTCTCCATAAGCCCACTACAACCTTGTTCTTTTCGTTGTTGGGTTTTCCAATAACTCCGTTCGACCCTTCTCCTAAGGATGCCTTCTCAAACTCTTTTTGTGACAGAAGTTGGCATTTGCTTCTCCATTCTTTTATTTCAATTATTTATCGTCTATTCTTTTGTTCCGGAGGAATGGTGATGTTGCTCTCTTCAATCCATCATATCGTGTGTCAAGATCATATACTTTTCATGCCTACCCATTTATCCGGAGTGTTGTGCCATTTTGCTCAAGTTCTTTTCGCCTTATCAAGCCTTTCATCTCTGTTCAACCGGAGTGCTGTCTGAGATCTTTCTTACCCCTTGTTACATTCATTCAATAGTTCCGGAGGCAGTGTGTTGTGATTTCATCAAGCATCTTCTCACCTTACCAAGTTCTTATTCAATTCCTTTTCTTTTCAATCGGAGTGCTGCCCGAATTTGTTCTTCCTTGTTCCTTTTCCTAATGGAGTGCTTTCAACTTCGTTCATTCTCGTTGCATTCTTTCTTTCAATTGTTCAACCTCTCAAGGTTCTTTGGTTTCACTCATTGGTCAAAGAAGCAACTTAGGTTTACCTCTTCTCTTTCTCTTCCGTTTTCCCTCCGGTGCCATCCTAGATCTCGGGACGATATCCTCTTGTAGTGGTGGAGTGTTGTAACGCCCCGAGACCGACGATCCAGAAGACTTCCATATTTTCATGATCTCCGTGTGTTTCATTTGTGCTTGCTCTTTTATTTTTGCATTGCATCATGTCATCATGCCATCTTGTCATTTAATTTTTTTAAAACTCAAGTAAATAAATTGTGTGGATCTTTGATCCATTTAAATCGAGGGATATTCACAATGGTGATTTCTCTTTACAACATACTCAAAGTCTCCAATATTATTAAGGAGATATAATAAAATATTCCATTAATGGGAATGCACCATTACACACTTATATTTTAATTTCATGCCTTCCCTACCCTCACTTCATATTCAAATCATTTGATTTTAAATCAAATGAGTTCGAATTTATATCTTTCGATCATGCCACTTCTAATTTTCTTGGACCAAGTGCATTTTTGTGAGTCCAGGAAAATTATCCGCGTGTCCAACTTCTTCTCCTAACCCCCTCTTTCTTTTTCTTTCTCTTTAATTGTTTTCTGCTAAAGAAATAAGATGGAGAGAGGAGAGCCAGCCCAACTGGGCCTCTCTGACCCGACCCAGGCCGGCCTCCTCTAAGTTTTCCCGCAGCCGCCTAGGCCCAGTCTCCAGTGGCCTCTAAGGCCCAGCTGCGCCCCCACCTTCCCGTAACCCTAGGCCATCGAGGCCCAGCCGAACCCTAGCGAGGCTTCTGCCTCTCTCCCACGTTCTCCACCTCGCGCCGCCAGCCTCTTACCACTCGATCCCATCTCCCTCCTCTCGCTCTTCCTCACGACCGAAGCTCCCATCTCCCTCTCCATCGCTCGTTCCGCCTCCCACAAGAAAGGAGAGGAGTGAGGCCCCTGGACGACCACCCCGCGACCCCGTGAGCTCGCCATCCTCGACCCCGCATCCTCACCTCCGACGACCGTAGCCGCTCCGTGCACCCCGGCCACCTCCAGCGCGCCTCGAGCCTCCTCTTGTGCGCCTCCACCCAGGATCCAACCTCGACCCCGCATCCTCACCTCCTCCTCGCGTGCCGTCTCCGCCTTCAGATGCATTCACGTCGCCCAACCGGACCATCTCCGCCTTCGCCGCTTGCTAACGGAGCGCCGCCGTACCTCCGCCGCCCGGCGACCCTCTGCTTCCACCTCCAGCAGCTCTCCCTACGACCTCCTCTCCATCACCGCCTCGTGCCGTCCCTACCGACTCCAACCAGGGAGCCCCGCCGCTCACCTGAACGTGGCATCTGCCTTCTGTTCATGCTGCCTTGTCTCGTTCACGGGCATTTCTTTGCCACAAGTGCTCCTGACTGAGACCCTCAAGTCATCTACCCGGAGCCCAATGTTCGAAGACTACCGTGGACGTGTGCCTGGTGTCACTCGGATTCGTCAAGACCGCCAAGAGCCCTTTTCGGTGAGACCAAGCCCGCAAGTTCCACGGATCTGCAAAGTACCTCTATGCACGGTTACGCCAAGACCATCTCGGAAAACGCCAAGTACCAGGACGTCGAGGACCCGCCAAGTTCACCTACGTGCGTGTATGGCTACAGATCCGGGGTGCGTCTAGTACCTCTCCGAACAAACGTGAGTGACTGCCGTCGCAAGAACGGGACCGGAGAGTTCGAAGACCCCAAGTACCACGACACCGATGACATGAATATCTACGGAACGTGTACGACTACTTCCACTACGAACGTCTACTTCCTCTACTTTGCACCAAACGAGAACCGTCCCTTTTGCACGCTTCAAAGGTATAACCCCGAGACGACCGTCCGAGAACGCTTGCATGTGATGTATGAGATGCTCGTGCTTGCTCCGTGCTTGAATTGTCGATGCACGTCGCCCCTCTTTTGCCTTGCCACCCACATGTGGGAACTCGGTATCTGAGATCACCCCACCATCCCTGCTTGTCACGTTCCGCACACTTCTCCTTTGCATCGGTATCTCAATCGAGTTACCGGAACCGGAACGTTGCCGTGGTACCGTTTCCGTTATTGTCGCCATGGCATCCTTTCTTTCCGCCACGATGACATATGCTCCATATAATGCTCTTGTCAACTTATACATAAATATTGCATAAAACTTGCATGTCCTCCGCATCATGATAACAACTTCAAGAATGTTTAAATTGTTGTTTGCATTAATTTACTAATGCATATGGGGATTTACCGGATTTGTTGTTTTCTATATCCGGCCCCATTCAAATCGGTTAGATAGATAATCCCTTTATGTTTCACCTCTTGACATGCTTAACAACATTTAATATTGTTGAGTACCTAACCGGGAGTGAACTAAATAATGGGATGTGGTGTTTTGTCAATATGCATCCCGATGCATATTGAGCTCCACTTAATTTGTAGGATTGTTTGTGCTTTCGCCATGCCATGCTTCTTTAAACCAGACATGCATCATGCCATGACTATGTGGTGGTTGTTTACTATGTTGTTTGCTTCTTTCCGGTGTTGCTTCTTCGGGTTGGTTCTGATAACGTTGTGTTTTTTAGGACCCGTTCGACTACGTCCGTTTGTCTTCTTCATGGACTCGTTCTTCTTCCTTGCGGGATCTCAGGCAAGATGATCATACCCGCGAAATCACCACTATCTTTGCTATGCTAGTTTTGCTCGCTCTTTTGCTATGCCTATGCTGCGATACCTACCACTTGCTTATCATGCCTCCTACTTTGTTCAACCAAGCCTCTAACCCACCTTGTCCTAGCAAACCGTTGTTTGGCTATGTTACCGCTTTGCTCAGCCCCTCTTATAGCGTTGTTAGTTGCAGGTGAAGATTGAAGTATGTTCCTTGTTGGAACATGGAGATGTTGTTCCTTGTTGGAACATGTTTACTTGTTGGGATATCACAATATATCTTATTTAATTAATGCATCTATATACTTGGTAAAGGGTGGAAGGCTCGGCCTTATGCCTGGTGTTTTCTTCCACTCTTGCCGCCCTAGTTTCCGTCATATCGGTGTTATGTTCCCGGATTTTGCGTTCCTTACGCAGTTGGGTAATAATGGGAACCCATTGACAGATCGCCTTAAGTAAAGCTCTTCCAGCAATGCCCAACATTGGTTTTACCATTCGCCACCTAGCCTTTTCTTTTCTCTTGGGAGTCGCGCTCTTGAGGGTCATCATTATTTTACCCCCCCGGGCCAGTGCTCCTCTGAGTGTTGGTCCAAACTAGAGTCCTGTGCAGCGCCCCCTCGGGGAAACTCGAGGTTTGGTTTTAGTTGTATGGAGCGCTCATCTGAGTGTGCCCTGAGAAAGAGATATGTGCAGCTCCTATCGGGATTTGTCGGCACATTCGGGCGGTGTTGCTGGTTTAGTTTTACCCTGTCGAAATGTCTTGCTGTACCGGGATACCGAGTCTGATCGGAATGTCTCGGGAGGAGGTCTATTCCTTCGTTGACCGTGAGAGCTTGTGATGGGCTAAGTTGGGACACCCCTGCAGGGATTTGAACTTTCGAAAGCCGTGCCCGCGGTTATGGGCAGATGGGAATTTGTTAATGTCTGGTTGTAGAAAACCTGAAGTTGACCTTAATTAAGATGCATCAACCGCGTGTGTAACCGTGATGGTCTCTTTCCGATAGAGTCCGGGAAGTGAACACGGTGTTGGAGTAATGCTTGACGTAGGTTTCCTAGGATCACTTCTTAATCATACTTTTATCGAACGTGCTTTGCCTTCTTGTCTCGCTCTCATTTGCGTATGTTAGCCACCATATATGCTAGTCGCTTGCTGCAGCTCCTCCTCATACCTTTACCTTACCCATAAGCTTAAATAGTCTTGATCGCGAGGGTGCGAGATTGCTGAGTCCCCATGGCTCACAGATACTTCCAAAACCAGCTTGCAGGTGCCGATGAGTCCGTGCAGGTGACGCAACCAAGCTCAGGAGGAGCTCGATGAAGATCTTGTCCTTTATGTCGTTTCGTTCTAGTTGATTAGTAGTGGAGCCCAGTTGGGGTCGATCGGGGACCGTGTCGCATTTGGGGTTCTTCTTTTATTTTTGTTCCGTAGTCGGACCTTGATTGTATCTGGATGATGTAATGCTTTATTCATGTATTTGTGTGAAGTGGCGATTGTAAGCCAACTATGTATCTCTTTTCCCCTATTGTATTAGATGGGTTGTGTGAAGATTACCTCACTTGCGACATTGCTTTCAATGCGGTTATGCCTCTAAGTCGTGTTTCGACACGTGGGAGATATAGCCGCATCGAGGGCGTTACACCTAGATAACCCACTATTATGGATTTCAAGGAATTTAACTATGAAAACTGCTCTTTGATTGATTGTATTTCCTTGTTGCAATCCATGCTAAATTCTCCTCACGCTTATAGTCAAGATAAAGCGTTTACTAAACATATCGTTGATGCCTTGATGCAATCTTATGAAGAAAAACTTGAATTGGAAGTTTCTATCCCTTGAAAACTTTATGATGAGTGGGAACCAACTATTAAAATTAAAATTAAAGATCATGAATGCTATGGTTTATGTGATTTGGGTGCTAGTGTTTCCACCATTCCAAAGACTTTGTGTGATTTGTTAGGTTTCCGTGATTTTGATGAACTTGCACCTTGCGGATTCCACTATTAAGAAACCTATGGGAAAAATTAATGATGTTCTTATTGTTGCAAATAGGAATTATGTGACCGTAGATTTGATTGTTCTTGACATAGATTGCAATCCTTCATGTCCTATTATTCTTGGTAGACCTTTCCTTAGAACGATTGGTGCAATTATTGATATGAAGGAAGGAAATATTAGATTCCAATTTCTATTAAGGAAAGGCATGGAACACTTTCCTAGAAAGAAAATTAAATTACCTTATGAATCTATTATCAGAGCCACTTATGGATTGCCTCCCAAAGATGGCAATACCTAGATCTATTTTTGCTTGTTATGCCTAGCTAGGGCGTTAAACGATAGCGCTTGTTGGCAGGCAACCCAATTTTATTTTTATTCCTTGCTTTTTGCTCCTGTTTAGTAATAAATAATTTATCTAGCCTCTGTTTTGGGTGTGTTTTTGTGTTTAATTAGTGTTTTTGCCAAGTAGAACCGTTGGGAAGGCTTGGGGAAAGTCTTGTTGAACTTGCTGTAAAAAATAGAAACTTTAGCACTCACGAGAACTGCTGTCATTTTTATTTGGAAAGTTTTATTTAGTTAATTATTTTTGTAGATGATTAATAGATAAATTCCTCACATCCAGCAATTTATTTTAGAATTTTTGGGGTTCCAGATCTTGGCCAGATACAGATTACTACAGATTGTTCTGTTTTTGACAGATTCTGTTTTTCCTATGTTGTTTGCTTATTTTGATGAATCTATGGCTAGTAAAATAGTTTCTAAACCATAGAGAAGTTGAAATACAGTAGGTATAACACCAATATAAATAAAGAATGAGTTCATTACAGTACCTTGAAGTGGTCTTTTGTTTTGTTTAGCTAACGGAGCTCATGAGATTTTCTACTTTAAGTTTTGTGTTGTGAAGTTTTCAAGTTTTGGGTATAGATTTGATGGATTATGGAACAAGGAGTGGCAAGAGCCTAAGATTGGGGATTCCCAAGGCACCCCAAGGTAAAATCCAAGGACACCAAAAAGCCTAAGCTTGGGGATGCCCCGGACGGCATCCCCCCTTTCGTCTTCGTCTATCAGTAACTTTACTTGGAGCTATATTTTTATTCGCCACATGATATGTGTTTTTCTTGGAGCATCTTGTATGATTTGAGTATTTGCTTTTTAGTTTACCACAATCAAGAAATGACAGCTTTGATTTTTTGCCAAACCATAGTTCATATGGTGTCATCTCAACGGATTTAGATGGTGCCCTATTTAACGTGAATGCATCTGTCTCTAATGCATAACCCCCAAACGATAGCGGTAAATCAGTAAGAGACATCATAGATCGCACCATATCTAGTAAAGTGTGATTACGACGTTCGGACACACCATTACACTGTGGTGTTCTGATACGTCTCCAACGTATCTATAATTTTTGATTGCTCCATGCTATATTATCTACTATTTTGGACATTATTGGGCTTTATTATCCAATTTTATATTATTTTTGGGACTAACCTATTAACCGGAGGCCCAGCCCAGAATTGTTGTTTTTTGCCTGTTTTAGGGTTTCGAAGAAAAGGAATATCAAACGGAGTCCAAACGGAATGAAACCTTCGGGAACGCGATTTTCTCAACGA
Source organism: Triticum dicoccoides (assembly GCF_002162155.2). Classification (NCBI taxonomy): domain Eukaryota; kingdom Viridiplantae; phylum Streptophyta; class Magnoliopsida; order Poales; family Poaceae; genus Triticum; species Triticum dicoccoides. The sequence continues at coordinate 437,437,842 of NC_041380.1, forward strand.
ACAAGACCCGGGAGACTTGGACCCTACGTCAAGAAAGAAAAGAGGAGGCCACGAGGTAGGGGGGCGCGCCTACCCCCCAGGCATGCCCTCCACCCTCGTGGGCCCCCTGTTGCTCCACCGACGTACTCCTTCCTCCTATATATACCTACGTACCCCCAAACGATCAGATACGGAGCCAAAAACCTAATTCCACCGCCACAACTTTCTGTATCCACGAGATCCCATCTTGGGGCCTGTTCTGGAGCTTCACCGGAGGGGGCATCGATCACGGAGGGCTTCTACATCAACACCATAGCCCCTCTGATGAATTGTGAGTAGTTTACCTCAGACCTACGGGTCCATAGTTAGTATCTAGATGACTTCTTCTCTCTTTTTGGATCTCAATACAATGTTCTCCCCCTCTCTTGTGGAGAACTATTTGATGTAATCTTCTTTTTGCGGTGTGTTTGTTGAGACCAATGAATTGTGGGTTTATGATCAAGTCTATCTATGAATAATATGTGAATCTTCTCTGAATTCTTTTATGTATGATTGGTTATCTTTGCAAGTCTCTTTGAATTATCTATTTGGTTTGGCCTACTAGATTGATCTTTCTTGCAATGGGAGAGGTGCTTAGCTTTGGGTTCAATCTTGCGGTGTCCTTTCCCAGTGACAGTAGGGGTAGCAAGGCACGTATTGTATTGTTGCCATCGAGGATAACAAGATGGGGTTTTATTCATATTGCATGAGTCTATCCCTCTACATCATGTCCTCTTGCTTAAGGCGTTACTCTGTTTTTAACTTAATACTCTAGATGCATGCTGGATAGCGGTCGATGAGTGGAGTAATAGTAGTAGTTGCAGGCAGGAGTCGGTCTACTTGTCTCGGATGTGATGCCTATATACATGATCATACCTAGATATTCTCATAACTATGCTCAATTCTGTCAATTGCTCAACAGTAATTTGTTCACCCACCGTAGAATACTTATGCTCTCGAGAGAAGCCACTAGTGAAACCTATGGCCCCCGGGTCTATCTTTATCATATTAATCTCCTACTACTTAGTTATTTCCTTTTGCTATTACTTTGCCTTTATTTTACTTTGCATCTTTATCACAAAAATACCAAAAATATTATCTTATCATATCTATCAGATCTCACTCTCGTAAGTGGCCTTATAGGGATTGACAACCCCTATTTGCGTTGGTTGCGAGGATTTATTTGTTTTGTGCAGGTACGAGGGACTCACACGTAGCCTCCTACTGGATTGATACCTTGGTTCTCAAAAACTGAGGGAAATACTTATGCTACTTTGTTGCATCATCCCTTCATCTTCGGGGAAAACCAACGAAGTGCTCAAGAGGTAGCATGTTCCAAGTGGCGTGAGTTGCGAAAATATTCCGCATCGTTTCAAATGAAGACCAAACTCGTAACTCAAATATTCTCCTCCACGATTAGATCATAGAAACTTTATTTCCTTGTTACGATGATTTTCCACTTCACTCTAAGTTCTTTGAACTTTTCAAATGTTTCAGACTTATGTTTAAGACCCATATCTGCTCAAATCATCTGTGAAGGTCAGAAAATAATGATACCTGCCGCGAGCCTCAACACTCATCGGACCCCATACATCAGTATGTATTATTTCCAATAAGTCAGTTGCTCGCTCCATTGTTCCGGAGAACGGAGTCTTAGTGATGCTCCAAGACGCTCCAAGCAAAACACATATCATGTGGCGAATAAAAATATAGCTCCAAGTAAAGTTACCGATACACGAAGACGAAAGGGGGGACGCCGTCCGGGGCATCCCCAAGCTTAGGCTTTTTGGTGTCCTTGGATTTTACCTTGGGGTGCCTTGAGAATCCCCAAGCTTAGGATCTTGCCTCTCCTTGTTCCATAATCCATCAAATCTTTACCCAAAACTTGAAAACTTCACAACACAAAACTTAACAAAAAATCTTCGTGAGCTCCGTTAGTAAAAGAAAACATACCACCACTTCAAGGTACTGTAATGAACTCATTCTTTATTTATATTGGTCTTAAACCTACTGGATTCCAACTTCTCTATGGTTTATAAACTCTATTACTAGCCATAGATTCATCAAAATAAGCATAATCATTCTCATCATTAATAGTATGGATAGTGATACGTCTCCAACGTATCTACTTTTACAAACACTTTTGCCCTTGTTTTGGACTCTAACTTGCATGATTTGAATGGAACTAACCCGGACTGACGCTATTTTCAGCAGAATTACCATGCTATTATTTATGTGCAGGAGCAAACGTTCTCGGAATGACCTGAAACTTCACGGAGCCACTTTTCAGAAAATAAGAAAAATACCTGCCAAAGATGAAGGCCAGGGGGCCCACCGTCTCTCCACGAGGGTGGGGGGCGCGCCCCTACCTTGTGGGCCCCTGTTGCCTCTCCGACTCCAACTCCACCTCCACCTCCATATATTGAGTTTCGATGAGAAAAAAATCAGAGAGAAGAAATCATCGCGTTTTACGATACAGAGCCACCGCCAAGCCCTAAAACCTCTCGGGAGGGCTGATCTGGAGTCCGTTCGGGGCTCCGGAGAGGGGAATCCGTCGCCATCGTCATCATCAACCATCCTCCATCACCAATTCATGATGCTCACTGCCGTGCGTGAGTAATTCCATCGTAGGCTTGCTGGACGGTGATGGGTTTGATGGGATCTATCATGTAATCGAGTTAGTTTTGTTAGGGTTTGATCCCTAGTGTCCACCATGTTCTGAGATTGATGTTGCTATGACTTTGCTATGCTTAATGCTTGTCACTAGGGCCCGAGTGCCATGATTTCAGATCTGAACCTATTATGTTTTCATCAATATATGAGTGTTCTTGATCCTATATTGCAAGTCTATAGTCACCTATCATGTGTTATGATCCGTTAACCCCGAAGTGACAATAATCGGGATACTTACCGGTGATGACCGTAGTTTGAGGAGTTCATGTATTCACTATGTGTTAATGCTTTGTTCCAGTTCTCTATTAAAAGGAGGCCTTAATATCCCTTAGTTTCCGTAAGGACCCCGCTTCCACGGGAGGGTAGGACAAAAGATGGCATGCAGGTTCTTTTCCATAAGCACGTATGACTATGTTCGGAATACATGCCTACATTATATAAATGAACTGGAGCTAGTTCCGTGTCACCCTAGGTTATGACTGTTACATGATGAACCGCATCCGACATAATTCTCCATCACTGATCCATTGCCTACGAGCTTTCCATATATTGTTCTTCGCTTATTTACTTTTCCGTTGCTGTTGCTATCATCACTACAAAATACCAAAAATATTACTTTTACTACTATTACCTTTTGCTACCGTTATCACTACTATCATATTACTTTGCTACTAAACACTTTGCTGCAGATATTAAGTTTCCAGGTGTGGTTGAATTGACAACTCAGCTGCTAACACTTGAGAATATTCTTTGGCTACCCTTGTGTTGAATCAATAAATTTGTGTTCAATACTCTACCCTCGAAAACTGTTGCGATCCCCTATACTTGTGGGTTATCAAGACTATTTTCTGGCGCCATTGCCGGGGAGCATAGCTCTATTCTTTGAGTCACTTGGGATATATATCTGCTTATCATTATGAAGAACTTGAGAGATCCAAAAACCAAGATTTATCCCTCAACTACGAGGGGAGGTAAGGAACTGCCATCTAGCTCTGCAGTTGATTCACCTTTCTGTTTTGAGTAAGCTTGCGACACCTACACCTGCTTCTGCTATTCGTTCAAATATGTTAGCATGTTATTCATGATGCCACTTCTGCTATGCATGATACTTATGATGAAACTACCTCTATGCCTGATACTACTATGTCACTTAGTGCTTTTCTTGATGAACAACTTGCTAGGGCTAGAGAAATTGAAAATATTGAATCTGATGATACTGATGAAAGTGATGATGAAGAACCACTTGCTATTCCTAAGGGTTATGTATTTGATAAAGATGCTTCTTTAGCCATTTTAGCTTGCAAAAATAGAACTGGACTTCAAAAAATTATTAGCTAAATGGAGTAAGCAATCCCTAAATGATAGAATGAAACCCGACCCTGCTTTGGCTACTTCACCCATCTTTGTTACTGATAAGGATTATGAATTCTCTGTTGATCCTGATATAATCACTTTGGTTGAATCTGACCTTTTCATGGTTATGAATCTGAAACTGTTGTGGCACATCTTACTAAACTGGATGATATAGCTATCCTGTTCACTAAAAATGAGAGAACTCGCTACTTTTATATCCTTAAAATATTTCCGTTCTCATTAAAGGGTGATGCTAGGATATGGTTTAATTATCATGATCCTGGTTGTGTGTGTAGTCCCCAGGATATGATTTATTACTTCTCTGCTAAATATTTCCCTGCTCATAAGAAACAAGCTGCCTTAAGGGATATATATATATATATATAATTTTGTGCAAGTTGAAGAAGAGAGTCTCCCACAAGCTTGGGGGAGGCTTCTCCAATTACTTAATGCTTTGCCTGATAATCCTCTTAAGAAAAATGAAATACTTGATATCTTTTATAATGGACTAACCGATGCCTCTAGACATTACCTGGATAGTTGTGATGGTTCTGTTTTTAGGGAAAGAACACCGGATGAAGCTGAAATTCTATTGAATAATATGTTGACAAATGAAAATAATTGGACACCTCCGGAGCCAATTCCTGAGCCTATTCCTAAACCAACTCCGAAGAAGAGGGGTATTCTATTTCTCAGTCCTAAAGATATGCAAGAGGCAAAGAAATCTATGAAAGAAAAAGGTATTAAAGCTGAAGATGTTAATAATTTGCCTCCTATTGAAGAAATACACGGTCTTAATTTACCGCCTGTTGAAGAAACATATAATCTTAATCCTTTACCTATTGAAGAAACACATGGCCTTGATAACCCGACACAGGTAGTAAAGTTAAATTCTCTCTATATATATATGATAAAGCTGTAACCCCATTTACTAAATTTGCTAGCCCATGCTTAGATGAGTTTGATAAATTTATGGCTAAGCAAGAAGATTTTAATGCTTATTTTGGTAGACAATTGAAATACAATTCAAATATGCTTAGACACTTGGGTGATTATATGGCTAATGTTAAAAGTGAACTTAAACTTATTAGTAAACATGCTTCTATGGTTACCACTCAAGTAGAACAAGTACTTAAAGCTCAAAATGATTTGCTCAATGAATTGAATAGTAAAGATAATGATAATGATATTAGAGTGGCTACTAGAACTGGTAGAATGACTCAGGAACCTTTGTATCTTGAAGGCCATCCTAAGAGAATTGAGCAAGATTCTCAGAGAAATAATATAGATGCACCTAGTTCTTCTAAAAAGAAGAAAAAGAAAAATGATAAGACTTTGCATGCTTCTAGTGATCCTATTGTTGAAGCACCTGAGAATCCAAATGATATTTCTATTTTTGATGCAGAAACACAACCTGGTAATGAACCTGAAACTAATGATAATGTTAATAATAATGTTCATGATGATGCCCAACCTAGTAATGATAATGATATAGAAATTGAACCTGCTATTGATCTTGATAACCCACAATCAAAGAATCAGCGTTATGATAAGAAAGACTTTGTTGCTAGGAAACATGGTAAAGAAAGAGAACCCTGGGTTCAGAAACACATGCCCTTTCCTCCTAAACCATCCAAGAAAAAGGATGATGAGGATTTTGAGCGCTTTGCTGAAATGATTAGACCTATCTTTTTACATATGCGATTAACTGATATGCTCAAAACCAATCCTTATGCTAAGTATATGAAAGATATTATTACAAATAAGAGAAAGATACCGGAAGGTGAAATTTCCACCATGCTTGCTAATTATACTTTTAAGGGTGGAGTACCAAAGAAACTTGGAGATCCAGGAGTACCCACTATACCATGCTCTATTAAAAGAAACTATGTTAAAACTGCTTTATGTCATCTTGGAGCCGGTGTTAGTGTTATGCATCTCTCTTTATATCGTAGACTTGATTTGAATAAGTTGACACCTACTGAAATATCTTTGCAAATGGCTGATAAATCAACTGCTATACCTGTTGGTATTTGTGAGGATGTGCCTGTTGTAGTTGCAAATGTTACTATTTTAACGGACTTTGTTATTCTTGATATTCCCGAGGACGATAGTATGTCTATTATTCTTGGAAGACCCTTTTTGAATACTGCAGGGGCTTTTATTGATTGCACTAAGGGCAATGTCACTTTTCATGTTAATGGTAATGAGCATACGATACACTTTCCGAGGAAACAACCTCAAGTTCATAGTATCAACTCTATTGGAAAAATTCCATCGATTGTATTTGGAGGTTTTGAATTTCCTCTTCCTACTGTCAAGAAGAAATATGATATTCTTATTATTGGGGTTGTGCATATCCCCGTTGAGGTAACATAGTGTTATTCGAAATTTCTCCGGTTCCATGTTATTCAGAATGAGTTCGTTAACAAGATTTGATCAACCTTGTTAGTGGATTCCTTTTGATGATCATGAGATGGATGGAACTAGAAGGCACAACTTTCTATATCCCACTTTTACTTTCTGTTATTTATATTAAATAAAATAAAAAAAATATTTGTTTGTCTGTTATCTGATTATCCGTGCAATATAAAAATACCTCGAAAATAAAAGTTCTCCAAATGCCCTGAAAATTAAACATGATTTTTTCTAGAATATTTGAGGATTTATGGAACAGAGAACACACCAGGGGGGGCAACCACCTTGCCACGAGGGTGGAGGGTGCGCCCACCCCTCTAGGCCGCGCTCCCTGCCTCGTGGGCCCATGGTGGCCCTCCTCCACTTATTCCTGCACCCACACACTTCATCTTCCTCCCACAAACATGAATATCCAGCTTAAGCACGAGTTCTAGCTCATCTTGCTGCCATTTTCGATCTCCTTGCTCAAAGCACCTCTCACAAAACTACTTGGGGAGATTGTTCCTTGGTATGTGACTCCTCCCTTGGTCCAATTAGTTTTTGTTCTAGTGCTTTATTCATTGCATATTTTTGCTGCTTAGGTGACCCTGTTCTTGAGCTTGCATGTCAAATTTATATGGTCAAAAGTAGTTTTGATGCATGATATAGGCCCTAGGCACTTGTAGGAGTAGTTACTATCAATATTATTGAGTTTGGTTTACTTTTATTTTGAAGTTACTAAAAAATTTCAGAATTTATCAGAGGAAGAAAAATGCTTAGGAAAATGTTCCAAGGTGGTTCTTCAAAGAAGCAAGGACCCATGCTTGCAATGCGTGATGCTGACGAAGAGCCACCAAGAGACGCTCCAGTGCGTCCTTTTGAGTGGCCTTCTGAAAATTTTATGGATCAAGCAGGAATAAAAGAAGAATTCAATGCATATTTGTGTAACGCTGATCTGGTGAGCTTCGAGGAAGAGAAGTGCAGTCAGTATCATGAGCTCACTAGCTCCTTTGTGAGGAGGTTTGAATTTTCCACTTCACGTAATTCTCCAACTGTCCTATTTGATCTTTATGATAAATCTTATACCATGGACTTAGAGGATTTTACCACTGCATGCAAACTTCCACAATGGGGTAGGATAAGGGATCCTCGCAAATCTGAATTTACCACTGCTGTCCGACTGGCAAGAGTTAAAGGCAGGAACGGGCGCCCACACGAAAAAAATGGCTAGGGACTAACGGACTAATATAACAAAAGCCGGTTTTTTCTCTCACCGCCGACTGGCTACCAGAGTAGCCGGCCGACCGGTTTCCATTCACTTCACTTCAATCCAAGAAAGCTCAAGTACTTGCCTCCCCAAAGAGGGAAGGCGGCAAAGGAAAAGGCCTAAGGATAAAAAGCATACGCAAATGGGAACCAGACATGCACATAATAATATTTACATAAAAGACCTCCAAGAGGCCAGCATTCAACATAGTTTGGATACACCCCCAGTGGGTGGAACTGCGAAAACTTAATGAAGATTGTTCAAAAGACAACAAGCAGGAAAGATAAAGACGGCACGTCAAGCCGGCGGAGCGACCGACGAGCCGGACTGGTTGGCGGAGACGGTCGTGCCGGCTGAGGGAGCGGCCGGCTGGCGAACTTCGGCTTGGTCGCCGCCTCCCGCAGAGGGCGCGCTTCCACGCGCCTTGTTGCTGGAGGCACGGTCGGCCTGAGGTCGGCCGGTTGTTCCACCAGCCGGCTCGACGTCTTCGCCGTCCTCCTCTTCGTCATCCTCGCCCTCGTCGCTGGAGGCAATCTCCTCCGCCGAGTCCTCGCCCACCACCGGGTTCAGCCTGAACCACTCCTCCGGCTGAGCAACACCGTCATCATCGATTTCGGGTGTGAAAACGCTGATGTCGGTGCACTCGGCGATCGTCGAAGCTCGTTGGGCGATAGCCGGCCTCACCTCCTCCAGCTCCGCATCGGCCTCCATCCGCCAAGTGCGTAGCTGGTCCAGACTCAGCCCTGGGTACCAAGCCCGAACGAACTCCAACGCCCGCCCGGCTCTGAGGCGGGCCGCCGACGCCTTCCAAGCTTCAAAGCGACCGACTGCGACCTCTAGCCAGTCGGCAGTTCGGCTTAGGGTGCGGGGGATTGTCTCGCCGGGCCAGAGGGCGGCCAACACTTGCGCCCCGGCACGTTGTAGCCGGCGAAGCATCCGATGAGCCGGCTGCAGCCGCGCTTGGACAGCCAAGAGCTGCTCCTCAAGCGTCCGGTTCGCATCCGGCGCGATGTTGGCCCCCGCCTGACGGCGCGCTTTGCGATGGGCCTCAATGCTTTGGGCGGCGAAGGCGGAGTAGCCGGGGAAGTAGTCTGCACCAAAAAACAAGCAGCAGCTCAAGTTAAGCCAAAAGCCCAGGCGGCAAGGGGCAGGAGAGGGGCGAGGAAGGCGGCTTACCTTCGATCAAATCCTCGATCCGGCCGAAGCCTTCATCCAGGGCTCGCCGGGTCTCAGCCCAACTCGCCGCCTCGGTTTCATACTCTGCCTTCAGGGCAGCTTCGCTATCCTGCGCCGCCTGCAGGGCCGCCTTGTGGCTCTCCTCTTGGTCGGCCAGCTTCTTGGCTAGGCGATCTCGTTCCTGAACCAAGGCGGCGTACTCGGCCTCCTTGGTATGAAGGGCGGCCTTCGCTTCGCTGAGCTCCTTCCTCAAGTCGGCGTTGGCCCCTGAAGACAAAGAAAAAGAAAAAATCAATAAGGGAAGAGTCGTCGAGAAAGATCTGACCCGACTGCTCAGCAGTCGGCCCGAATCTCGGGGACTACACCCAGTGGGTGCACTGACGCGCCCCACAGGAGACAGACAAGATTGAGTACTTACTTCGGCTGTCGGCCAGGTCGTCGGTCCTCCGGCTCAACTCCCGAGCCTGGGAGTTGAAGGTGGTAGCACGGAGGTTGCGATATTCCTGGAAGTTCAGACAAGAGGAAAAAATAAGGTAGCCGTCAAGAAAGATCCAACCCGACTGCGCAGCAGTCGGCCCGAATCTCGGGGACTATACCCAGTGGGTGCACTGACGCGCCCCCACGGAAGAAATCAAGAGAGCAAAGCGGCCAAGAATGAAGGACTTACCCGAATGGTGGCTCGCGTTGACAGGAACTCCTGGGTGAACTGTTGCAGCAGGGCGGCCTGAGCTTGCGGCCGGCTCCGGACCCCTTGAGCCGCCACATTCAGCTCGCCAGTCCCTCCGCTGGGAGTCCACTCGGATGTGGCAGTGCTGGCCGCCTCCAAATCTTCCGCCGACTGGCTCGCGCCCGCGACTCGGCGCGACTCCGGCGGGGCGGCGCCTCCCCCTGCGCGTCGGCCCGTCATCGGCTGCACCTCGAGTCCGGCTCTGCCCTCCGGCTCGCCCCCGGCCGGCCCCTCTGGCGCCGCTGACGACTGGCCGCCTTGGCCCGCTCCGGTTGGCGCGGCTGGCGGCGTTCTCCTTGCAAAGGCCACGGGGTCCTCCCCCCTCTCCATCAGAGGCGGGCCTTGGACGATCTCCTCCTCCAAGGGCAATGGGGTGTCGGGGGCCATGGCTCGGAGGGGAATGGCGAGCAGCGGAGGCTGGTTGCGCGAACTCTCCGCCTCCGTCTCCGCGGTCGCCGCCTCCGTCTGGGCCTTGACTGCCGCGTCGGCCTGCTCCCTCGCCGCCTGGGCGGCCGCTTTCTCCGCTGCCTCGCGCTCCTCCCGTGCTTCACGGGCGTTCCGCTCTGTGGCGTCCCTGAGGTCGGCACGGGGGTCCACGCGGCGGGAGCTTGAAGAACCTCCAGTCGGCCCCACTATGGAGCCGCCCAGACCACGCTCAAGGAAAAGCGGCGCCCTGTCCAGCAAGCGGAAGAAGTTAAGAAGAACGCTCTAACAAGAAGAGAATAACAAAGAGCATGCGGCAGGGCAATTGAAGACTTACGCTGAGACCGCGTGAGGCTGCTTCACCGCCTTGCGGAAGCAGGACGCTTTCGCAGCCGCCTCGTCTCGCTTGGTCGCCGCGGTGGAGGCTTTGGACTTCTTCGGCCGACTGCCGAAGAGGCCTGAAGCGGCCTGGCGCTTCTGTGCGCCGCCACCGGCAACCGGCGCGATAGACGAGCCCGCGCCCTGATGGTCGGCCGTCGGCTGGCGACGCGGGGCGACTTCGGCTTCGAAATCATCCGGCCAGTCCTCGAAGCTGGCGGTGAGCCTTGTGCCCCCGGGCTCGGCGTCGTCCCCCACGACGGCGTCTTCCATGGCGGCCGCCCCCAAGTCCGGATCATCGACGTCGTCCACCGTGCGGTCGGGGGCATACTGACGTTCTATCCCCGCTGTCCCGGTCGTCAGCGGGAGAAGGGGGTTCTGCATAAGAAAGACCGACTGATTAGAAGCCGTCCATCGTAAAGCCGGCTACCCATGAAAAGGAGAAAGAGAAGAAAAACTTACCACGGGCGGAGGGTTGGCGCGAGAATACGGCGCCTTGCCGTATCGCCAGTCTTCGGCGAGCTTGCAATTTGAGATGTAGTTTACCATATACGATACCTCCGCATGAGGCATCTCCCTGGTGCTCAGCCGGCTTGGGTCGAAGCGGCCGCTCATCTGGCACATCATGTGGGGCCGGCTCTAGAGAGGAGATACCCGGTGCTCCACAAAGGAGGCCACCAAGTCGGCCCCGTTCAGGCCCTCCGACTGGATCATTACCCAAAGCCGGGAGACGGCGGCGTTCCCGGCCTGAGACAGTGACCGGGACAGGAAACTCCACGAGGGCTGCCTCCCAGCCGGCGGGCCGGCTACGTAAGCCGGCAGGTTGACGTGGTCTCCTTGCTCGGCGACGTTCTTCACGTAGAAATACGATTTCTGTCAGATCTTCACCGACTGGATCAGGGGGATGGGCGGGAACGGGTTGTTCTCGCTCGCCCTCCTCATGGCGATGAAGGCCCCGCAGGGGGCGGGCACGCCCGGGACGACGGTGCCGAGCTTGCTCTGGAAGAACTCTCCCCAGAGCTCCAGCGTGGGGAACAGCCCCAAGAAGCCTTCGCAGAGGGAGACGAAGGCCGACAGCAGCATCACCGCATTGGGCGTGAGGTGATGCGGCTGGAGGTTGTAGAACTCGAGGAAGGAGCGCAGAAATCCGCTCGCCGGAAGGCCGAAGCCGCGCAGGAAGTGCGAGCGGAAGACGACCCGCTCACCCTTCTCCGGCACCGGCGAGATCTCCGTCTTCGGCCCCAGACGGACCCGCACGAGGTTGGCGTCGGGCAGGCACCGGGTCTAGCGTAGGAACTCCACGTGATCCTCATGGACATTGGAGTCGTCCCACGAGCTTGACAGCACCATGGGAGCGAGGCGATGTGGAGGCGCGGCGGCGCTGAGACGGGAGGCTGCGGCGGCAACGAGAGGAAGAAGCAAGGACCAGAGGGGCGGAGTGAGAGAGAGCGTGCGAACCTCTGCCGTTCCCCCTCCTCCCCCTACTTATAGGCTCGCGAGGCGGGACCGAGGAGGCACGGTGTAGGGAAGCGTGGGGATCGATCGTGCCCACTCCCCCACGTCCCGTGATTACTGTGCCATGATGGTGGAATAAAAACCGCCGCAGGAAGGCGAGCGGCCCATTTGGGCCACGGAAGATCCGCGCTCGGACCGAGGCCTGCAAGCGGCAGGCCTGGGCCTGCGGCAATGTCCCGTCGCGCGCGTGCGTTGGCAGGATTACCTCGCCACGTAGTCCGCGTCCCCGCCTGCGAGAACCGGGGCTCTCTGAAGTCGGCGTGCTCAAGCAAAGCCGGCTCTTCAGGATAGGAAGCTGACCAAGATTCTCGTCCCACTGTCCGCCTCGAGGCTCGATCAGCTTCGGGGACTACTGTCGGAGTAAATAGCCATGGGTAGCCTAGCCGGCTTCCCCTGGTCCTTCTGAAAAAATTACGAGCCCGTCCGGCTCTCAGGAGTCCAAGACATGGGGTCGCCTTCCCCTGGCTGGCTGTCACCCAGGCCAGTTCGAAGAAGGCGGCCCAACTTTACCCCTCATAAAGAAAACCATGGGTGGCCGACTCGAGGAAGCCGGCTCCAAGATGCCGACTCCAAAAAAGCCGGCCATGAGGAGGCCGACTCCAAGAAACCGGCTCCCATAAAGCGGTAGAGACCGTACCCTCAAAGTTTGCACCCACCTAATGGTGGTGCGACGGGCTGTGGCTACAGTGAAGCCTGCCACCCCCGAACCCCGGAGCACGCCTGGCACAGTACGCCGTACGGAGTAGGCATGGCCCGTCCGGCGCGGCACTGTTGCCATGTTGACCTTGGTGTCACCCACGACGGGCCACCAGCGTGGCCCATAGATGGTGGGCCCCTTCGGGCAGACAGACGTCCGCAGGCGGCGACGCCTCCAACCAGTCGGCCCAATACAGAGTCGGCTCCCCGCGGCCGGCTTGCCGCCTCCCTCGAAGGAGACGCCCCATTAAGGAGACAAGACGCGGTGAGGCTACAACGATCGCTCGACGGGCGACGACACTGTAGCCGCGCCAACCACGACGAAGCCCACGTCACCAAGATGAAGCCACAGTAACCAGCCGCCGACCAGGCCCTGGACCGTGGGGCCTGCCTGTCGACCAGGTGGCCGGTAGCCGGCGGGACCCACCATTCGGCGGGCCCCAACAGCCGGCGCAGAAGCCGGCGAGCGCAGTCACAGACAACTGGGCCCCGCGCCCGGTCGGATTACCATTGTACCCCCGGGGGGTAGGCCTATATAAACCCCCCGGGGCACTCATGCAAAGGGTTCGACCCCCTGCTAGTTCTAAACACCCCACAAGGAGAAGAAGCAGGCTAGCCGTGCCCTTCTTCCTCCTCCTACCAAACAGCTCACGGAGCATTGTGTAGCTACTTGTTCGACTAGTGAACATGCGGAGACCCCGTAGAGCAGCAGTAGGGGTGTTATCTCCAAGGAGAGCCCCGAAGCTGGGTAAGATCCGCCCGCGTGCATGTCTTCGCCTTATCCGTTTCCAGGCACCGGCGATGTCTTACTGGCTCCCACAATGATAAGCCACCCGTTGGCATATGTCGCACCTACCACCCGACATTTGGCGCCCACCATGGGGCTAGGTGCACCGTCGTCCGGAGACCTGTTCTGGACGGGAACCCTCTTCCTCCCCCGCGAGCGTAGCCAGCCCGGCACGCCCGATGGTGCTTGCCACGACGCGCTGCAAGGCGTCACCAGCATCTGCGCGGCGAGCAGCCTCGCCGATCTCCTCGAGGAAACCCTCATCTCCGACGAGCTCGCCTCCGATGCGGGCACCGACCACCTCGCCAACCTTCTCGGTCGGCTCCATGTCTCCAGCGAGCCCGCTGCGGACCTAGAGTCGGTTGGCTCCACCGACCCGATGCCTGTCGACTCCGACACGGCCTCGTTCGATGCCTTCCCCACCAACGTCACGATCTACAACGACCCGCTTCCTTGAGCCGACGGCTGTGATGCTGCCACTACCGAAGTGATGGTTGTCGGCCACGGCAGCCCGGCCGACGAGAGCGCCCACGACGCCCCGCACGCGGCGGTCCACGACTTGTTCACCCCCCTCCCGGCTAACGCCAACGACGAAGCACTGGAGGCACGCCGCCTCGCCCTCCTCGCAGAAGTCCGGAGGCTGGCTTCCGTAAGACGCCTCACTGAGGCCTATCAGCGCGAAGCTGACCGCGCCGCCTTCGGCACGCCGGCCCCGGGCGGGCCGAGCCGGGCCGGTCTTGTCAAGCAACGCGGCACCGTCATCGCCGAAATGCTGGGAGTCGACCGCCCGGTCTATGCCACTCCGCTCAAGAACTTGCATGCCGCCCAGGCGGCCGTAGACGAGTTGGACGGCTTGGAGGTCGGACCTCCCCCACATGACCCGGCGCATCCAGCAACTGATTGACGCAGCCGCGCAGCGACATGAAGCAGACGCCCGCGCGGGAAGCCCTCCCCCGCGCCGAGATCACGGCGTGACGTCCCGAACGTCGGCTACGAGCGACACCCGCGCGCGGCGCGAGCAAGAGCCGACTGCCAGCCGCAGCCGGACCCAAATCTCCATCGAGCGAGACGCGGACGGCCGTCCCCAAGCCATGGAATGGCCCGGCAACCCGCCTCCGCCTTGACCCCGTGGGGAGAGATATCCCACCCCGCCGCCAGTGGCGCACCCGACTCTCAGCGGCTGACTGGGTCGCCGCGAAGGAGTCGGCGAGAACGACGCCCGCCATCGGATCGACCGCTTGGCACGATCCCTGGCATTGGAAGAAGAAGACGATGTCGGCCCGCCTTGTTTCAGCCCCCGCATCCACGATGAGCCCTTCCCCAAAGGGTTCTCGCTCCCAAGAGACACGCCCAAGTACAACGGCTCCGTGAAGCCGGAAGATTGGTTGATCGACTACTCCATGGCGGTCAGCATAGCCAACGGCAACCGGCGCGTTGCCGTGAAGTACGTGCCCCTCATGCTGCAAGGCACGACGCGGACCTGGCTCAACAGCCTCAAGCCTCTCAGCATCAACAGCTGGCTAGATTTCACCGAAGCTTTCATCCGCAACTTCACCAGCACCTACAAGCGGGCCCCCAAGCCCAGACAGCTCTCCTTGTGCGTACAAGGCCCCGCCGAGTCCACTCGCGATTACCTCACGCGTTGGGCCGAGCTCCGCAACTCTTGCGAAGGGGTGCACGAGGTGCAAGCCATAGAATACTTCATAGCCGGATGCCGAGAAGGCACCCTCCTCAAGCACAAGCTCCTCTGCGACGAGCCGACTACCCTCGACGAGCTTCTGGACATAGCGGACAAGTACGCCACCGCCGACTCCTCGATGAAGACCGAGCTTCGGGTAGACGCGTCCGAAAAGGTACTCAACCCGGCGCCCAAGACGACGGCTGGGGATTCTGACCGACACCCCCGCTCGAACGACCACAAGCGCAAGGGCCCCGCGCCGCCTCCCGCCAGTCGGCAGGTGGCCACAGTCAAAGACGCGCCGCCTGAAGGGCGGCCCGCGCCCAAGAAACCCAAGGGCGGCCGGCCGGCTTGGCAGCCGGCTTTCTCCTACGAGCAAACTCTCGACGCCCCGTGCAAGTTCCACAGCGGCGCGAAGCCGTCCAACCACACAACCCGGAAGTGCCATTGGCTCACCTGAATCTCCAAAGGCGAGCGGCTCACGCCGCCTCCGCCTCCGCCGCCTCCGGCAGCTCGGCCCGCGGTCGGAGCCGTGCATGACGAGTTCCCTGACGAGCAAGCAACCTACAGCATCTTTACAAGCCAGCCCGAAGGCCGGCGCAGCAAACGCCGAGAGCGCCAGGAAGTCAGCGTGGTCGCTGCCAACCCCGCCGGACACATGCATTGGTCAGAAAAGCCCATCAGCTGGAGCCGGGCCGACCATCCAGAGGTGATGCCGTATCCCGGCTCTTATGCTTTGGTCCTGGAAGCCACCCTTGCAACAGACAGACGCGCCGCCCGCTTCTCCCGTGTGTTGATAGACGGCGGGAGCAGCATCAACATCCTGTACCTTGACACCCTGGAGAAGCTAAACATCAAGACGAAGCAGCTCATGCCTACCCGGACAGTGTTTCATGGCATCGTACCCGGCCTGTCCTGCGCCCCCATTGGCAAGACCAAGATCGATGTGCTTTTTGGGGACAAGGAGCATTTCCGCCGGGAAGCGATCTGGTTTGAAGTGGTGGACCTGGAGAGCCCTTACCATGCATTGCTTGGCCGACCTGCCTTGGCCAAATTCATGGCAGTTCCCCACTATGCATACCTCAAGATGAAGATACCAAGCACCAAAGGCGTCATCACCATAGCCGGCGATTACAAGAAGTCCTCTGAGTGCGCAGCAGCCGGCTGGCCGAGTCCCTTGTGATTGCCGAAGAAAAGAAGATGCTGGACCGAGTCGTGGCCATAGCCGGCAAATAGTCGGCCGTGTCCCTCGACCCCAAGGAGCATGATGCTCAAGGATCTTTTCAGCCAGCCAAGGAGACGAAGAAGATACCTCTTGACCCCGAGCATCCAGAGAGGTTTGCCATCATCGGGGCAAACCTGAACCGCAAATAGGAAGGCGAGCTCGCCGATTTCCTCCGTAAGAATCGGGACATCTTCGCATGGTCCCCCAAGGACATGCCGGGTGTTCCGAGGAAATTCGCCGAGCACAAACTACACGTTCGAGAAGACGCAAAGCCAGTCAAACAACCCCTTCGCCGACTGTCGCAGGAGAAACGCAGGATTGTAGGGGAGGAGATAGCCCGGCTTTTGGCAGCCGGCTTCATTATGGAAGTTTTCTTCCCAGAGTGGCTCGCCAACCCGGTCCTCGTGCTAAAGAAGAACAATAAGTGGCGCATGTGCATAGACTACACAAGCCTCAACAAGGCCTGCCCCAAAGATCCCTTTGCCCTGCCAAGGATAGACCAAGTGATAGACTCCACAGCCGGATGCGAGCTGTTGAGTTTCTTGGATGCTTACTCCGGATATCACCAGATAAAGCTGGATCCGGACGACCGCCTGAAGACCGCCTTCATCACGCCATTTGGAGCCTTCTGTTACCTGACTATGACATTCGGCTTGAGAAATGCCGGTGCCACTTTTCAGCGTTGCATGCAGAAGTGCCTCCTCAAGCAGCTCGGCAGAAACGCTCACGTTTACGTGGACGAAATCATGGTGAAGACGGAGAAGCGCGACACCTTGCTGGGAGACCTCAAGGAAACGTTTGAGAACCTGCGCCGATTTCAAATCAAGCTCAACCCTGAGAAATGCGTGTTCGGAGTGCCAGCCGGCCAGCACCTAGGCTTCCTGGTCTCCGAACGCGGCATCAAATGCAACTCGGTGAAGATCAAGGCCATCGAGAGAATGGCGATCCCCACCAAGCTTCGAGACATTCAGAAGTTCACCGGGTGCTTGGCCTCCTTGAACCGCTTCATCAGCCGGCTCGGCGAGAAAGCTCCCCCCTCTACCGCCTCATGAAGAAGAGCACTCACTTCGAGTGGAACGACCAGGCCAACCAAGCTTTCCACGAGCTGAAGAAGATGCTGGCCACGCCGCCCGTTCTGGCGGCGCCGACTGAGAAAGAGCCCATGCTCCTCTACATCGCCGCAACCAGCCGGGTGGTCAGCACCGTCATCGTAGTCCAACGCCCAGAAGAAGGCCGAGCCCAGCCGGTCCAGAGGCCGGTGTATTATTTGAGTGAGGTGCTGTCCGCCTCAAAGCAGAACTACCCGCACTACCAGAAGATGTGTTACGGCGTGTACTTCACCGCCAAGAAGCTGAAGCCCTACTTTCAAGAGCATCTCGTCACGGTCGTATGCACCGCCCCACTGGCCGAGATCATAGGCAGCCGGGATGCATCCGGCCGGGTGGCGAAATGGGCCATCGAGCTGGCCCCCTACACGATCTTCTACCAGCCCCGCACCGCCATCAAGTCCCAAGCACTGGCCGACTTCCTCGTCGACTGGGCCGAGACCCAGTACCTGCCGCCGGCTCCTGACTCCACCCATTGGCACATGCACTTCGACGGATCCAAGATGCGCACTGGCTTGGGAGCCGGCGTCGTCCTTACCTCTCCCAAAGGCGACAAGCTCAGATACACGCTACAAATCCACTTTGTATCTTCATAGTCTAACGGTCCGGCCAATGGAGATAGTCCGGCTGTCCGGAGACCCCCTAATCCAGGACTCCCTCAGTAGCCCCTGAACCAGGCTTCAATGACGATGAGTCCGGCGCGCAGTATTGTCTTCGGCATTGCAAGGCGGGTTCCTTCTCTGAATACATCACAGAAGAATTTGAATACGAGGATAGTGGCCGACCCTGCAAAATAAGTTCCACATTCCACCGTAGAGAGAATAATATTTTCACAGATCTAATTTGCTGACTTGTCTTAACAGTATGACGTCATGTCATGGCCTGGTGATTATTCGAACCGTTCCCTTTAACCAGCCCCGCTCATAACGCGAGGCAGTTTTTCGACACGTCTTGTCAAAGCAGAGGTCGTGTCCCCTTATTACGGGATTCTCATCAATACGGGCGTGGGAAACCCAACCGCGCCATCAATTGCTGCGCTTGGGGGATAAGCAAGTTTTACCAGGCAAGTGGGGACGCTTAGCTTCGTCCGCCCATATAAAGGGATACGGATTCACCTTTCTATCCACACCTTCTTCCTCCTTTGCTCATCCGTTTTCGCACACTCGAGCTCTAGCGCCCAAGTCCACACTTCCCACCTCAACCTTCTCCAACCATCTCCGGAGCGGGAGGCAGGTGGATAGTCTCCTCCATCACGGAGGGAGACATCAAGAAACTAAGGAGAGCCGGATACCTGCCCGACGACATCGCGCACCGGCTCCCAGATGAGGGGCAGCTCATCCCCACCCCCAGGCCCCGTGAGAGGGTAGTATTCCTCACCCATTTCCTCCGCGGACTGGGATTCCCTCTCCATCCGTTTGTCCGGGGGCTCATGTTCTATTACGGCCTGGATTTCCATGATCTGGCCCCGAACTTCATCCTCAACATCTCAGCATTTATCGTCATGTGCGAGGCCTTCCTCCGCATCAAGCCCCACTTCGGCTTACGGCTGAAGAACTTCAATGTCAAGCCGAAGGTGGTGGGCGGCCGCCAGGCGGAGTGCGGAGGCGCCATGGTGGGCAAGATGCCCAACGTAACATGGCTCGAGGGCTCCTTTGTGGAAACCATAAAGGGGTGGCAATCGGGGTGGTTCTACATCACCGAGCCGCGCGACCCTATATGGGCAGCGGCCGCCGAATTCCGATCTGGCATCCCCACGCTGCTCACCTCCTGTAAAGAGAAGGGCCTGTCCTGGGGTAGTTCGGAAGAGCTGACCGGACTCCAAACATGTATTCAAAACATGGTGAACAAGAAGCTCAAGCTTGTCAACATAGTCTAAGTTATGCTCATCCGCCGGATCCTCCCGTGCCAACAACGGGAGTTCAACTTGTGGGAGTTCGACCCAGCGCAGCACCGAACTTTGAACAGGCTCTTCGACACGACTCATGAAGATGCCTGGAGGGTGCTGTTCAAAAGTGTCGAGGTCCCTCCTCCTATTACTGAGGATTGCGGATTCAGCGCGAAGCGCCAAGCCAGTGCGGTAAGCTGCTTTACCTTTCACAGGATACTTATTATTTTTTTATAGGTTGACTCTCTGTGGGATCTAAACTCACGTAACTTTGACAGGACTGGTAGAAGATGGCCGGACAAATCGACTGTCCGGCTCCTTTGCCCGAAGGCCCCGCAGACGCTCTTCTGGCGAAGATGTTGACTCCGGCCCCTTATACGGTGCCGGAGAAGACCAAGAAGGCCAAGGGAACCCGAAAGAGTTCCCGACGCCAGGTGTCGTTGGACTCACCGTCCGATGATTTTGCAGCGCACTCTTCCCCCGAAGACGAGGAAGAAGAAGAAGATGCTCCCCCATCGACTGGGGGAGACAGGAAAAGGAAGGCCGCCCCAACTGGGGAGGCCGG
Organism: Triticum dicoccoides; assembly: GCF_002162155.2. Classification (NCBI taxonomy): domain Eukaryota; kingdom Viridiplantae; phylum Streptophyta; class Magnoliopsida; order Poales; family Poaceae; genus Triticum; species Triticum dicoccoides. The sequence continues at coordinate 437,457,711 of NC_041380.1, forward strand.
AGGGTCCAAGAAGGGAAGGACTCTCCTTCCAGATAGTTCCACCGCCGCCGACGAAGGCGAATATGAGTGGTTGCCCAGGGCCAAGCCCCCCGGGAGATCATAAGTATTCGAATACCAGAGTAACTCATGGAATTCCTTTGTCGCACTGTTTTCCCTAATCGCCGAACATAATTATGCAGGCCGTCACGAGCCAATATCGAGGTATCATCGGACGACTCCTTGGGCTTGTCGGACATGGATAGCGATCCAGTCCCGACCGCCACCTCCCCTCATCCTGCTGACGACGCCGAGGTGTTGTCTCAAGAGGCACCGGATCGAGGGGAGACAGTCCCGGAGGCGCCTCAAGGCGACCTTCCAGACTCCGGGAGCCGAGGGGACAGGGCCCCTGAGAGCTCCGAGTTCGGCCCTCAGCCGAACACCGTGCCGGACCCTCCAGTGGTTCCGGGCTTGGGCAGGCGGCCTCCTTCTAAGAGGGGCAAGACGCCTGTGCCGGTAAACTCTGTCCATCCAGAGGCGCCGGACAGTTTGCTGGAAGCGCTTCGCAGCGCTTCCATCGACGAGGAGCACCGCACTATCATGAGTGCGGTGATCCAGAAGGTTCAGTCCGCCAAGAGCGGATTGACTGAAGCCTGTGCCAGCCTTCTAACAGTTTTCGAGGTAAGTGTTTTAAAATGTAGTAGAAATATTACCGCATAGACAGTAGCCCCTGATGCTTTGTTCGGTGTCCACAAAGAAAAGCCGAACAGAGGATCAAATAATATCGCAGGAGTCTAATATAAGTGTGTCAATATGCATATGCAGGCTTCGCTGTTGGCGTCCACCGCACTGACTGCGGAGGTCGGCGTACTGAAGCAGGACCTCGAGGGGTCCAGGAAAGAGCTCAGCCTTGCCAAGAGGCAGCTCGAGGAGAACAAGGGTAAGTAATACCCTGTCTATAGATATGTATATATAAAAGAGGACGCGATTGCAAAATGACAGGATCATCGTATGTTTGCCAGGAGCCACGACCGAGGTGGCGACCCTGAAGCAAGCTCTAACCAAGGCCGAAGATAAAGCGGCCAAGGAGCGCACCGAGCGAGAGAAGCACGAGGCTCGGGTGGGCGAGGTGCAGCAAGAGCTCCAGGCTCTCGTGGCAAGAGCTTCACTCAAAGACGCGGGAGTCTGAGCTTGCCGCGGCCCTCGAGAGTGTAAAGAGTGCCAAGGCCGAAGCCCAAAAGGCCCTCCAAGAGATCGACACGATGAAGAAGATAGCGGCGGGTAAGGCTTTCTATATGAAAAGCAAGCATGTAAAAGTAAATTACCGACTACTTACCCGAATCCGGAGCTCTCCAGGAGCATTCGCAGATCTGCCCCGCAGTGTGTCCGATGCCCCACAATTTTACCAGGCCGAGGATGGGTGCTCAATGGAGAAGTTGTTCTGGTCTCAGTATGCTGAGGCCGAACATCCGGTGCCAATGAGCGACCAGCTGAAGCAGATGGTGGAGCTACATAAGGCGGCCGATCAGGCCATGAAGAGCTTTATAGTCCGTCTGTGGCCTGGCGACGCCTTTCCGAACAGCTTCTTCGGCCTGGTGAGGCGGCTGTGGATGCCTGCCCATGGCTGGAGGTCGTCAAGCGATCTGTCTGCATTGAAGGTGCACGCCGGGCTTTCGCCCGTGTGAAATTGCAGTGGGTCAAGCTAGACGCCGTGAAGCTGATCAAGGAGGGGCCGCCGGAGGGCAAGGAGCACCGCCACCCCGAGATGTACTACGAGGGTGTTCTGCCGGGTGACCGTCTCATCACGGACGAGTGTTCAAAAGATGTAATATTTGAATGAGACTTGCTCGTTTTATCCTGTATGTACGAATACTTATTTCATATGCGCTATGCAACGCTTGTTGGAATTTAAAATATTACCTTCTGTTTGGCTGTTTATCCAATCTGAGAGATGGCTAGTCCTTGGCTTCTGCCCCCATGCCACTAGTGCTGGGATGTTCGGGATAAACTTGAGCACTCTTGTTCCCATGTTTGGGTCCTTCGAGGGAGGTGCTCAGCACAGCGAACAAGGCAACCGGACTAATAATGCTTTATCACTCTCACTTAGCCATAGAATTCTATAATTTTAAATTTCAGCGAAGCCCCTGGTATTCGGAAGGCCGAATTCGGGGCGCAATACACGCCTTTAAGACGGACAGGGCCGGCCCCTCGTTCTAAGCGGCATAAGTCTTTAGGGACTTGAAACCCTCGCCGAACAGCTACCAGTCTCTCGCCTTATCATGACAGTCAGTTTTAGCTTTCTCTACTAAGGTGCTGAACCCAGCAGAACCGGGGAACAATCGTAGTAGTTCTCCTAGCGCTACCTTAGCCGATAGAGCAGAACATAAGGTACCAAAACATAGGAGCCGGGCAAACCCAACATTTGACCAAAGACATGATTCGGAGCTGATGCATATAATGCTATAAGTTCGGGGTGCCGCACTTGTGGAAGTGTTCAGACTTTTCACACCGCATTGTGGGGTACGTAAGCCCCTGGTGTATTGGCCATACCATAGTGTACGGTTGCAAGGCGTCATTAATGATAACTTTTGAACCGCTAAAAGTTTAGGGACACTTAACTAGTTCTGTGGCAAGCTATGGTAGACATTGTTTTACGTATATATATATATATATATATATATATATATATATATATATATATATATATATATATATATATATAACAAGAATGCAATAATAGTCGTAATGTCATGCATTGTTTATTAAAAAATTGCGTTAAAGAAGAGTGATACAGATAGTGCGATAAGCAAAGAGTAGGACTATGTCCCTTCCAAGGGCAAGCTGAGGAATGATATTAAATCGAATATTTCGCTCGTTACTGTAATCAACCTGGGAATTCCGTGGTATGACGTAGTTGTCTACCTCCTTGGTTGCTACATCATGTGTTTGGCAATAGTGCTGCCGGACAGTGTTTCCAGAGATTAAGGTCCTGAAAGAAAAAGAAAATTAACAAAACGGGAAGCGCCTAGTGCGGTTTAGGCCGCGTTTTGGGGCGTGCCACAGTTGTGCCCCCTCCCCATCTGTGCCCATGGTATTTTTAATGCGTAATTATGTATGCGTGGCACGAATTTCGCCACTGGGCTGGGATTGGGGTGGCCACCGCATTCCTACGCGAGCTCAGATCGTGCCAGGCGGTCTATTTGCCGATTGCCCCGAGCGCGCTTGAAGGTGTCCGGGCTTTGAAGCACCGAACTGGTTGATTGCCTTGAGAGGCTGCTTTGCATTTCTGCTGCGAGGTCTACGGTGTGCTCCTCTGTTCGGAGAGAGCGCTCTGTGTTTCCATTGACTGTAATAACTCCGCGAGGTCCTGGCATCTTGAGCTTGAGGTATGCATAATGCGGCACCGCATTGAATCTAGCAAATGCGGTTCGCCCGAGCAGCGCGTGATAACCACTGCGGAACGGGACTATATCAAAGATTAACTCTTCGCTTCGGAAGTTATCCGGGGATCCAAAGAATACCTCCAGTGTAATTGAGCCTATGAAATGGGCCTCTACACCTGGAATGACGCCCTTAAAGGTCGTTTTTGTGGGTTTGATCCTTGAGGGGTCTATACCCATTTTGCGCACTGTGTCCTGATAAAGCAGGTTCAGGCTGCTACCGCCATCCATGAGGACTCGAGTGAGGTGAAATCCGTCAATGATTGGGTCTAGGACCAGTGCGGTGAATCCACCATGACGGATACTAGTGGGGTGGTCCCTGTGATCTAAGGTGATCGGACAGGAGGACCAAGGGTTGAACTTTGGGGCGACTGGCTCCAACGCATATACGTCCCTGAGCGCACGCTTCCGCTCCCTCTTGGGGATGCGGGTTGCATATATCATTTTCACCGTCCGCATTTGCGTGGGAAACCTCTTCTGTCCTCCAGTGTGCGGCCGCCGGGGCTCCTCCTCATCATCGCTATGCAGCCCCTTGTCCTTGTTTTCGGCAATTAACTTGCCGGCCTGCTTGAACACCCAACAATCCCTGTTGGTGTGTGTCGGTGTCAAAACCGGCAGATCTCGGGTAGGGGGTCCCGAACTGTGCGTCTAGGCCAGATGGTAACAGGAGGCAAGGGACACGAAGTTTTACCCAGGTTTGGGCTCTCTTGATGGAGGTAAAACCCTACGTCCTGCTTGATTAATATTGATGATATGGGTAGTACAAGAGTAGATCTACCACGAGACCGGAGAGGCTAAACCCTAGAAGCTAGCCTATGGTATGATTGTTGTTCTGTATGTTGTCCTACGGACTAAAACCCTCCGGTTTATATAGACACCGGAGAGGGTTAGGGTTACACAAAGTCGGTTACGATGGTAGGAGATCTACATATCCGTATCGCCAAGCTTGCCTTCCACGCCAAGGAAAGTCCCTTCCGGACACGGGACGAAGTCTTCAATCTTGTATCTTCATAGTCCAGGAGTCCGGCTGAAGGTATAGTCCGGCTATCCGAACACCCCCTAATCCAGGACTCCCTCGGTAGCCCCTGAACCAGGCTTCAATGACGACGAGTCTGGCGCGCAGATTGTCTTCGGCATTGCAAGGCGGGTTCCTCCTCCAAGTACTTCATAGAAGATTTTGAACACAAAGATAGTGTCCGGCTCTGCAAAATAAGTTTCCACATATTGCCATAGAGATAATAATATTTACACAAATCTAATCTGCTGACGCATTCCGTAGTGTGACACACAACGTCCAAGCCTTTATCTGAGTCGTTTCATTATCCTACCTCAGCGGGTCATGCGAGGCGGTTTCCTTGGCACGTCTTGTTAAAGCAGAGATTGTGTCCCCTTATTCCGGGATTCTCATCAATACGGGCATGGGTAACCCAACCGCGCCATTGAATATGGCGCTTGGAGATAAGCGAGTTTTACCAGGCTAGTGGGGACACGTAGTTGCGTCCACCCATATAAGGGGATAAGGATCCAACTTCTCACCTACGCCTTCTTCCTCCCTTGCTTATCCATTCTCGCGCACTCGAGCTTCAGCGCCCAAGTCCGCACTCCCCACCTCAACCTTCTCCAGCCTTGTCCAGAGCGGGAGGCAAGTGGATGGTCTCCTCCGTCACGGAGGGACACATCAAAAAACAGAGGAAGGCCGGATACTTGTCTAACGACATCGCGTACCGGCTTCCCGAAAAGGGGCAGCTCCTCCCCACCCCAAGGCCCCATGAGAGGGTAGTGTTCCTTCCCCACTTCCTCTATGGACTAGGCTTTCCGATCCACCCATTCGTCCGGGGACTCATGTTCTACTACGGCCCGGATTTCCATGATCTGGCCCCGAACTTCATCCTCAACATCTCGGTGTTTATCGTCGTGTGCGAGGCTTTCCTCTGCATCCGCCCCCATTTCGGCCTATGGCTCAAGACTTTCAATGTCAAGCCGAAGGTGGTGCGTGGCAACCAGGCGGAGTGCGGAGGCGCCATGGTGGGCAAGATGCCCAACGTCTTATGGCTCGAGGGCTCCTTTGTGGAGACCCTGAAGGGGTGGCAATCGGGGTGGTTTTACATCACCGAGTCGTGCGACCCTGAGTGGGTCGCAGCCCCCGAGTTCCAGTCCGGACCCCCAGCGCGGCTCACGTCCTGGAAAGAGACGGGCCTGTCGTGGGGCAGCAAAGGAGAGGTGACTGGACTGCAAACATGCATCCAAACCCCGGTGGACAAGCAGCTCAAGCTTGTCAACGTAGTCCAGGTTATGCTCATCCGCCTGATCCTCCCATGTCAACGACGGGCCTTCAATCTGTGGGAGTTCAACTCGGCGCAGCACCGAACTCTGAGCAGGCTCTTCGACACGACGTCTGAAGATGCCTGGAAGGTGCTTTTCAAGGGCGCCGAGGCTCCCGCATCCGCTACCGAGGATCACGGATTCAGCATGCAGCGTCACGCTAGCGTGGTAAGTTGTTTGTACCTTTTACAGGGTATTAGTTTTCCATAGTTTAACTCAATGTGGGATCTAAGCTCCCTTACCTTTGACAGAGTTGGAAGGCGAAGTCCGGACAGATCGACTGTCCGGCTCCTTTGCCCGAAGACCCAGCCGATGCCCGCTTGGCGAAGCTGCTGGTTCCGGCACCCTATGTGGTGCCGGAGAAGAAGGCCACGAAGAAGGCCACGGGGACTCGAAAGAGTGCCCGGCGCAAGGAGGTGTCGGGTTCATCATCCGACGGCTCCGAGGCGCATTCCTCCCATGAAGACGAGGAGGAAGAAGAAGAGACCTCTCCCCCTCCAGCGGGAGGAGAGAAGAAAAGGAAGGCCGCCCTCTCTGGGGAGGCCGGAGGGTCCAAGAAGGGGAAAACCCTTCCTCCGGACTACTCCACCGACGCCGACGACGGCGGCGAGGAGTGGCCACTCAGGGCCAAGCCCCTGGCGAAATCATAAGTATCCGGATACTAGAGTAATTCATAGTATTCCTTTATTGCACAGCTTTCCCTTATGTCGAATATGATTATGCAGCCCACCCAAAGACCGGCTCGACGCATCGTCGAGCGGTTCACTGGACTCGTCGGATGTGAATTCGCTTCCGACGGCTTCCTCCCCCCGCCCTACGGACAACGCCGAAGTGTTGTCTCAACAGGTTCCAAGTCGGGAGGTGGTGGTCCTGGAGGCGCCGCAAGGCGACCTCCCGGACTCCAGGAGTAAAGGGGATAAAACCCCCCAGGGCTCCATGTCCGGCTCAAGGCTGGACACCGCTCCGGAACCTTCAAAGGTTCCAGAGTCCGGCGGGCGACCTCCTTCTAAGAGGAGCAAGCCCACTGTGCCGGTGACCCCCGTCCAACCAGGGGCACTAGACAATCTGTTGGAGGTGCTCGAAGGCGCCTCCATCAATGAGGAGCACCGCACTAGTGTGGTGGTCCAGAAGGTTCAGTCCGCCAAGAGCGGACTGGCTGAAGCTTGTACTAGCCTTTTAACAGGCTTTCAGGTAAGTAAAGAATGTGTAAATAATATTACCGCATAGACAGTAGCCCCTGATGCTTTGTTTGGCGTTCGGGAAGAAAAGCCGAATAGAGGATCAAACAAAATTCGCAGGAGTCTAACAAAAAGGAGTCAATATGCGTATGCAGGCTTCCTTGCTGGCGTCCGCTGCACTGACTGCGGAAGTGGACACACTAAAGCAGAACCTCGAGCAGTCCGAGAAAGAGCTTGGGCATGCCAAGAAGCAGCTCGAGGACAATGAAGGTAAGAAATACCTTGTTTAAATATATATATATATATATAAAGGTGCAATTGCAAAAAATGACAGGATTATCGTGGCTATTGTAGGGGCCACGTCTGAGGTGGCGACCCTTAAGCAAGCGCTGGTCGAGGCCGAGAAGAGGGCGGCCACGGAGCGCACCGAGCGGGAGAAGTATGAGGCCCAGGTTGGCAAGGTGCGGCAAGAGCTCCAGGCTCTCATGAAAAAACATGAGAGTTTGGAGCTTGACTCAAAGACGCGAGTGTCCGAGCTCGCGGCGGCTATTGAAAATGCCAAGTCTGCCAAGGCCGAATCCCAGAAGGCCCTCCAGGAGTTGGATGAGGTTAAAAAGATAGCGGCGGGTAAGGCATTCTTTATGCAAAGCAAACACATAAATGTGAGTTACTTGTTACTTACCCGAATCCGGAGCTCTCCAGGAGCGTTCGCAGATCTTCCCCGGAGTGTGTCTGATGCCGCCGCATTCTATCAAGCCGAGGAGGGCAGCTCGACAGAGAAGGTGTTCTGGTCTCAGTACGTTGAGGCCGGACACCCCGTGCCCCTGAGCGACCAGCTGAAGCAACTGGTCGAGCTCCACAAGGCAGCCGAACATGCCATGAAGGGCCTCATAGTTCGGCTGTGGCCTGGAGAGGCTCTGCCTGGGAGCTATTTCGGGCTGGTGCGGCGGCTGGTGGGGGCCTGTCCGAGGCTCGAAGTCATCAAGCGCTCCGTCTGCATTGAAGGTGCCCGTAGGGCCCTTGCCCGTGCTAAGGTGCACTGGGGCAAGCTGGATGCTGAGAAGCTTGTGAAGGACGGGCCACCGCCGGGGAAAGAGCATCACAAGACCGAGAATTACTATAAGGATGTTCTGAAGGGCGCCTGCCTTGTGGCGGATGAATGTTCCAAGGATGTATTTTTTGAGTAAAACTCGCTCGTTTTGTCCTATGCGCTGAAAACTTGTTCATATGCGCTAAGCAATGCTGTTGGAATTTAAAATATTACCTTCGGTGCGGCTGTTTATAAATTCTGAGAGATGGCGAGTCATCGGCTTCTGCCCCCGTGCCGCTAGTGCAGGGGTGTTCGGGGATAAACCTGATCGCTCTTTTTCCCATGTTTGGGTCCTTCGAGGGAGGCGCTCAGCCCAACGAACAAGGCAATCGGACTATAATGCGTGAACACTCTCACTTAGCCATAGAATTCTATAATTTTAAATTTCGGCGAAGCCCCTGGTATTCGGAAGACCGAGTTCGGGGCGCTATCCACGCCTTGGCCGGATAGAGCCGACTCCTTGCTCTAAGAGGCATAAGTCTTTAGGGACTCGAAAAAACCTCTCGAACAGCAACCAGCTCTCGCTTCATCATGGCAGTCAGTTTTAGCTTTCTCCACTGAGGTGCTCGACCCAACTCAACTGGGGCACAATCGCAGTGGTTCTCCTAGTGCTACCTTAGCCGATATAGCGGAATGTAAGGCACCAAAACATAGGAGCCGGGCAAACCCAACTATTGACCCAAGACATGATTCGGAGCCGATGCATATAATGCTATAAGTTCAGGGTGCCGCACTTGTTAAAGTGTTCGGACTTCTCACACCATATTGGGGGATACTAAAGCCCCTGGCGTATTTTGACCATACCAAAGTGTACGGGTGCAACATGTCGTTAAGGAACATATATTTTAAAAAAAGAGTAATGTGAAGATAGACAAAAGCTATGCATTGTTTATTAAAAAGGGGTGCGATCAAAGCAGAACGATACAAATAATGCGATAAGCAAAAAGGTTGGACTATTTAACATGTCCGTTCCAGGGGCAGGCTGCGGAATGGTATGCAAAACAGGTATACTGCTCGTGATAGAGACCACCTGGGAGTTCCGTAATGCGGCATGGCTTGTCTGCTTCCCTGGTTCTTGCATCGTTTGTGCGGCAATTGAACTGCCGAACATGCCTTCCAAAGAATGGAGTCCTGAAAGTAAGACAAAATTAAAAAAATCGGCAGCCCCTGGTGCGGTTTAAGCCGTGTTTCGGGCGTGCCGTGATGGTGCCCCTCCCCCTATGCCCATGGTATTTCTAGAGCGTAGTTATGTACGCGAAGCACTGGTGTCGCATTTTTGCGAGGGCTGGGGCTGGGGCCGCATTGCTACGCCTGCTCGGAACGTGCCAGGCGGTCTTGTTGTAGGTTACTCCGAGCGCACTTGACGGTGTCCGGACGTTTAATGGCCTGACTGGAGAACTGCCTGGAGAGGCTGCTTTGTACTTCCGCTGCAAGGGCCGCCATGTGCTCCTCCATTCGGAGGGAGCGTCCGGTGTTTCCATTGACCGTAATTACTCCTCGAGGGCCTGGCATCTTGAGCTTAAGGTATGCATAGTGCGGTACCGCATTGAACTTGGCAAATGCGGTTCGCCCGAGCAGTGCGTGATAGCCACTGCGGAATGGGACTATGTCGAAGATTAACTCCTCGCTTTGGAAATTATCCGGAGATCCGAAGACCACTTCAAGTGTGACTGAGCCTGTATAGCTGGCCTCTACACCTGGTATTACGCCTTTGAAGGTCGTTTTGGTGGGCTTAATCCTCGAGGGATCTATGCCCATTTTCCGCACTGTATCCTGGTAAAGCAGGTTCAGGCTGCTGCCGCCGTCCATAAGGACTCTAGTGAGATGAAATCCGTCAATAATTGGGTCTAGAACCAATGCAGCGAATCCGCCATGGCGGGTGCTAGTGGGATGGTCCCTTTGATCAAAGGTGATCGGGCAGGAGGACCATGAGTTGAACTTTGGGGTGACTGGCTCTACCGCGTATACGTCCCTTAACGCGCGCTTCCGCTCCCTCTTGGGGTGTGGGTTGCGTATATCATGTTCACCGTCCGCACTTGTGGGGGAAAACCCTTCTGTCCACTGTTGTTCGGCGGTCGGGGCTCTTCGTCGTCATCGCTATGCAGCCCCTTGTCTTTATTTTCGGCACCTAAAACTTGCCTGCCTGCTTGAACACCCAACAATCCCTGTTGGTGTGATTGGCCGGCTTTTCGGGGGTGCCATGTATTTGGCACAAGCGGTCGAGTATTCGGTCCAAACTAGATGGGCCCCTAGGATTCCTTTTGAATGGGTTTTTCTGCTGACCGGATTTATAGCCTCTGAATCCGGCATTAACTGACGTATCCTCAGCATTGTCGCCGTTAATGCGGCGCCTCTGCTTGTTGTGACGCGACCTGCCACTACTGTCCCTAGTATCCGAATTACCAGGGTTCTTGGTCATATTATTGCTACGAGCAAGCCAGTTGTCTTCTCCCACGCAAAAGCGGGTCATGAGTGTCGTGAGTGCTGCCATAGATTTCGGCTTTTCCTGTCCAAGGTGCCGGGCAAGCCACTCGTCACGGATATTGTGCTTGAAGGCTGCTAGGGCCTCTGCGTCCGGACAGTCGACTATTTGGTTTTTCTTTGTTAGGAACCGTGTCCAAAATTGCCTGGCCGATTCTTCTGGCTGCTGAATTACGTGGCTTAGGTCATCAGCGTCTAGTGGTCGCACATAAGTGCCCTGGAAATTGTCGAGGAATGCGGCTTCCAGGTCCTCCCAACAACTGATTGATCCTGTTGGCAAGCTGTTAAGCCAATGCCGAGCCGGTCCTCTAAGCTTGAGTGGGAGGTATTTGATGGCGTGGAAATCATCACCGCGGGCCATGTGGATATGAAGGAGATAATCCTCGATCCATACCGCAGGATCCGTTGTGCCATCATATGATTCGATGTTTACGGGTTTGAAACCCTCGGGAATTTGATGATCCATTACTTCGTTTGTGAAGCATAGTGGGTGTGTGGCGCCTCTGTACTGGGCTATATCACGACGTAGCTCCAATGAGCTTTGTCTACTGTGTTCGGCCCTACCGGATTTGTGTCCGACGTGACGGTTACCGTCTCGAGTCGTGGGGCGCCCACGCGATCCGTAGATCAATCTTGTTTGCCTTGCCTTGTCCTCCAACATATCTCGCAAGTCAGGCACATTTTCTCGTGCCTTGGTACGGGGTGCGACTTGAGTGGAGGGCCGAGAGGCCTCTCTGTCGCGGCCACGAGGTGGCCGGTCGGCCGTATGAAGTGCTTCCTCCTCTAATCGGGGTAGCAATCTGCACTTTGGGTAGCTCTTGGAGGGGCGTTCGAGTTTATGCTCTTCGGCCGCAAGGACTTTAGTCCATCTGTCGACTAGCAAATCTTGATCAGCTCTAAGCTGTTGCTATTTTTTCTTGAGGCTTCTTGTCGTGGCCATAAGCCTGCGTTGAAAACGCTCTTGTTTGACGGGATCCTCTGGCATGACGAATTCATCGTCGTCGAGGCTTGCCTCATCTTCGGAGGGAGGTATACAATTATTGTCCTCGACCTCTCTGTCTACCGCTCTCTCATGAGGGCTGACTTCTCCATCCTCCTGTGCTGAATCTTGTTGGAGGGGGTTTTCTTTGGCACTCTCCGGAGTATTATTATCTCCCGTGCTGGAATCGCCGTATTTGTTTTGGCAGGATTTTGAGCGGCGCCGCTGACGCCGGTGCTTAGGCTGTTTCTTGGAGGGGTCATCCTCCACTGTTCCATCGCCATCTCCTTCTTTTGGGGTGTCCACCATGTATATGTCATATGACGAGGTGGCTCTCCAGGGCCCAATAGGCGCTGGTTCTTCATCGTCTCCTGCATTGGCCTCCATACCGTCGATGTCTTCGGAGTCGAAGTCGAGCATGTCGGTTAAGTCATCGACAGTGGCTACGAAGTGGGTGGTGGGTAGGTTTTGAATTTCTTCATCGTCTGTATCCCAACCTTGCTGACCGTAGTCCGGCCAGGGCTCTCCTGATAAAGAGAGAGACTTTAGTGTCTTCAGAATATCGCCGAAGGGCGAGTGCTGAAAGATGTCCGCAGCAGTGAACTCCATGATCAGCGCCCAATCGGATTCGATCGGCAGGGGCGCGGAGGGTTTGGAGCCCGGAGAGGAGTCCGGCTCCTTGGAGTCATGAGTCTCATGGAGTGCGGAGCTGGTGTTCGGCTCGATCGCTATTGGGATCGCAGCCCCCGAGGCGGCGTCCAACCACCCATCCTCGATCGGCGCAGTTGGCTCCAGGGCGGGTGTGGCCTCCAAGGCACTGTTCGACGACAGAGCTATATCATTCTCGTTGTGACAGTGCGGCGCGCTCGGCAGTGGCTCAAATCCGTCGAAGATCAAGTCCCCGCGGATGTCAACCGTGTAGTTTAAACTTCCAAATCTGACCTGACGGCCAGGGGCATAGCTTTCGATCTGCTCCAGATGGCCAAGTGAATTGGCCCGCAGTGCGAAGCCGCCGAAGACGAAGATCTGTCCGGGAAGGAAGGTTTCACCCTGGACTGCATCGCTATTGATGATCGTAGGAGCCATCAAGCCTAACGGCGACGACACAGAGGAACTCTCAATGAAAGCACCAATGTCGGTGTCAAAACCGGCGAATCTCAGGTAGGGGGTCCCGAACTGTGCGTCTAGGCCGGATGGTAACAGGAGGCAAGGGACACGAAGTTTTACCCAGGTTCGGGCCCTCTTGATGGAGGTAAAACCCTACATCCTGCTTGATTAATATTGATGATATGGGTAGTACAAGAGTAGATCTACCACGAGATCGGAGAGGCTAAACCCTAGAAGCTAGCCTATGGTATGATTGTTGTTCTGTATGTTGTCCTACGGACTAAAACCCTCCGGTTTATATAGACACCGGAGAGGGTTAGGGTTACACAAAGTCGGTTACAATGGTAGGAGATCTACATATCCGTATCGCCAAGCTTGCCTTCCACGCCAAGGAAAGTCCCTTCCGGACATGGGACGAAGTCTTCAATCTTGTATCTTCATAGTCCAGGAGTCCGGCTGAAGGCATAGTCCGGCTATCCGAACACCCCCTAATCCAGGACTCCCTCAGTGTGATTGGCTGGCTTGTCTGGGGTGCCATGTATTTGACACGAGTGATCGAGTATACGGTCCAAGCTGGACGGACCCGGCGTACTTCGTTTGAATGGCTTTTTCCGCTGACCGGGTTTAGAGCCTTTGAATCCGGCATTGACTGCCGTATCCTCAGTATTTTTGTTGTTAATGCGGCGCTTATGTTTGTTGCGACGTGACCTGCTATTGCCGTCCATGGTATCTGAGGTACCATGGTTCTTTGATATGTTATTACTACAAGCCAGCCAGCTGTCTTCTCCCGCACAAAAGCGGGTCATGAGCGTCATGAGAGCTGCCATAGATTTCGGCTTTTCCTGACCAAGGTGCCGGGCTAGCCACTCATCTCGGATGTTGTGCTTGAAAGCCACTAAGGCCTCTGCATCCGGACAGTCGATGATTTGATTTTTCTTTGTAAGAAACCGAGTCCAAAATTGCCTGGCCGACTCTTCTGGCTGCTGAATTATGTGGCTCAAGTCATCGGCGTCTGGTGGTCGCACATAAGTGCCCTGAAAGTTGTCGAGGAATGCGGCTTCCAGATCTTCCCAACAGCTAATGGAGTCCGCTGGCAAGCTGTTAAGCCAATGCCGTTCTGGTCCTTTGAGCTCTAGTGGGAGGTATTTGATGGTGTGTAAGTCATCACTATGGGCGATGTGGATGTGGAGGAGGAAATCCTCAATCCATACTGCGGGATCTGTTGTGCCGTCGTATGATTCAATATTTACAGGTTTGAAACCTTCTGGGAATTGATGTTCCATTACTTCGTCTGTGAAGCATAAGGGGTGTGCGGCGCCTCTGTGTTGGGCTATATCGCGGCACAGCTCGAATGGGTCTTGCCCGCTGTGTTCGGCCCGGCCGGATTTACTTTTACTGTATCCGGCGTGACGTTTATCGTCTCGCAGAGTGGTGTGCTGTCGTGATCCGTAGATCGATCTTGCATGCTTCGCTTTGTCCTCCAATATGTCTTGCAGGTCTGGCATATCTCCCCATGCCTTTTTATTTGAATGGCGTCGGGGTGGAGGCTGAGCTTTTGGCTGGAGTGCCTCTCTATCGCGGCCACGAGGTGGCTGATCAGCCGTATCATACGCTTCTTCCTCTAGTCGGGGTAGTAACCTGCACTTTGGGTAATTCTTGGAGGGGCGCTCGAGTTTATATTCCTCAGCAGCGAGGACTTCAGTCCATCTGTCCGCTAGCAGATCTTGCTCATCTTGAAGCTGCTGCTGCTTTTTCTTCAGGCTATTTGCCGTGGCCGTAAGCCGGCGCTTGAAGCGCTCTTGTTCGACGGGATCCTCTGGTACGGCAAATTCACTGTCACCGAGGCTTGCCTCGTCTTTGGAGGGGGGCATGTAATTGTTATCCTCCTCCTCTCTGTCTGCCGCTCTCTCAGGAGAGCTGGCTCCTTCATCCTCCTGCTCTAAATCTTGCTGGAGGGGATTGTTGTTGTCTTCGGCACTATCCGGAGTGTTATTATCTCCTGTGCTGGTATCACCACTTTTGCTTTTGCGGGACTTAGACTTAGAGCGGCGCCGCTGACGTCGGCGCTTGGGTTGCTTCTTGGAGGGGTCATCCTCCGCTATCTCGTCGCCATTGCCTTGGTTGGGTGTATCGACCATGTATATGTCATATGACGAGGTGGCTTTCCATTGCCCTATAGGTGCTGGTTCATGTTCGTCTCCTACATCGTCGTCCATACCGTCGATGTCTTCGGATTCGAAGTCGAGCATGTCGGTTAAATCGTCGATAGTGGCTACGAAGTGGGTGGTGGGTGGGCCGTGAATTTCTTCGTCGTCTGCATCCCAATCATGTTGGCCATAGTCCAGCCAGGGCTCTCCTGACAAAGAGAGAGACCTTCGTGAATTCATAATGTCGCCGAAGGGCGAGTGCTGAAAGATATCCACGGCGGTGAATTCCATGATCGGTGCCCAATCGGATTCGATTGGCAGGGGCGCAGGCAGTTCGGAGTCCAAAAAAGAGTCCGGCACCTTGGAGTCACGGGCTGCGCAGAGGATTAGGCTGGTGTTCGGCTCAATCGCCGTTGAGACTGCAGCCCCTAAGGCGGTGTCTAACCACCCATCCTCGATTGCCGCAGTTGGCTCCGAGCTAAGGGTCGGAGCTGATGCGGGCGCGGCCTCTGGGGTACTGTTCGGCGGCAGAGCTAGGTCATACCCATCATGAAAGTGCGGCGCGCCCGGCTGTGGTTCGAATCCGTCAAAGATCAAGTCTCCCGGATGTCGGCCGTGAAGTTCAAACTTCCAAATCTGACCTGATGGCCAGGGCGTAGCTTTCAATCTGCTCCAGATGGCCAAGTGAATTAGCCCGCAGTGCAAAGCCGCCGAATATGATGATCTATCCGGGGAGAAAAGTCTCACCCTAGACTGCATCACTATGGATGATAGTAGGAGCCATCAAGCCTAAAGGCGACGACACAGATGAACTCTCAATGAAAGCACCAATGTCAGTGTCAAAACCGGCGGATCTCGGGTAGGGGGTCCCGAACTGTGCGTCTAGGCCGGATGGTAACAAGAGGCAGGGGACACAATGTTTTACCCAGGTTCGGGCCCTCTTGATGGAAGTAAAACCCTATGTCCTGCTTGATTGATATTGATAATATGGGTAGTACAAGAGTAGATCTACCACGAGATCAGAGAGGCTAAACCCTAGAAGCTAGCCTATGGTATGATTGTATGTTGTGGTTGTTGTCCTACGGACTAAAACCCTTCAGTTTATATAGACACCGGAGAGGGTTAGGGTTACATAAGGTCGGTTACAAAGGAGGAGATATCCATATCCGCATTGCCTAGCTTGCCTTCCATGCCAAGTAGAGTCCCATTCGGACACGAGACGAAGTCTTCAATCTTGTATCTTCATAGTCTAACAGTCCGGCCAATGGAGATAGTTCGGCTGTCCGGAGAACCCCTAATCCAGGACTCCCCCAGAGCCCATATTGCCTTGTCTTCTCCTGTTTATTGAATGCTTGCAGGTTCTAGCTTAGTCCAATGCACGTGCACTATTATTATTATTCACATCGTTCGGTCGTGCAAGTGAAAGGCAATTATGATTATATATGATGGACTGGCTGAGATGAGAAAAGCTGGTATGAACTCGACCTCTTTTGTTTTTGTAAATATGGTTAGTTCATCATTCCTGATTCAGCCTATTATGAATAAACATGTTTGCAATGACAACTAGAGATCATAGTTTCTGGTGCCATGCTTGATTAGCTATGAGTTATAATGGTTTACCTTGCGTGCCAACATGCTATTAAAATGGTTATGATGTGGTATGATAGGGTGGTATCCTCCTCTGAATGATTTAAGTGACTTGACTTGGCACATGTTCACGCATGTAGTTGAAACAAAATCAACATAGCCTTCACGATATTTATGTTCATAGTGGATTATATCCTACTCATGCTTGCATTCAATGTTGATTAATTTTAATACGTGTTCATAACTGTTGTTTCTCTCTAGCTGGTCGCTTCCTAGTATTTTGCTAGCCTTCACCTGTACTAAGCGGGAATACTACTTGTGCATCCAATCCCTTAAACCCCAAAGTTATTCCACATGAGTCCACTATACCTACCTATATACGGTATCTACTTGCCGTTCCAAGTAAATTTGTATGTGCCAAACTCTAAACCTTCAAATAAGTATCCTGTTTTGTATGCTCGAATAGCTCATGTATCAACTAGGGCTGTCTGTATCTTCCATGTTAGGCGGGTTATTCTCAAGAGGAGTGGACTCCGCTCCTCACTCACGAGATAAATGGCTGGTCACCGGGATGCCCAGTCCCATGCTTTATGCAAACTAAATCAAAATAATTGCAAACAAAACTCCCCCTGGGACTCTTAGTTGGAGGCACTCGTTGTTTCGAGCAAGCCATGGATTGATGCTTGTGGTGGAAGGGGGAGTATAAACTTTACCATTTTGTTTGGGAACCACCTATAATGTGTGTAGCATGGAAGATATCGCCATCTCTTGGTTGTTATGTTGAAAATGTAAGTATACCGCTGAAAATATATTCACCTCTATTTCAAAACCGAGCTCTGGCACCTCTACAAATCCCTGCTTCCCTCTGCGAAGGGCCTATCTATTTACTTTTATGCTGAGTCATCATCCTCTTATTAAAAAGCACTAGTTGGAGAGCACCGCTGTCATTTGCATTCATTATAGTTAGTTTACATTGAGTATGACTTGACTGGATCTCTTTTACCATGAATTACAATGTTTAGTCAGTCCTTGGTCTTTAAAGGTGCTCTGCATTTATGTTTTGCGGTCTCAGAAAGGGCTAGTGAGATACCATCTTGTTATATCATATTATGATTGTTTTGAGAAAGTGTTGTCATCCGAGATTTATTATTATTGCTCGCTAGTTGATTATGCTATTGATATGAGTAAACTCGAGACCTATGTGTTATTGCAAATGTGGTTAGTTATAATCTTTGCTGAAAACTTGAATGCTGGCTTTACATATTTACAACAACAAGAGCAAACAGAGTTTGTAAAAGATTTTCTTTATCACTTTCAGTTTGTCAACTGAATTGCTTGAGGACAAGCAAAGGTTTAAGCTTGGGGGAGTTGGTACATCTCCAATGTATCTACTTTTCCAAACACTTATGCCCTTGTTTTGGACTCTAACATGCATGATTTGAATGGAACTAACCCGGACTGGCGTGTTTTTAGCAGAATTACCATGGTGTTATTTATGTGCAGGAGCAAACATTCTCGGAATGACCTGAAACTTCACGGAGCCACTTGTCAGAAAATAAGAAAAATACCTGCCAAAGATGAAGGCCAGGGGGCCCACCATCTCTCCCCGAGGGTGGGGGCGTGCCCCCTACCTCGTGGCCCCCCTATTGCCTCTCTGACTCCAACTCCACCTCCATATGTTGAGTTTCGATGAGAAAAAAATTAGAGAGAAGAAATCATCGCGTTTTACAATACGGAGCCGCCGCCAAGCCCTAAAACCTCTTGGGAGGGCTGATCTTGAGTCCGTTCGGGGCTTCAGAGAGGGGAATCCATCGTCATTGTCATCATCAACCATCCTCCATCACTAATTTCATGATGCTCACCGCCGTGCGTGAGTAATTCCATCGTAGGCTTTCTGGATGGTGATGGGTTGGATGGGATCTATCATGTAATCGAGTTACTTCTGTTAGGATTTGATCCCTAGTGTCCACTATGTTCTGATATTGATGTTGCTATGACTTTGCTATGCTTAATGCTTGTCACTAGGGCCCGAGTGCCATGATTTCAGATCTGAACCTATTATGTTTTCATCAATATATGAGTGTTCTTGATCCTATATTGCAAGTCTATAGTCACCTATTATGTGTTATGATCCGTTAACCTCGAAGTGACAATAATCGGGATACTTACCGGTGATGACCGTAGGTTGAGGAGTTCATGTATTCACTATGTGTTAATGCTTTGTTCCAGTTCTCTATTAAAAGGAGGCCTTAAAATCCCTTAGTTTCCGTAAGGACCCCGTTGCCATGGAAGGGTAGGACAAAAGATGTGATGCAAGTTCTTTTCCATAAGCACGTATGACTATGTTCGGAATACATGCCTACATTATATCAATGAACTGGAGCTAGTTTTGTGTCACCCTAGGTTATGACTGTTACATGATGAACCGCATCCGGCATAATTCTCCATCACCGATCCATTGCCTATGATCTTTCCATATATTGTTCTTCGCTTAGTTACTTTTTCGTTGCTATTGCTATCATCACTACAAAATACCAAAAATATTACTTTTACTACTGTCACCTTTTTCTACCATTATCACTACTATCATATTACTTCTCTACTTAACACTTTGATGCAGATATTAAGTTTCCATGTGTGCTTGAATTGACAACTCAGCTGCTAATACTTGAGAATATTCTTTGGCTCCCCTTGTGTCGAATCAATAAATTTGGGTTGAATACTCTACCCTCGAAAACTGTTGCGATCCCCTATACTTGTGGGTTATCAGATAGCACCAATAGTAGTATAGCAATTATCATCATCACAATGAGTAATAGAAGCAACATCATTTGGGAGGGATGCCTTTTTACCTGTGCTTCTCCGTCTTTTATTTTTCTTCTTCACATTATGTGTGGGTTTATTCCTCTTTTTGGAGCACTTTATTGATGAGATTGGTTGAATAGAAGGCTCCTCCTCGTTACCTGATTCATCATAAGAAATAATAGGAGGATATTGGGAAGCATCTTCCCTTTAATTAGTATTCTCTTCATCCTCTATTTGTTTTCTTTTCTTTATGTAATTGGCAATATGAGGATTTTCAATGCAATTCACCACACAGTACATAAAAATTTCTTCTAGATTAATATCGGGGAATTTCTCAAGGTTATATTCTGGAATATGCTTAGTAATACGTTTCATTTCTTCATAACCCAAAAGCAAACTAAGTTCATTATGATGTGCAACAGAAATCAAATCATCACAATTTTTGGACACGATACGATCATGGAACAATTTGCATCAGAGATTTAAATGACCATGTTCATTGCAAAGTTCACAAGTATGGTGAAGAAATTTTAAATTTTCAGCACAAACATTTAGCCTCTCTTGCAATCATTTAGTTTCCAAATACTTATGCCTCTTGCAAAATCTATTTTCCCTAATTGGTGTGTACTTGCAGGCTCTATATATTCCACAAAAATTGACATGCTTATAAGAGACATTTCCATCATGACTGGTGCAATCATCATTAGTACTATGGATATTCAAGGAGTTCGTACTAACAACATTGCAATCATGCTCATCATTCAAAGATTTAGTGCCAAACATTTTATAGACTTCTTCTTCTAGCATTTGAGCATAATTTTCCTTTCCATCATTCTCACGAAAGATATTAAAAAGATGAAGCGTATGAGGCAAACTCAATTCCATTTTTTGTAGTTTTCTTTTATAAACTAAACTAGTGCTAAAACAAGAAACAAAAAGATTTGACTGCAAGATCTAAAGA
This sequence comes from Triticum dicoccoides, assembly GCF_002162155.2. Taxonomy (NCBI): domain Eukaryota; kingdom Viridiplantae; phylum Streptophyta; class Magnoliopsida; order Poales; family Poaceae; genus Triticum; species Triticum dicoccoides. The sequence goes on from NC_041380.1 coordinate 437,477,784, forward strand.
TATACCTTCAAGTGCTAACCTCCCCGGCAACGGCGCCAGAACAGAGCTTGATGTCTACTACACAACCTTTTCTTGTAGACGTTGTTGGGCCTCCAAGTGCAGAGGTTTGTAGGACAGTAGCAAATTTCCCTCAAGTGGATAACCTAAGGTTTATCAATCTGTGGGAGGCGTAGGATGAAGATGGTCTCTCTCAAGCAACCCTGCAACCAAATAACAAAGAGTCTCTTGTGTCCCTAACACACCCAATACAATGGTAAATTGTATAGGTGCACTAGTTTGGTGAAGAGATGGTGATACAAGTGCAATATGGATAGTAGATAATGGTTTTGTAATCTAAAAATATAAAAACAGCAAGGTAGCAAGTGGTAAAAGTGAGCACATACGGTATTGCAATGCTAGGAAACAAGGCCTAGGGTTCATACTTTCACTAGTGCAAGTTCTATCAACAATAATAACATAATTGGGTCATATAACTATCCCTCAATATGCAACAAAGGGTCACTCAAAAGTCACTAATAGCGGAGAACAAACAAAGAGATTATGGTAGGGTACGAAACCACCTCAAAGTTATCCTTTCTAATCGATCTATTCAAGAGTCCGTAGTAAAATAACACAAAGCTATTCTTTCCATTCGATCTATCATAGAGTTCATACTAGAATAACACCTTAAGACACAAATCAACTAAAACCCTAAGTTCACCTAGATACTCCAATCACCTCAAGTATCTGTGGGTATGATTATACGATATGCATCACACAATCTCAGATTCATCTATTCAACCAACACAAAGAACTTCAAAGAGTGCCCCAAAGTTTCTACCAGAGATTCAAGACGAAAACGTGTGCCAGCCCCTATGCATAAGTTCACGAGGTCACGGAACTCGCAAGTTGATCACCAAAACATACATCAAGTGGATTACATGATATCCCATTGTCACCACAGATAAGCACGTGCAAGACATACATCAAGTGTTCTCAAATCCTTAAAGACTCAATCCGATAAGATAACTTCAAAGGGAAAACTCAATTCATCACAAGAGAGTAGAGGGGGAGAAACATCATAAGATCCAACTATAATAGCAAAGCTCGCGATACATCAAGATCGTATCACCTCAAGAACACGAGAGAGAGAGAGAGAGATCAAACACATAGCTACTGGTACATACCCTCAGCCCCGAGGGTGAACTACTCCCTCCTCGTCATGGAGAGCGCCAGGATGATGAAGATGGCCACCAGAGAGGGATTCCCCCCTCCGACAGGGTGCCGGAACGGGTCTAGATTGGTTTTCGGTGGCTACAGAGGCTTCTGGCAGCGGAACTCTCGATCTATTTTGTTCTCCGATGTTTTTAGGGTATATGGACATATATATATATATATATATGCGAAAGAAGTCGGTCAGGGGAGCCACGAGGGGCCCACGAGGGTGGGGGCGCCCCCAGGGGCAGGCGCGCCTCCCTGCCTTGTGGCCACCTCGAAGCTTCCCTGACGTCTACTCCAAGTCTCCTGGATTGCTTCCGTTCCAAAAATAACTCTCCTGAAGGTTTCATTCTGTTTGGACTCCGTTTGATATTCCTTTTCTTCGAAACACTGAAATAGGCAAGAAAACAACAATTTGGACTGGGCCTCCGGTTAATAGGTTAGTCCCAAAATAATATAAAAGTGTATAATAAAGCCCATAAACATCCAAAACAGATAATATAATAGCATGGAACAATCAAAGATTATAGATACGTTGGAGACGTATCACCCCCTCCCCGTATATAAAGGAGTGGAGGAGGGGGAGGGCCGGCCCTCTACTATGGCGCGCCCTGGGGAGTCCTACTCCCACCGGGAGTAGGATTCCCCCCTTCCATGTAGTAGGAGTAGGAGGGAAGGAAAGGTAAAAGAGAAGAGAAGGAAGGAGGGGGCGCCGCCCCTCCCCCTAGTCCAATTCGTACTAAGCCTTGGGGGGCACGCAGCCTCCCCTCTCTCTTTCCCCTAAATCCCAATAAGGCCCATATACTCCCCAGCGGATTCCCGTAACTCTCCGGTACTCCGAAAAATACCCGAATCACTCGGAACCTTTCAATGTCTGAATATAGTCATCCAATGTATCGATCTTTACGTCTTGACCATTTCGAGACTCCTCGTAATGTCCCCGATCTCATCCGGGACTCTGAACTACCTTCGGTACATCAGAACACATAAACTCATATTTCTGATCGTCACCGAACGTTAAGCATGCGGACCCTACGGGTTCGAGAACTATGTAGACATGACCGAGACTCGTCTCCGTTCAATAACCAATAGCAGAACCTGGATGCTCATATTGGCTCCTACATATTCTATGAAGATCTTTATCGGTCAAACCGCATAACAACATACGTTGTTCCCTTTGTCATCGGTATGTTACTTGCCCGAGATTCGATCGTCGGTATCTCAATAACCTAGTTCAATCTCGTTACCGGCAAGTCTCTTTACTCGTTCCGTAATACATCATCCTGCAACTAACTCATTAGTTGCATTGCTTACAAGGCTTAAAGTGATGTGCATTACCGAGAGGGCCAAGAGATACCTCTCCGACAATCGGAGTGACAAATCCTAATCTTGATCTATGCCAACTCAATAAGTACCATCGGAGACACCTATAGAGCACCTTTATAATCACCCAGTTACGTTGTGATGTTTGGTAGCACAAAAAGTGTTCCTCCGGTATTCAAGAGTTGCATAATCTCATAGTCATAGTAACATGTATAAGTCATGAAGAAAGCAATAGCAACAAACTAAATGATCATCGTGCTAAGCTAATGGATGGGTCAAGTCAGTCAAATCATTCTCTAATGATGTGATTCTGTTAATAAAATATAAACTCATGTATATTGTTAGGAAACGTAAGCATCATTGATTCAACGAGCTAGTCAAGTAGAGGCATACTAGTGACAATTTGTTTGTCTATGCATTCACACGTGTATTAAGTTTCTGCTTAATGCAATTCTAGCATGAATAATAAACATTTATCATGATATAAGGAAATATAAATAACAACTTTATTATTGCCTCTAGGGCATATTTCCTTTAGAAGATACCCCGAACAAGCCCCTCAAAGGATTACTTTCCATAGTAACAAGTAACAAGTGACAGCACACTATATAAATTTTTCCTTACCAAATTCCACTTACCAAAGGCGTTTCACTCCCCGGCAACGGCGCCAGAAAAGCGTCTTGATGACCCACAAGTATAGGGGATCTATCGTAGTCCTTTCAATGAGTAAGAGTGTCGAACCCAACGAGAAGCAAAAGGAAATGACAAGCGGTTTTCAGTAAGGTATTCTCTGCAAGCACTGAAATTATCGGTAACAGATAGTTTTGTGATAAGGTAATTTGTAACGGGTAACAAGTAACAAAAGTAAACAAGGTGCAGCAAGGTGGCCCAATCCTTTTTGTAGCAAAGGACAAGCCTGGACAAACTCTTACATAAAGGAAGGCGCTCCCGAGGACACATGGGAATTATCGTCAAGCTAGTTTTCATCACACTCATATGATTCGCGTTCGTTACTTTGATAGTTTGATATATGGGTGGACCGGTGCTTGGGTACTGCCCTTCCTTGGAAAAGCATGCCACTGATGATTAACCCTCTTGCAAGCATCCGCAACTACAAAATAAATATTAAGGTAAACCTAACCATAGCATGAAATATGAATCCAAATCAGCCCCTTACGAAGCAACGCATAAACTAAGGTTTAAGCTTCTGTCACTCTAGCAACCCATCATCTACTTATTACTTCCCAATGCCTTCCCCTAGGCCTAAATAATGGTGAAGTGTTATGTAGTCGATGTTCACATGACACCACTAGAGGAGAGACAACATACATCTCATCAAAATACCGAACGAATACCAAATTCACATGACTACTTATAGCAAGACTTCTCCCATGTCCTCAGGAACAAACGTAACTACTCACAAATCATATTCATGTTCATAATCAGAGGGGTATTAATATGCATAAAGGATCTGAACATATGATCTTCCACCAAATAAACTAACTAGCATCAACTACAAGGAGTAATCAACACTACTAGCAACCCACAGGTACCAATCTGAGGTTTTGAGACAAAGATTAAATACAAGTGATGAAATAGGGTTTGAGATGAGATGGTGCTAGTGAATATGTTGATGCAGATTGACCCCCTCCCGATGAGAGGATCGATGGTGATGAGGATTGAGGGAGTCCTGGATTAGGGGGTCTCCGGACAGCCGGACTATATCCTTTGGCCGGACGGTTAGACTATGAAGATACAAGATTGAAGACTTCGTCTTGTGTCCGGATGAGACTCTACTTGGCGTGAAAGGCAAGCTAGGCAATACGGATATGTGTATCTCCTCCTTTGTAACCGACCTTGTGTAACCATAGCCCCCTCCGGTGTCTATATAAATCGGAGGGTTTTGGTCCGTAGGACAACATACAATCATACCATAGGCTAGCTTCTAGGGTCTAGCCTCTTCGATCTCGTGGTAGATCAACTCTTGTAACACTCGTATCATCAAGAATAAATCAAGCAGGACGTAGGGTTTTACCTCCATCAAGAGGGTCCGAACCTGGGTAAAACATCATTTCCCCTACCTCCTATTATCATCTACCTTAGACGCACAGTTCGGGACCCCCTACCTGAGATCCGCCGGTTTTGACACCGACATTGGTGCTTTCATTGAGAGTTCCTCTGTGTCGTCGCCGTTAGGCTTGATGGCTCCTACGATCATCGATAGCGATGCAGTCCAGGGTGAGACTTTTCTCCCCGGACAGATCTTTGTGTTTGGTGGCTTCGCACTACGGGCCAACTCGCTTGGCCATCTGGAGCAGATCGAAAGTTACGCCCCTAGCCGCCAGGTCAGGTTTGGAAGCTTAAACTACACGGCCGATATCCGCGGAGACTTGATCTTCGACGGATTCGAGCCTCTGTCTTGTGCGTCATGCGGTCATGATGAGTACGATTTAGCTCTACCATCAGACAGTGGTCAGAAGATCGCACTGGCAGCCGCTCCGACCCTCAAGTTGGAGCCAGTTGCGCCGTCCATGGACGGGTGGATGGACCCCGCCACATAGGCCTTACCCTCAGCGGCGATCGAGCCGAACATCGACCTTACCTTGCGCGAGAGACGTGTTGTCAGACTCTCGGACCCTTCTCCGGCCACGGACTCTGAACCGCCTGCGCCCGTTCCTAGTGAATCCGATTGGGCGCCAATCATGGACTTTACCTCCGCGGATATTTTCCAGAACTCACCCTTTGCTGACATACTAAACTCATTAAGGTCTCTCTCCTTGTCAGGAGGATCCTGGCCGAACTATGTCCGGCAGGATTGGGATGTGGACGACGAAGAAATTCGCTGCCCACCCACCACCCACTTAGTAGCCACTGTCGACGACTTAACCGACATGCTCGACTTCGACTCCGAAGACATCAACAGTTTGGACGACGATGCGGGAGACGAAGAGGAACCACTGCCCACAGGGCACTGGACAGCCACCTCATCATACGATATATACATGGTGGACACACCCAAAGAAGGCAATGGCGACGAGATAGCGGAGGATGACCTCTCCAAGAAGCAACCCAAGCGCCGACTTCAGCGGCGCCGCTCTAAGTCCCCCAAAGCAAAAATGGTGATACCGGCACAGGAGATAATAACACTCCGGATAGTGCCGAAGACAACAACAATCCCCTCCAGCAAAATTTAGAGCAGGAGGATAGAGGAACTAGCCCTCCTGAGAGAGCCGTCGAACAAGAGCGCTTCAAGCGCCGGCTTATAGTCACGGAAAATAGCCTTAAGAAAAAGCAGCAGCAGCTTCAAGCTGATCAAGATCTGCTAGCTGACTGATGGACTGAAGTCCTCGCGGCCGAGGAATATAAACTCGAGCGCCCCTGCAAGAGTTACCCAAAATGCAGATTGCTACCTCGACTGAAGGAAGAAGCGTATGACGCGGCTGATCGGCCACCTCGTGGCCGCGATAGAGAGGCATTCCAGCCAAAAACTCAGCCTGCACCCTGACGCCATTCAAATAAAAAGGCATGGGGAAATACGCCAGACCTGTGAGATGTATTGGAGGACAAAGCAAAACATGCAAGATCGATTTACGGATCACGAGGGCGCGCCACTATGCAAGACAATAAACGTCATGCCGGATACAGTAAAAGTAACTCCGGCCGGGCCAAACACAGCGGGCAAGACCCATTAGAGCTGCGTCGCGATATAGCCCAATACAGAGGCGCCGCGCACCCCTTATGCTTCACAGACGAAGTCATGGATCATCAAATCCCAGAGGGTTTCAAACCCGTAAATATAGAATCATATGACGGCACAACAGATCCTGCGGTATGGATTGAGGATTTCCTCCTCCACATCCACATGGCCCGTGGTGATGACTTACACGCCATCAAATACCTCCCACTAAAGCTCAAAGGACAAGCACGACATTGGCTTAACAGCTTGCCAACAGAGTCCATTAGCTGTTGGGAAGATCTTGAGGCCGCATTCCTCGACAACTTTCAGGGCACTTATGTGCGACCACCAGATGCCGATGACTTGAGCCACATAATTCAGCAGCCAGAAGAATCGGCCAGGCAATTTTGGACTCGGGTCCTAACAAAGAAAAATCAAATCGTCGATTGTCCGGATGCAGAGGCCTTAGCAGCTTTTAAACACAACATCCGCGACGAGTGGCTAGCCCTCACGACACTCATGACCCGCTTTTGTGCGGGAGAAGACAGCTAGCTGGCTCGCAGTAATAACATATCAAAGAACCATGGTACTTCGGATACCAAGGATGGCAATGGCAGGTCACGTCGCAACAAACATAAGCGCCGCATTAACAGCGATAATACTAAGGATACGACAGTCAATGCCGGATTCAAAGGCTCTAAACCCGGTCAGCAGAAAAAGCCATTTAAAAGAAGCACTCCGGGCCCGTCCAGTTTGGACCGCATACTCGATCGCTCGTGCCAAATACACGGCACCCCTGACAAGCCAGCCAACCACACCAATAGGGATTGTTGGGTATTCAAGCAGGTCGGCAAGTTAATTGCCGAAAACAAACATAAGGGGCCACATAGCGATGACGAGGAAGAGCCCCGACAGCCGAACACCGGAGGACAGAAGAGGTTCCCCCCACAAGTGCGGACGGTGAACATGATATACGCAACCCACATCCCCGAGAGGGAGCGGAAGCGTGCGCTCAGGGACGTATATGCGTTGGAGCCAGTCGCCCCAAAGTTCAACCCATGGTCCTCCTGTCCGATCACCTTCGATCGCAGGGACCACCCCACTAGTATCCGTCATGGCGGATTCGCCGCACTAGTCCTAGACCCAATCATCGACAGATTTCACCTCACTCGAGTCCTTATGGATGGCAGTAGTATCCTGAACCTGCTTTACCAGGACAGAGTGCGCAAAATGGGTATAGACCCATCAAGGATCAAACCCACAAAAACAACTGTCGGTGTCAAAACCGGCGGATCTTGGGTAGGGGGTCCTGAACTGTGCGTCTAAGGCGGATGATAACAGGAGGCAGGGGACACAATGTTTTACGCAGGTTCGGGCCCTCTTGATGGAGGTAAAACCCTATGTCATGCTTAATTAATATTGATGATATGGGTAGTACAAGAGTAGATCTACCACGAGATCGGAGAGGCTAAACCCTAGAAGCTAGCCTATGGTATGATTGTATGTTGTCCTACGGACTAAAATCCTCCGGTTTATATAGACACCGGAGAGGTTAGGGTTACACAAGGTCGGTTACAAAGGAGGAGATACACATATCCGTATTGCCTAGCTTGCCTTCCACGCCAAGCAGAGTCCCATCCGGACACGAGACGAAGTCTTCAATCTTGTATCTTCATAGTCTAACAGTACGGCCAATGGAGATAGTCCGGCTGTCCGGAGACCCCCTAATCCAGGACTCCCCCAGTAGCCCCTGAACCAGGCTTTCAATGACGATGAGTCCGGCGCGCAGTATTGTCTTCGGCATTGCAAGGCGGGTTCCTCCTCCGAATATACCACGGAAGAATTTGAATATAAGGATAGTGTCCGACCCAGCAAAATAAGTTCCACATACCACCGTAGAGAGAATAATATTTCCACAAATCCAATTTGCTGACTTATTTTGGCAACACGACATTACGTCACGGCCCGGTGATTATTTGAACCGTTTCCTTTAACTAGCCCCGCACATAACGTGGGGCAGTTTTTTGACACGTCTTGTCAAAGCAGAGATCGTGTCCCCTTATCACGGGATTCTCATCAATACAGGCATGGGTAACCCAACCGCGCCATCGATTACGGCGCTTGGGGGATAAGCGAGTTTTACCAGGCTAGTGGGGGCACATAGTTTCGGCCGCCCTTAAAAAGGGACAAGGTTTAACCTTTTTCTACTCACGCCTTCTTCCTCCTTTCTCATCCACTCTTGCGCACTCGAGCTCCAACGCCCAAGCCTACATCCTTCCCCTCAACCTTCTCCAATCATGTCCGGAGTGGGAGGCAAATGGATGGCTTCCTATGTTACGGAGGGACACATCAAGAAGCTGCGTGGAGCCGGATACTTGGCCGCGAATATCGCGCATCGGCTGCCCGCCGCGGGGCAGATCGTTCCCACCCCTGAACCTCACAAGAGGGTAGTTTTCCTCCACCACTTCCTCCGTGGACTGGGGTTTCCCCTCCATCCATTCGTCCGTGGTCTCATGTTCTACTATGGGATGGACTTCCATGATCTGTCCCCGAACTTCATCCTCAACATTTCGACGTTTATCGTCGTGTGTGAGGCTTTCCTCCGCATCCATCCCCACTTTGGCCTATGGTTAAAGACCTTCAATATCAACCCGAAGGTACTGGGCGGCCAACAAGCAGAATGCGGCGGAGCCATGGTGGGCAAGATGCCCAATGTTATATGGCTTGAAGGCTCCTTCGTGGAGACCATAAAGGGTGGCAATCAGCGTGGTTCTACATCACCGAGCCGCGCGGTGCCAAATGGGTGGCTACCCCTGAGTTCCGATCCGGATTCCCTACACGACTCACTTCCTGGAAAGAGAAGGGCTTGTCGCGGGGTTCATCGCTGGAGCTGGATGGACTCCAGAAATGTATCCAGAGCATGGCAAGCAAGAAGCTCAAGCTTGTCAACATAGTCCAGGTCATGCTCATCTGCCGGATCCTTCCGTGTCAACAACGAGATTTTAACTTGTGGGAGCTCGACCCAGCCCAGCACCATACTTTGAGCGAGCTCTTCGATACGACGCACAAGGATGTCTGGAGGGTGTTGTTCAAGGGCGCCGAGGTCCCTCCCTCTCTTGCCGAGGACCGCAGGCTAAGCGCAAGGCGCCTTGCGCGTTCGGTGAGTTCTATACATCCAGTGGGATATTTTATTTCCCCTAGCTTAATCATGTGCGGGGTCTGAGCTCCATGCCTTTGACAGGACTGGGTGGAGACGTCGGGGCAGATTAACTGTCCGGCCCCTCTGCCCGAAGACACTGCGGACACTCTCCTGACGGAGATGCTGACTCCGGCTCCTTACAAGGTGCCGGAGAAGACCAAGAAGGCCAACGGAACTTGAAAGAGTTCCCGGCGCCAGGTGATATCGGACTCATTGTCCGAGGATTCCTCGGCGCACTCCTCCCACGAAGACGAGGAGGAAGAAGAAGACGCTCCCCCTCTAATCCGGGGAGACAAGAAAAGGAAGGCCGCCCCAACTGGGGGGGGCGAAGGGTCCAAGAAGGGAATTACTCTCCTTCCGGATAGTTCCACCACCGCCGCCGAAGGCGAAGACGAGTGGCTGCCCAGGGCCAAGCCCCTGGGGAAGTCGTAAGTTTTCGGATACCAGAGTAACTCATAGTATTCCTTTGTCTCACTACTTCACCTAACGCCGAAATATGATTATGCAGGCTGCCCTGAGCCCGTATCGATGTATCATCGAACGGCTCCCTGGGCTCGTCGGATATGGATAGCGATCCAGTCCTGACCGCCACCTCCCCTCATCTTGTGGACGACGCCGAGGTGCTGTCTCACGAGGCACCGGGTCGAGGGGAGACAGTCCCGAAGGCGCCTCCAGGCGGCCTCCCGGACTCCGGGAGCCGAGGGGACAAGGCCCCTGAGAGCTCCGAGTTCGGCCCTCAGCCGAACACCACGCCGGAACCTCCAGTGGTTCCGGACTCGGGCAGGAAGCCTCCTTCTAAGAGGGGCAAGACGCATGTACCGGTGACCTCTGTCCATCCAAAGGCGCCGGACAATCTGCTGGAAGCGCTTCGCAGCACTTCCATCAACGAGGAGCACCGCACTATCATGAGTGCGGTGATCCAGAAGGTTTAGTCCGCCAAGAGCGGATTGACTAAAGCATGTGCCTGCCTTCTAACAGGCTTTGAGGTAAGTGTTTAAAATATAGGAAAATATTACCGCATAGACAGTAGCCCCTGATGCTCTGTTCGGTGTTCACAAAGAAAATCCGAACAGAGGATCAAACAATATTGCAGGAGTCTAATATGAGTATGTCAATATGCGTATACAGGCTTCGCTACTGGCGTCCGCCGCACTTACTGCGGAGGTCGCCATACTGAAGCAAAACCTTAAAGGGTCCCAAGACGAGCTCGGCCTTGCCAAGAGGCAGCTCGAGGAGAACAAAGGTAAGTACTACCTAGTCTGTGGATATGTATAAAAAGAGTGCGATTGCAAAATGACAAGATCATCATGAATTTGCCAGGGGCCACGACCGAAGTGGCGACCCTAAAGCAAGCACTGTCCGAGGCTGAAGATAAAGCGGCCAAGGAGCGCACCGAGCGAGAAAAGCAAGAGGCTCGGGTGGGCGAGGTGCAGCAAGAGCTCCAGGCTCTCGTGACGAAGCACGAGGCGTTGGAGCTTGACTTGAAGACACGAGAGTCTGAGCTTGCCGCGACCCTCGAGAGCGCAAAAAGTGCCAAGGCCGAAGCCCAAAAGGCCCTCTAGGAGATCGACGCAATGAAGAAGATAGTGGCGGGTAAGGCATTCTATATGCAGAGCAAGCATGTAAAAGTAAATTACCGATTACTTACCCGAATTCTATCCAGGAGCATTCGTAGATTTGCCCTGCAGCGTGTCCGATGCCGCATAGTTTTACCAGGCCGAGGAGGGAAGCTCAACGGAGAAGCTGTTCTGGTCTCAGTATACTGGGACCGAACACCCGATGCCTCTGAGCGACCAACTGAAGCAGTTGGTAGAGCTGCACAAGGCGGCCAAACAGGCCATGAAGGGCCTTATAGTCCGGCTGTGGCCTGGCGACACCCTTTCGAACAGCTACTTCGGCCTGGTGAGGCGGCTTGTGGATGCCTGCCCATGGCTGGAGGTCGTCAAGCGGTCCGTCTGCATCGAAGGTGCACGCCGGGCTTTCGCCCGTGTGAAGGTGCAGTGGGCCAAACTAGACGCCGTGCAGCTTATCAAGGAAGGGCCGCCGCAGGGCAAGGAGCATCGCACCCCCGAAATTTATTATGAGGGTGTCCTGAAGGGTGCCCGTCTTGTAGCGGACGAATGTTCTAAGGATGTAATATTTGAGTAAACTTGCTCGTGTGATCCTGTATGATGAAAACTTGTTTCATATGCGCTATGCAACGCTTGTGTGAATTTAAAATATTACCTTCTGTTTGGCTGTTTATCCAATCTGAGAGATGGCTAGTCCTCGGCTTATGCCCCATGCCACGAGTGTTGGGGTGTTCGGGATAAACCTGAGCACTCTTGTTCCCATGTTTGGGTCCTCCGAGGGAGGTGCTCAGCACAACGAACAAGGCAACCAGACTAATAATGCTTTATCACTCTCACTTAGCCATAGAATTCTATAATTTTAAATTTCGGCGAAGCCCCTGATATTCGGAAGGCCGAATTCGGGGCGCGATACACGCCTTTAAGCCGGACAGGGCTGGCCCCTCGCTCTAAGCGGCATAAGTCTTTAGGGACTCAAAAACCTCACCGAACAGCGACCAGTCTCTCGCCTTATCATGACAGTCAATTTTAGCTTTCTCTACTGAGGTGCTAAGCCCAGCAAAACCAGGGCAGAATCGCAGTAGTTCTCCTAGCGCTACCTTAGCCGATAGAGCGGAACGTAAGGTACCAAAACATAGGAGCCGGGCAAACCCAACATTTGACCAAAGACATGATTCGGAGCTGATGCATATAGTGCTATAAGTTCGGGGTGCCGCACTTGTGAAAGTGTTCAGACTTTTCAGACCATATTGTGGGGTACGTAAGCCCCTAGTGTATTGGCCGTACCAAAGTGTACGGTTGCAAGGCGTCATTAATGAACACATGTATATATAACAAGAATGCAATAATAGTCGTGATGTTATGCATTGTTTATTCGAAAAGGTGTGTTAAAGCAGAATGATACAGATAGTGCAATAAGCAAAGAGTAGGACTATGTCCCTCCCAAGGGCAAGCTGAGGAATAGTATTAAATCAAATATTTCGCTCGTTATTGTAATCCACCTGGGAATTCCGTGGTGTGACGTGGTTGTATGCCTCCTTGGTTGCTGCATCATGTGTTCGGCAATATTGCTGCCGGACGGGGTTTCCAGAGATTAAGGTCCTGAAAAAGAGAAAAATAACCAAACGGGAAGCCCCTAGTGCAGTTTAAGCCGCGTCTTGGGGCGTGCCACAGTTGTGCCCCCTCCCCACCTGTGCCCATGGTATTTTTAATGCGTAATTATGTACACGTGGCATGAGTTTCGTTGTTTGGCTGGGACTGGGGTGGGGGCCGCATTGCTACGCGAGCTCAGATCGCGCCAAGTGGTCTAGTTGCCGATTGCTCTGAGCGCTTGAAGGTGTCCGGGTCTTGAAACGCCGAACTGGTGGATTACCTTGAGAGGCTGCTTTGCGCTTCTGCTGCGAGGGCCGCATTTTGCTCCTCCGTTCGGAGAGAGTGCTCTGTGTTTCCATTGACTGTAATAACCCCCGAGGTCCTGGCATCTTGAGCTTGAGGTATGCATAATGCGGTACCGCATTGAATCTCGCAAATGCGGTTCGCCCGAGCAGTGCATGATAACCACTGCGGAACGGGACTATATCGAAGATTAACTCTTCGCTTCGGAAGTTATCCGGGGATCCGAAGACCACTTCCCGTGTAATTGAGCCTGTGCAATGGGCCTCTACGCCTGGAATGACGCCTTTAAAGGTCATTTTTGTGGGTTTGATCCTTGAGGGGTCTATATCCATTTTGCGCACTGTGTCCTGATAAAGCAGGTTCAGGCTGCTGCCGCCATCCATAAGGACTTGAGTGAGGTGAAATCCGTCAATGATTGGGTCCATAACCAGTGCGGCGAATCCGCCATGATGGATACTAGTGGGATGGTCCCTGCGATCGAAAGTGATCGGATAGGAGGACCATGGGTTGAACTTTGGGGCGACTAGCTCCAACGCATATACGTCCCTAAGCGCACGCTTCCGCTCCCTCTTGGGGATGTGGGTTGCGTATATCATGTTCACCATCCGCACTTGTGGGGGAAACCTCTTCTGTCCTCCGGTGTGTGGCTACCGGGGCTCCTCCTCGTCATCGCTATGCGGCCCCTTGTCCTTGTTTTTGGCAATTAACTTGCCGGCCTGCTTGAACACCCAACAATCCCTGTTGGTGTGATTTGCTGGCTTGTCTGGGGTGCCGTGTATTTGATACGATCGATCGAGTATACGGTCCAAGCTGGACAGACCAGGCGTACTTTCTTTGAATGGCTTTTTCCACTGACCGGGTTTAGAGCCTTTGAATCCAGCATTGACTGCTGTATCCTCGGTATTATCGTTGTTAATGCGGCGCTTATGTTTGTTACGGCGTGACCTGCTATTGCCGTCCTTGGTATCTGAAGTACCATGATTCTTTGATATGTTATTACTACGAGCCAGCCAGTTGTCTTCTCTCGCACAAAAGTGGGTCATGAGTGTCGTGAGGGCTGCCATAGATTTCGGATTTTCCTGACCAAGGTGCCGGGCTAGCCATTCATTGCGGATGTTGTGTTTGAAAGCCGCTAGGGCCTCTGCATCCGGACAGTTGATGATTTGATTTTTCTTTGTTAGGAACCGAGTCCAGAATTTCCTGGCCGATTCTTCTGGCTGCTAAATTATGTGGCTTAAGTCATCGGCATCCGGTGGCCGCACATAAGTGCCCTGAAAGTTGTCGAGGAATGTGGCTTCCAGATCTTCCCAACAGCTAATGGACTCTGCTGGTAGGCTGTTAAGCCAATGCCGCGCTGGTCCCTTGAGCTTTAGTGGGAGGTATTTGATGGCGTGTAAGTCATCACCGCGGGCCATGTGGATGTGGAGGAGGAAATCCTTGATCCATACCGTGGGATCTGTTGTGCCATCGTATGATTCAATATTTACAGGTTTGAAACCTTCTGGGGTTTGATGATCCATTACTTCGTCTGTGAAGCATAAAGGGTGTGCGGCGCCTCTGTATTGGGCTATATCACGACGCAGCTCGAATGGGTCTTGCCCGCTGTGTTTGGCCCGGCCGGATTTACTTTTACTGTATCCGGCGTGACGTTTATTGTCTCGCATAGTGGCGCGCCCTCGTGATCCGTAGATCGATCTTGCATGCTTTGCTTTGTCCTCCAATATATCTCGCAGGTCTGGCGTATCTCCCCATGCCTTTTTATTTGAATGGCGTCGGGGTGCAGGCTGAGTTTTTGGCTGGAATGCCTCTCTATCGCGGCCACGAGGTGGCCGATCAGCCGCATCATATGCTTCTTCCTCTAGTCGGGGTAGCAACCTGCATTTTGGGTAACCCTTGGAGGGGCGCTCGAATTTATATTCCTCGGCCGCGAGGACTTCGGTCCATCTATCAGCTAGCAGATCTTGATCAGCTTGAAGCTGTTGCTGCTTTTTCTTAAGGCTATTTGCCGTGGCTATAAGCCGGCGTTTGAAGCGCTCTTGTTCGACGGGATCCTCTGGCACGGCAAATTCGTCGTCACCGAGGCTTGCCTCGTCTTCGGAGGGGGGCATGTAATTATCATCCTCCGCCTCTCCATCTGCCGCTTTCTTAGGAGGGCTGGCTCCTCCATCCTCCTGCTCTAAATCTTGCTGGAGGGGATTGTTGTTGCTTCTTGGAGGGGTCATCCTCCGCTATCTCGTTGCCATTGCCTTCTTTGGGTGTGTCCACCATGTATATATCATATGATGAGGTGGATGTCCAGTGCCCTGTGGGCAGTGGTTCCTCTTCGTCTCCCGCATCGTCGTCCATACCGTCGATGTCTTCGGAGTCGAAGTCGAGCATGTCAGTTAAGTCATCGATAGTGGCTACTAAGTGGGTGGTGGGTGGGCCGCAAATTTCTTCGTCGTTCGCATCCCAGTCCTGCCGGACATAGTTCGGCCAGGATCCTCCTGACAAGGAGAGAGACCTTAATGAGTTCAGTATGTCGCCAAAGGGCGAGTGCTGAAAAATATCCGCGGAGGTAAACTCCATGATCGGCGCCCAATCGGATTCGATAGCAACGGGCGTAGGCGGTTCGGAGTCCGTGGCTGGAGAAGGATCCAGTAGTTTAACAACACGGCTCTCGTGCAAGGTAAGGTCGATGTTTGGATCAATCGCCGCTGAAGGTAAGGCCGCCGTAGCGGGGTCTATCCACCCGTCCATGGACGGCGCAACTGGCTCGGAATTGAGGGTCGGAGCGGCTGCCTGTGCGATCTCCTGAACACTGTCCGATGGTAGAGCTAAATTGTACTCATCGTGACCGCGTGACGCACAAGGCAGAGGCTCGAATCCGTCGAAGATCAAGTCTCCATGGATATCGGCCGTGTAGTTTAAGCTTCCGAACCTGACCTGGTGGCCAGGGGCGTCACTTTCAATCTGCTCCAGATGGCCAAGCGAATTGGCCGCAGTGCAAAACCGCCGAATACGAACACCTGTCCGGGGAGAAAAGTCTCACCCTGGACTTTATCGCTATCGATGATAGTAGGAGCCATCAAGCCTAACGGCGACGACACAGAGGAACTCTCAATGAAAGCACCAATGTCGGTGTCAAAACCTACGGATCTCGGGTAGGGGGTCCCGAACTGTGCATCTAAGGCGGATGGTAACAGGAGGCAGGGGACACAATGTTTTACCCAGGTTCGGGCCCTCTTGATGGAGGTAAAACCCTATGTCCTGCTTGATTAATATTGATGATATGGGTAGTACAAGAGTAGATCTACCACGAGATCGGAGAGGCTAAACCCTAGAAGCTAGCCTATGGTATGATTGTATGTTGTCTTACAGACTAAAATCCTCCGGTTTATATAGACACCGGAGAGGTTAGGGTTACACAAGGTTGGTTATAAAGGAGGAGATACACATATCCGTATTGCCTAGCTTGCCTTCCACGCCAAGCAAAGTCCCATCCGGACACGAGACGAAGTCTTCAATCTTGTATCTTCATAATCTAACAGTCCGGCCAATGGAGATAGTCCGGCTGTCCGGAGACCCCCTAATCTAGGACTCCCACAACGACCTTTAAAGGCGTCATTCCAGGTGTAGAGGCCCATTGCACAGGCTCAATCACACTGGAAGTGGTCTTCGGATCCCCGGATAACTTCCGAAGCGAAGAATTAATCTTCGATATAGTCCCGTTCCGCAGTGGCTAGCATGCACTGCTCGGGCGAACCGCATTTGTGAGATTCAATGCGGTACTGCATTATGCATACCTCAAGCTCAAGATGCCAGGACCTCGGGGGGTCATCACAGTTAATGGAAACACAGAACGCTCTCTTCGCACGGAGGAGCACACTGCGGCCCTCGCAGCAGAAGCGCAAAGCAGCCTCTCAAGGCAATCCACCAGTTCGGTGTTTCAAGACCCGGACATCTTCAAGCGCGCCCGGAGTAATCGGCAACTAGACCGCCTAGCACGATCTGAGCTCGCATAGCAATGCGGCCCCTGTCCCAGTCCCAGCCAAACGGCGAAATCCGTGCCATGCGTACATAATTACGCATTAAAAATACCATGGGCACAGGTGGGGAGGGGGCACGACTACGGCACGCCCCAAGACGTGGCTTAAACCGCACTAGGGGCTTCCCGCTTTGTTATTTTTCTCTTTCAGGACTTTAATCTCAGGAAACCCTGTGCAGCAGCATGATTGCCGAACACATGATGTAGCAACCAAGGAGGCAGAAAGCTACGTCACACCACGGAACTACCAGGTGGATTACGATAACGAGTGAAATATTTGCTTTAATACTATTCCTCAGCTTGCCCTTGGAAGGGACATAGTCCACCTTTTTGCTTATCGCACTATCTGTATCATTCTGCTTTAACGCACCTTTTTGAATAAACAATGCATAGCATTAAGACTATTATTGCATTCTTCTTTTATATATGTGTGTTCATTAATGACGCCTTGCAACCGTACACTTTGGTACGGCCAATACACCAGGGGCTTAAGTACCCCACAATATGGTGTGAGAAGTCCGAACACTTTCACAAGTGCGGCACCCCGAACTTATAGCATTATATGCATCAGCTCCGAATCATGTATTTGGTCAAATATTGGGTTTGCCCGGCTCCTATGTTTTGGTACCTTACATTCCGCTCTATCGGCTAAGCTAGCACTAGGAGAACTACTGCGATTGTGCCCCAGTTCTTCTGGGCTAAGCACCTCAATAGAGAAAGCTAAAACTAACTGTCGTGATAAGGCGAGAGACTGGTCGCTGTTCGGCGAGGTTTCGAGTCCCTAAAGACTTATGCCGCTTAGAGCGAGGAGCCGGTCCTGTCCGGCTTAAAGGCGTGTATCACGCCCCGAATTCGGTCTTCCGAATACCAGGGGCTTCACCAAAATTTAAAATTATAGAATTCTATGGCTAAGTGAGAGTGATAAAGCATTATTAGTCTGGTTGCCTTGTTCGTTGTGCTGAGCACCTCCCTCGAAGGACCCAAAAATGGGAACAAGAGTGCTCAGGTTTATCCCGAACACCCCAGCACTCGTGGCATGGGGCAGAAGCCGAGGACTAGCCATCTCTTAGATTGGATAAACAGCCAAACAAAAGGTAATATTTTAAATTCAAACAAGCGTTGCATAGCGCATATGAAACAAGTTTTCATCATACAGGATCACACGAGCAAGTTTACTCAAATATTACATCCTTTGAACATTCGTCCACTACAAGACGGGCACCCTTCAGGACACCCTCATAATAAATTTTGGGGGTGCGATGCTCCTTGCCCTGCGGCGGTCCTTCCTTGATCAGCTTCACGGCATCTAGCTTGGCCCATTGCACCTTCACACGGGCGAAAGCCCGGCGTGCACCTTCGATGCAGACGGACCGCTTGACGACTTCCAGCCGCGGGCAGGCATCCACAAGACACCTCACCAGGCCGAAGTAGCTGTTCGAAAGGGCGTCGCTAGGCCACAGCCGGATTATAAAGCCCTTCATGGCCTGTTCGGCCGCCTTGTGTAGCTCGACTAGCTGTTTTAGCTGGTCGCTCAGAGGCATCGGGTGTTCGGTCCTAGTATATTGAGACCAGAACAGCTTGTCCGTTGAGCTTCCCTCCTCGGCCTGGTAAAACTGTGCGGCCTCCGACACGCTGCGGGGCAAATTTGCGAATGCTCCTGGAGAGCTCCGGATTCAGGTAAGTAATAGGTAATTTACTTTCACATGCTTGCTTTGCATATAGAATGCCTTACCCGCCGCTATTTTCTTCATCGCGTCAATCTCCTGGAGGGCCTTTTGGGCTTCGGCCTTGGCACTCTTTGCGCTCTCGAGGGCCGCGGTAAGCTCAGACTCTCGCGTCTTCGAGTCAAGCTCCAATGCCTCGTGCTTCGTCACGAGAGCATAGAGCTCTTGCTGCACCTCGCCCACCCGAGCCTCTTGCCTTTCTGGCTCGGTGCGCTCCTTGGCCGCTTTGTCTTCGGCCTCGGACAACGCTTGCTTTAGGGTCGCCACTTCGGTCGTGGCCCCTGGCAAATTCATGATGATCCTATCATTTTGCAATCGCATTCTTTTTATACATATCCATAGACTAGGTACTACTTACCTTTTTTCTCCTCGAGCTGCCTCTTGGCAAGGCCGAGCTCGTACTTGGACCCTTTAAGGTCCTGCTTCAGTGCGGCGAACTCCGCAGTCAGTGCGGCAGATGCCAGCAGCGAAGCCTGCATACACATATTGACATACTTATATTAGACTCCTGCGATATTATTTGATCCTCTGTTTGGCTTTTCTTTGTGAACACCGAACAGAGCATCACGGGCTACTATCTATGCGGTAATATTTTTCCTATATTTTAAACACTTACCTCAAAGCCTGTTAGAAGGCTAGCACAGGCTTCAGTCAGTCCGCTCTTGGCGGACTGAACCTTCTGGACCACCGCACTCATAATAGTATGGTGCTCCTCGTCGATGGAAGCGCTATGAAGCACTCACAGCAGATTGTCCGGCGCCTCTGGATGGACAGAGGTCACCGGCACAGGCGTCTTGCCCCTCTTGGAAGGAGGCCGCGTGCCCGAGTCCGGAACCACTAGAGGTTCCAACGCAGTGTTCGGCTGAGGGCCGAACTCGGAGCCCTCAGGGGCCTTGTTCCCTCTGCTCCTGGAGTCCAGAAGGTCGCCTTGAGGCACCTCCGGGACTGTCTACCCTCGACCCGGTGCCTCTTGAGACAATATCTCGGCATTGTTCGCAGGGCAGAGGAGGTGGCGGTCGGAAGTGGATCGCTATCCATATCCGACAAGCCCAGGGAGCCGTCCGACGATACATCGATACGGGCTCGTGGCGGCCTGCATAATCATATTCGGTGATAGGGGAAGCAGTGCGACAAAGGAATGCTATGAGTTACTCTGGTATCCGAATACTTACGACTTCACCAGGGACTTGGCCCTGAGCAGCCACTCTTCTTCGCCTTCGGCGGTGGTGGTGGAACTGTCCGGAAGGAGAGTCCTTCCCTTCTTGGACCCTTCAGCCACCCTAGTTGGGGCGGCCTTCCTTTTCTTGTCTCCCCCAACTGAAGGGGGAGCATCTTCTTCCTCCTCGTCTTCGGGAGAGGGGTGTGCCGCAGAGTTATCGAACGATGAGTCCAATGACGTCTGGCGTCGGGAACTCTTTCGGGTTCCCTTGGCCTTCTTGGTCTTCTCCGGCACCTTATAAGGAGCCGGAGTCAGCATCTCCGTAAGGAGAGCGTCCTAGTGTCTTCGGGCAGAGGGGCCGGACATTTAATCTGCCCCGACTTCTCCACCCAGTCCTGTCAAAGGCATGGAGATCAGACCCCGAATGTATTTAAGCTAGGGGAAATAAAATATCCTACCGGATGTATAGAACTCACCGAATGCGCTCGATGCTTCGCGCTTAGCCCGCGGTCCTCGATGAGGGAGGGAGGGACCTCGGCGCCCTTGAATAGCACCTTCCAGGCATCCTTGTGTGTTGTGTCGAAGAGCCTGTTCAGAGTTTGGTGCTGGGCCGGGTAGAACTCCCACAAGTTGAAAGCCTGTCATTGACACGGGAGGATCCGGCGGATGAGCATGACCTGGACTACGTTGACGAGTTTGAGCTTCTTGCTCACCATGTTTTGGATACATGTTTGGAGTCCGGTCAGCTCTGCCAAACTACCCCAGGACAGGCCCTTCTCTTGCCAGGAGGTGATCCGCATGGGGATGCCGGATCAGAACTCAGGGGCCACTGCCCATTCGGGGTCACGCAGCTCAGTGATATAGAACCACCCCGATTGCTACCCCTTTATGGTCTCCACGAAGGAGCCCTCGAGCCATGTGACATTGGGCATCTTGCCCAGCATGGCGCCTCCGCACTCCGCCTAGCGGCCGCTCACTCCCTTCGGCTTGACATTGAAGGTCTTCAGCCATAAGCCGAAGTGGGGCTGGATGCGGAGGAAGGCCTCACACACGACGATAAACGCCGAGATATTGAGGATGAAGTTCGGGGCCAGATCGTGGAAATCCGGGCCATAGTAGAACATTAGCCCCAGGACGAATGGGTGGAGAGGGAATCGCAGTCCGTGGAGGAAATGGGTAAGGAACACTACCCTCTCATGGGGCCTGGGGGTGGGGATGAGCTGCCCCTCATCTGGGAGCCGGTGCACGATGTCGTCGGGCAGGTATCCGGCTCTCCTCAGCTTCTTGATGTGTCCCTCCGTGACGGAGGAGACCATCCACCTGCCTCTCGCTCTGGACATGGTTGGAGAGGGTTGAGGTGGGAAGTCCGGACTTGGGCGCTGGAGCTCGAGTGTGCGAAAATGGATGAGCAAAGGAGGAAGAAGGCGTGGATGAAAAGGTAAATCCTTATCCCTTTATATGGGCGGACGAAACTGCGCGTCCCCACTAGCCTGGTAAAACTCGCTCATCCCTCCAGCACCGTAATCGATGGCGCGGTTGGGTTACCCACGCCCGTATTGATAAGAATCTCGTAATAAGGGGGACACGATCTCTCGACGAGATGTGTCGAAAAACTGCCTCGCGTTATGTGCGGGGCTAGCTGAAGGAAACGGTTTGAATAAGCACCGGGCCATGACATAATGTCGTGTTGCCAAAACAAGTCAGCAAATTAGATTTGTGGAAATATTATTCTCTCTACGGTGGTATGTGGAACTTATTTTGCAGAGTCGGACACTATCCTTGTATTCAAATTCTTCCATGATGTATTTGGAGGAGGAACCTGCCTTGCAATGCCGAAGACAATACTGCGTGTCGGACTCATCGTCATTGAGGCCTGGTTCAGGGGCTACTGAGGGAGTCCTGGATTAGGGGGTCTCCGGACAGCCGGACTATATCCTTTGGCCGGACTGTTAGACTATGAAGATACAAGATTGAAGACTTCGTCTCGTGTCCGGATGAGACTCTACTTGGCGTGGAAGGCAAGCTAGGCAATACAGATATGTGTATCTCCTCCTTTGTAACCGACCTTGTGTAACCCTAGCCCCATCCGGTGTCTATATAAACCAGAGGGTTTTGGTCCGTAGGACAACATACAATCATACCATAGGCTGGCTTCTAGGGTTTAGCCTCTTCGATCTCGTGGTAGATCAACTCTTGTAACACTCGTATCATCAAGAATAAATCAAGCAGGACGTAGGGTTTTACCTCCATCAAGAGGGCCTGAACCTGGGTAAAACATCATGTCCCCTGCCTCCTGTTACCATCCGCCTTATAAGCACAGTTCGGGACCCCCTACTCGAGATCTGCCGGTTTTGACACCGACAATGATGGTGACGATTTCCCCCTCCCGGAGGGATGTTTCCCCGGCAGAACAGCTCTGCCAGAGCCCTAGATTGATTCCGCCAAGGTTCCGGCTCGAGACGGCGGCGCTTCATCCCGAAAGCTTCCTCCTTATTTTTTCCAGGGCAAAAGACTTCATATAGAAAAAGATGGGCACCGGAGGCCTGCCATGGGGCCCACGAGACAGGGGGCACGCCAAGGGGGGTAGGGCGCGCCCCCACCCTCGTGGATGGTAGGTGGCCCCCTCTGGTGCTTTCTTCGCCCAATATGTTTTATATATTCCAAAACTGACTTCCGTGGAGTTTCAGGACTTTTGGAGTTGTGCAGTATAGGTCTCTAATATTTGCTCCTTTTCCAGCCCAGAATTCCAGCTGCTGACATTCTCCCTCTTCGTGCAAACCTTGTAAATAAGAGAGAATAGGCATAAGTATTGTGACATAATGTGTAATAACAGTCCATAATCCAATTAATATCGATATAAAAGCATGATGCAAAATGGACGTATCACGCCCCCACCTTGGCCGCCTCCTCCTCTCTCCCACTAACGCCCAATAAGGCCAATTGACTCCCCGGGGGGTTCCGGTAACCCCCTGGTACTCCGGTAAATGCCCAAACTCATCCGGAACCATTCCGATGTCCAAACATAGCCTTCCAATATATCGATCTTTATGTGTCGACCATTTCGAGACTCCTCTTCATGTCCGTGATCACATCCGAGACTCCAAACTATGTTCGATACATCAAAACAAATACACTCATAATACCGATTGTCATCAAACATTAAGCGTGCGGACCCTACGGGTTCGATAACTATGTAGACATGACCGAGACTCATCTTCGGTCAATAACCAATAGCAGAACCTGGATGCTCATATTGGCTCCTACATATTCTACGAAGATCTTTATCGGTCAAAACCGCATAACAGTATACATTGTTGCCTTTCTCATCGGTATGTTACTTGCCCGAGATTCGATCGTCGGTATCTCAATACCTAGTTCAATCTCGTTACTGGCAAGTCTCTTTACTCGTCCCGTAATGCAATATCCCGTAACTAACTCATTAGTCACATTGCTTGCAAGGCTTATAGTGATGTGCATTGCTAAGAGGGCCCAGAGATACCTGATAACCCACAAGTACAGGGGATCGCAACAGTTTTCGAGGGTAGAGTATTCAACCCAAATTTATTGATTTGACATAAGGGGATCCAAAGAATATTCTCAAGTATTAGCAGCTGAGTTGTCAATTCAACCACACCTGGAAACTTAATATCTGCAGCAAAGTATTTAGTAGCAAAGTAATATGATAGTAGTGGTAACGGTAGCAAAAGGTAATGATAGTAAAAGTAATGTTTTTGGTATTTTGTAGTGATGATCGCAATAGAAACGGAAAAGTAAATAAGCGAAGAACAATATATGGAAAGCTCGTAGGCAATGGATCAGTGATGAAGAATTATGCCAGATGCGGTTCATCATGTAACAATCATAACATAGGGTGACATAGAACTAGCTCCAATTCATTGATGTAATGTAGGCATGTATTCCGAATATAGTCATACGTGCTTATGGAAAAGAACTTGCATGACATCTTTTGTCCTACCCTCCCGTGGCAGCGGGGTCCTTATGGAAACTAAGGGATATTAAGGCACTCTTTTAATAGAGTACCGGAACAAAGCATTAACACATAGTGAATACATGAACTCCTCAAACTACGGTCATCACCGGTAAGTATCCCGATTATTGTCACTTCGGGGTTAACGGATCATAACACATAATAGGTTACTATAGACTTGCAAGATAGGATCAAGAACTCTCATATATTGATGAAAACATAATAGGTTCAGATCTGAAATCATGGCACTCGGGCCCTAGTGACAAGCATTAAGCATAGCAAAGTCATAGCAACATCAATCTCAGAACATAGTGGATACTAGGGATCAAACTAACTCGAATACATGATAAATCTCATCCAACCCATCACCGTCCAGCAAGCCTATGATGGAATTACTCATGCACGGTGGTGAGCATCATGAAATTGGTGATGGAGGATGGTTGATGATGACGATGGCGATGGATTCCCCTCTCTGGAGCCCCGAACGGACTCTAGATCAGCCCTCCCGAGAGGTTTTAGGGCTTAGCGGCGGCTCCATATCATAAAACGCGATGAATACTTCTCCCTGATTTTTTTCTCCCCGAAAGCAAATATATAGAGTTGGACTTGAGGTCGGAGGAGCTCGAGGGGGCCCACGAGGTTGGGGGGCAGGCGCGCCCCCCACCCTCGTGGACAGGTGGTGGGCCCCCTGGTCTTCATCTTTTGCAAGGATTTTTTATTATTTCCAAAAAGATGTTCCGTGAAGTTTCAGGTCAGTCCGAGAACTTTTGTTTCTACACATAAATAACACCATGGCAATTCTGTTGAAAACAGCGTCAGTCCGGGTTAGTTCCTTTCAAATCATGCAAGTTAGAGTCCAAAACAAGGGCAAAAGTGTTTGGAAAAGTAGATACGACGGAGACGTATCAACTCCCCTAAGCTTAAACCTTTGCTTGTCCTCAAGCAATTCAGTTGATAAACTGAAAGTGATAAAGAAAAACTTTTACAAACTCTGTTTACTCTTGTTGTTGTAAATATGTAAAGCCAGCATTCAAGTTTTCAGCAAAGATTATGACTAACCACATTCACAATAATGCTTAGGTCTCAAGCTTACTCATATCATTGGCATAATCAACTAGTGAGCAATAATAATAAATCTCGGATGACAACACTTCCTCAAAACAATCATAATATGATATAACAAGATGGTATCTCGCTAGCCCTTTCTGAGACCGCAAAACAAAATGCGGAGCACCTTTAAAGATCAAGGACTGACTAGACATTGTAATTCATGGTAAAAGAGATCCAGTCAAGTCATACTCAATGTAAACTAACAGTAATGAATGCAAATGACAGCAGTGCTCTCCAAGTGGTGCTTTTTAATAAGAGGATGATGACTCAACATAAAAGTAAATAGATAGGCCCTTCGCAGATGGAAGCAGGGATTTGTAGAGGTGCCAGAGCTCGGTTTTGAAATAGAGATGAATAATATTTTGAGCGGTATACTTTCATTGTCAACATAACAACCAAGAGATGGCGATATCTTCCATGCTACACACATTATAGGCGGTTCCCAAACAGAATGGTAAAGTTTATCCTCCCCCTTCCACCAACGAGCATCAATCCATGGCTTGCTCGAAACAACGAGTGCCTCCAACTAACAAAAGTCCCAGGGGGAGTTTTGTTTGCAATTATTTTGATTTAGTTTGCATAAAGCATGGGACTGGGCAACCCGATGACCAGCCATTTTTCTCGTGAGTGAGGAGCGGAGTCCACTCCTCTTGAGAATAACCCGCCTAACATGGAAGATATGGACAACCCTAGTTGATACATGAGCTATTCGAGCATACAAAACTGGATATTTATTTGAAGGTTTAGAGTTTGGTACATACAAATTTACTTGGAACGGCAGGTAGATACCGTATATAGGTAGGTATGGTGGACTCATATGGAATAAATTTGGGGTTTAAAGGATTGGATGCGCAAGCAATATTCCCGCTTAGTACAGGTAAAGGCTAGCAAAAGACTGGGAAGCGACCAGCTAGAGAGCGACAACACTCATGAACATGCATTAAAATTAATCAACACTGAATGCAAGCATGAAGAGGATATAATCCACCATGAACATAAATATCGTGAAGGCTATGTTGATTTTGTTTCAACTACATGCGTGAACATGCGCCAAGTCAAGTCACTTAAATCATTCAGAGGAGGATACCACCCTATCATACCACATCACAACCATTTTAATAGCATGTTGGCATGCAAGGTAAACCATTATAAGCTCCTAGCTAATCAAGCATGGCACAAGAGACTATGATCTCTAGTTGTCATTGCAAACACATTTATTCATAATAGGCTGAATCAGGAACCATGAACTAATCATATTTACAAAAACAAAAGAGGTCGAGTTGATACCATCTTTTCTCATCTCAGTCAGTCCATCATATATCGTCATAATTGCCTTTCACTTGCATGACCAAATAGTGTGAATAATAATAATAGTGCACCTGCATTGGACTAAGCTGGAATCTGCAAGCATTCAATAAACAGGAGAAGACAAGGCAATATGGGCTCTTTTGTCAGATCAACAATTATGCATATAAGAGCCACTTCAACAATTTAATCATGGTCTTCTCCTATCGACCCACAAAGAAAAGAAAAGTGTAACATCTCAATTTTCAATTTGGATGTTTACAATAGATCATTCATATGCATCCATGATTTATGCATTTTTTCCTCTATTTGTTTTATTTGAATTTTGATCCAAGGAACTTTGAGCAACTCAAGGACCAAAAGAGAGAGCTGGAAGTTTCCCTAAAAACCAATTTTGAATTTTTTTTTCAAAGTTGGGAGTATGGATCAAATTGGATTTCACCAAAAATTCATTTCCATTATATCAAAAAATAAGATAAAGAGAGAAGATAAAATGACTTCTTCCAAATCAGAAAACAAATTATTGGAAATTGAATTTGGAACCAAAATATATTTTTTTGAGTTTTATTTACAAGTTATTTTATTAGCATAGCAAAAAGTTTATTTTTGAAACTTGCATTTTAGGCCAGATAAAAGTTCACTAGGTCATATATAAGACCATATAATTATGTGAATTTTTCTGGCATTTCTAGACTTATATTTATTTGTAGTTTCGGTGTTTCATTGCTTCTGTAAAAATAACGTTTAAAAAAACGCAGCCCAGCAGGCCCAGGCCCACACGCTATCTCCTTCTTCCTCCTCTCTGTACGTGAACACTGACAGAACGTTCATCCATGGCGCCTCTACCTCTTCCTCACCTCATCTTCCTCTCCCCCGCTCCAAAACGCCTCTGAACGGAACCCCCTCGCCTCCCTCGATCCCTTCCATCCCCTGGTGCGCCTCAAAGACAACCATAATGGCCATCATGAGCGCTTGAAACTGCAGCCATTAACACATCTCGCCCCACCCAACTCTGGACCTCCCCTGCCCTATATAAAGCACCATTAGGAGCCCTCTCAACCCTCATCCGAAGCCCTCTCCCTCTGGAGTTTTTGCCCCTCCCTAACCTCGCCAATTGCTCGCCGGAGTTCGTGAATTCCGGCGACCTCTCACCGTGCATACAGGAAGCAATCTACCACCACAACTTGTTCAAGTGGTTCACCTCATCCTCCTCTACATCGTTCCGCACGCGTCCTTCGACGAAGCACACCGGAGCCACATTCTTCCTCGTCTCCGGCGACAAGTCTGGTGAGCACCCAGCCAGTGAATCATAGAGTGCCACTTGTCTCTGGCCGAATTTGTTTTCTTTTTCAGGAATTTTTCCAAATTCAGATTCTTTACCAAATCTTCTTTCTTGTATATCTTTTAGTCTATATATCTGATTTAGTTGATTCTTTTTCCTACTAGTTCATAGAAATCCCATCTATCCAGAGAACCAAACGAAAAATATTTTTGAAATTTTTAAAATTAGAATTCAAACAGATTTGAATTCAAACTTCGTTAGGCCATAACTTGAGTTTCGTAATTCCGTTTTAGGTGATTCTTTTTGCAAATCGAAGCTCGTAACGTGTACTTTCTGTTAGACCCAAACATACATATTTTTGCTACTGTAAAAATTATGTTATGTACAGAAACTTTATTTGGTTGTTTTGGTGTTTTTCGAAGTCTTTCATTTGTTTTATTTTTGGATTTTTGCTTGTATGCTTATATATGTTATTGCTTGCTTACGTTAGATCATCCGGAGTGCGAAGCTTGCTACCACAAATCCTTAGAGTTCAACGATCGTCAGCAAGGAAAGTTCACACTTTGATCATATTTTTTCAATACCCAGTTTTTACTATGCATTAGTTTCACCCTCAAAGATTGCATGAGTAGGATTGGGAACATGTGGTTATGCTTTGTAGTTCATGTGGTAGGAACCTATGACTTTGATCACCCCGAGAATATTCGTTATGTCATATATTGCTTAGCCATGCTCGTAGATGGGGATTGGTATGTGTGATCCATGCAAGTTTTGAGAGATAATAATTTTGGGACAACATAAGGTGGCAACTTTAATACACATCTGGGTAGATTGTTTGGGGCACCTGGAGTAACCAGTGCTTGCCCAAGGGGAATCCTGGAGTACCCTAGGTCCGCCACCCAGGATCAAAGGGATCATAAAATATTTCATGCCTAGAAACTTTCGTGTGCAGCCACAAGCCATTATGGGCTCTGGCATAGTTGAGTAAGTTGTGTGACCTCTTTCCGTGGTAGACTAGCTGATGTAGGGGAAAGTAGGTGTACCGGTCTACCCAGGGTTTGGAGGAAATACTTCGAAAAGGCTATGTCTCGATCTTCCGATCATGGAGGTGGTTGAGTCTTGTGAGGAAAAGTGCGCAAACCTCTGCAGAGTGTACAAACTAATCATGATTAGCCGTGTCCCCGGTTATGGACAACTTGAGTATCTAGAAGTGAATTATTGGTTGATCTCATCACTCTATTTAATGAAATTATTGGGTTACTAATAACTTGGGAATTTTGGGATTGAGTTGGAGGAACCTTCTCAGTAATGGCATTTTAACTTAGTAGTAATAAAAAAATTATTCCTTTGTTGTAGGGTAAAATTTGCTTTATGCAAAAATTAAACTCAGAGCCTCCACCAGCTAAATTTGCATATAGAGATAGTTTTTTTTCATTATTATTCTACAGTGTGAGATTGCCAGCACATTCCATGTGTTGACCTACACGGCTGCAACGTCTCATGTTGCAGACTTTTCCGACGAATATTAAAGGTGCGATAGGTCATTGTTCTACACTGAGTTTGTCGTGCAGTTGGATGGACTCATTTACCTTCAATGCTTCCGCAGTTATTTTTATTGAGATGGCCTTTGGCCATATTATTGTAATAAATACTCTTTTGAGGATCTCAATGTAATAAAAAGTGTGATTGAACTCTACTATAATTCCTCGAGTATTGTGTGTGTCAGTATACCGATCTAGAGATGGCACTTAAGCACAGAGACTTCGATCCATTTTCGGTCGGGTCGCTACAAGATGGTATTAGAGCACACGCTGACTGTAGGACGCGACCACTAGGAAATGGAAAGCCATAGGAAGAAAACTTTATTTTACGACTTCCTTAAATATCCGTTGGTCTATACTCTTCTCTATTCATTTCTATCTCTTCTCCACTTCAATAAAATAGTTGTTGAACCCCATCACCAAGTTGCTCAGCCCGATGAGACCATGACCTATGAAGGCATCATTGACGAAGAAGAAGAAGCTAGAGTTGACATTGATTTGAGGAGATTTAGTTCAGACCACCACTACCAAGTTGAGTCCAACGAATGATTGCGGTAGTATGAAGAGATCATATCTCTTGTGGATATGACCTTACCTGTAGGTTTTTGCTTGTGTGGTGTGATCTGTGTGAATTGCTTGATTTGAAATTTTCTTGCTATCATAAGCATATGGGTAGTGATTTCTCTCATTAGGCCCTTATTCTATTCTAATTTCTCATCCACTCTAAACCTAACAGATGCCTCCAAGACGTGACCCAGAATTCCCACCGGAACTTACCCAGTTGATCCAGAACCAGAATGCCCTCATGCAGCTACTCATCCAGAATCAGAACCAGAACAACAACAACCCACCGCCACCACCCCCAGTCGACAACCTTACCTGTTTTCTGAGGTTGAACCCATCGGTGTTCTCTAGCAGCACGGAGCCGATCGTTGCAGATGACTGGCTTCGCAAGATCGGAAGAGAAGTGACCACCGCAGGATGCACTGACGCTGAGAAGGTGCGCTTTGCCGTACATCAGCTGGATGGACCAGCAACCTCATGGTGGGATAATTACACCACCACTTTCCCCATAGCCAATGTGACTTGGGATCAGTTCCAGCAGGCGTTCCATACCGCACATGTTTCAGCCGGAGCTATGAGTCTGAAGAAGCGTGAGTTCCGCAACTTATGCCAGGGAAATCGTTCTGTTGGTGATTATGTGGAGGAATTCAGCAAGTTATCCAGGTATGCTCCCGGAGACGTGGCTGATGATGCCACTAAGCAGGAGAAATTTCCGGAAGGACTAAACGATGATCCGGGACTTCAGTTGACTGTGGCTACCTTTAACAATTATCAAGAGTTGGTCGACAAGGCTCTCATTCTGGAAGGCAAGCAGCAGCAGGTGGAGAATCATAAGAGGAAGTACGGACAGGGAAAGTACAGCTCTAGTGTTCAACAGAAGCCCCGCTATACCCCATACTCGGGAAATAATGGACTAGGATCTGGCAAGTATAGTGGACACACTCACCATAACCATGGAGGACATTCACATCATGGAGGGAATGGACACAACCATAATGGCCATAGGAATGGAAATGGGAACGGAGGAAACAACAATCAGCATCAGTCCAGCCCCGCTACACCGGCAAAGAAGGATCTGAGCCACATCACCTATTTCAAGTGCGGGAAGACCGGACACTACGCCACTGAGTGTCCCGAGGAAAAGAACGGGAACGGTAATGGAAGCTCCGGAGGCAAGAACCCCAATCCCTTCACCAGAGGTCAGGTGAACCATGTCAATGTGGAGGAAGTTTATGACCAGCCTAACATCGTTGTTGGTAAGTTCTTGATTAATTCATTTACAACCCTTGTTCTTTTTGACGCTGATGCATCACATTCATTCATATCAAGGGGGTTTGTGGATAAATTTAAGTTGCCGACCGTGGCCCTTAAAACACCTATGTTAGTGAGTTCCCCAGGAGCAGAGTATATGGCTAGTCGGGGATGTTTTCAGTTGCCATTGACCATAGGGAGACACATTTTCCCCATAGACCTCATCATCCTAGAATCACAAGGATTGGACGTAATTCTAGGCATGGACTGGCTATCCAAGTATGATGGGAATATTGATTGTGCCAGTAAGTCGATTCTTCTCACCACCCAAGAGGGGAAACGGATCAAGTATGTGTCGAGGCATACGCCAAGGAGGACTCAAGTGAATTCTCTTTCAAGGGTTGTTCAGGAGGAAGTACCAGTTGTGAAGGATTATCCCGATGTATTCCCCAGGAATTGCCCGGCATGCCACCGGATCGGGACATAGAGTTTTTGAATCGAATTGTTACCAGGCACCGGACCAATATCCAAGAGACCATACCGGATGCCCGCAAATGATCTGGAGGAAATTAAGAAGAAGATTAAGGAATTATTGGAGAAAGGTTATATTCGACCAAGTTCATCACCTTGGAGAGCCCCAGTACTTCTAGTTGAGAAGAAGGATGGATCCTTGAGAATGGTTGTAGATTATTGTGCGTTGAATGAGGTGACAATCAAGAACAAGTACCCTCTGCCGATGATCAATGATTTGTTTGACCAGCTACAAGGAGCAAAAGTTTTCTCAAAGATCGATCTTCGATCAGGATATCACCAGCTGAAGATTCAAGAACAGGATATACCCAAGACAGTCTTTACCACGAGATATGGACTTTATGAGTACACGGTCATGTCTTTTGGTTTGACTAATGCCCCTGCCTATTTTATGAGCATGATGAACAAGGTATTCATGGAGTTCTTGGATAAGTTTGTTGTGGTATTCATTGATGACATATTGATTAACTCAAAGAATGAAGAAGAACACAAGGAACATTTGCGCTTGGTTCTTGAGAAGCTCAGGGAACATCAGTTATACGCCAAGTTCAGCAAGTGCGAATTTTCGTTGAAGGAAGTCGGATTTCTTGGACATGTTATATCAGGAGAAGGAATAGAAGTAGACCCCTCCAAGGTTGAAGTCGTCACCGAATGGAAGGCACCCACCTCAGTCGGAGAGATTCACAGTTTTCTTGGACTCGCAGGATATTATCGGAGGTTTATTGAGAATTTCTCCAAGATCGCGAAGCCCATGACTGAGTTATTGAAGAAAGACACTAAGTTTGTTTGGACCAACGAATGTGAGGCCAGTTTCCAGGAGCTAAACAAATTTTTGGTCACAACCCTAGTGCTAATTCTTCCGAATATACGCAAGGATTTCCAAGTATATTGCGACGCTTCTCGTCAGGGACTTGGAGGTGTTCTTATGCAAGAAGGAAGAGTTGTTTCATATGCTTCACATCAGCTTCGACCTCATGAGCGGAATTATGCCACACATGATTTGGAGTTAGCAGCCGTAGTGCACGCACTCAAGACCTGGAGACATTTTCTTATCGGAAATCATTGCGATGTTTACACGGATCATAAGAGTTTGAAATACATCTTCACGCAGAAGGAGTTGAACCTCAGGTAGAGAAGATGGTTGGAGCTCATGAAGGATTATGACATGAAATTGCACTATCACCCAAGAAAGGCCAATGTTGTGGCAGATGCATTGAGCCGCAAGAGCTATGTTAATACCCTCATAGCAGGAGGATTACCTCAGGAGTTAATTGATGATCTTAGAGATCTTCGATTGGAGATAGTACCACGAGGTTTTGTTGCTGCAATGGAAATTCAATCCAC
Source organism: Triticum dicoccoides (assembly GCF_002162155.2). Lineage (NCBI taxonomy): Eukaryota > Viridiplantae > Streptophyta > Magnoliopsida > Poales > Poaceae > Triticum > Triticum dicoccoides. The sequence goes on from NC_041380.1 coordinate 437,510,469, forward strand.
TTTGTTGGGAAAGATCCGAGAAGCCCAGAAGTTAGACAAAGGTATTGCGGAGATAAAGGGAAGGATGAACCAAGGAAAGGCAGAAGGATTTCGTGAGGATGAACATGGAACCTTATGGTTTTAGCAGCGTATTTACGTGCCAAATGACCCAGAGATTAGGAAATTGATTCTTCAGGAGGCTCATGATTCGCCTTATTCAATACACCCGGGCAACACCGAGATGTATTTGGACTTGAAGGAAAGTTTCTGGTGGACTGGTATGAAGAAGGATATTGCCGAGTATGTAGCAGTATGCGACGTATATCAGAGAGTTAAGGCAGAGCACCAGAAACCAGCAGGATTACTTCAGCCTTTGCCGATACCAGATTGAAAGTCGGACAAGCTTGGCATGGACTTCATTACAGGATTACCCAGGACCCGATCAGGTTATGATTCTATTTGGGTAGTGGTTGATCGCTTGACTAAGGTAGCTCACTTCATCCCCGTGAAAACCACATATACAAGTGCTAAGTTAGCCAAGATATACATGACCAGGATCGTATGTCTGCATGGAGTTCTGAGGACCATGGTATCAAATAGAGGAACACAATTTACCTCAAAGTTTTGGCATCAGTTACATGAAACTTTGGGTACCAGGCTGGAGTTCAGTACAACTTTTCATCCACAGACAGATGGGCAGACCGAGAGAATCAATCAGATTCTGGAGGACATGTTGAGAGCTTGTGCGCTAGATTATGGATCTAGTTGGGATGATAATTTGCCTTACGCAGAATTCTCATATAACAACAGCTATCAAGCTAGTTTGAAAATGGCCCCTTTCGAAGATTTGTACGGAAGGAGGTGCAGGAAACCATTGATGTGGGATGAATTTGGAGACCGTAAATTATTTGGACCAGATTTAATTAGAGATTCAGAGGAGAAAGTCAAGCTCATTCGCGACAGACTCAAGGTAGCCCAATCCAGACAGGAGAGTTATGCTGATACTAAACGCAAGGAGGTAACTATGAAGTCGGAGATAGAGCATATCTGCGTGTGTTGCCACTTCGAGGAGCTAAACGATTTGGAGTCAAAGGAAAGTTAGCACCATGGTTTCTGGGGCCGTACAGAGTTTTAGAACGCATGGGTGAAGTTGCCTACAAGTTGGAATTACCATTAGCCTTGTCAGGAGTTCATGATGTGTTTCACATTTCCCAGTTAAAGAAGTGCCATGCAGAGATGGCCAATATTCCTTTGAGAGATACAGTGCCACTGGAGGCCATACAGTTGGATAGTGATATGACCTATGAGGAGAAGCCCATCAAGATTCTCGAGACTGCAAGCAAGGTTACCCGCAGCAAGGTCATCAAGTTTTGCAAGGTTCAATGGAGTCATCATACTGAGGAAGAAGCCACCTGGGAACGAGAAGAAGACCTCCGACAGGACCACCCACAACTTTTTGCTAGCCAACCCGAATCTCGAGGGCGAGATTCATCTTAAGGGGGGTAGGTTTGTAACATCTCAATTTTCAATTTGAATTTTTACAATAGATCATTCATATGCATCCATGATTTATGCATTTTTCCTCCATTTGTTTTATTTGAATTTTGATCCAAGGAACTTTGAGCAACTCAAGGACCAAAAGAGAGATTTGGAAGTTTCCCTAAAAACCAATTTTGAATTTTTTTCGAAGTTGGGAGTATGGATCAAATTGGATTTCACCAAAAATTCATTTCCATTATATCAAAAAATAAAATAAAGAGAGAAGATAAAATGACTTCTTCAAAATCAGAAAAGAAATTATTGGAAATTGAATTTGGAACCAAAATATATTTTTTTGAGTTTTATTTATAATTTATTTTATTAGCATAGCAAAAAGTTTATTTTTGAAACTTGCATTTTAGGCCAGATAAAAGTTCACTAGGTCATATATAAGACCATATAATTATGTGAATTTTTCTGGCATTTCTAGACTTATATTTATTTGTAGTTTTGATGTTTCATTGCTTCTGTAAAAATAACGTTTAAAAAAACGCAGCCCAGCAGGCCCAGGCCCACACGCTATCTCCTTCTTCCTCCTCTCTGTACGTGAACACCGACAGAACGTTCATCCATGGCGCCTCTACATCTTCCTCCCCTCATCTTCCTCTCCCCCGCTCCAAAACGCCGCTGAACGGAACCCCCTCACCTCCCTCGACCCCTCCCATCCCCTGGTGCGCCTCAAAGACAACCATAATGGCCATCATGAGTGCTTGAAACTGCAGCCATTAACACATCTCGCCCCACCCAACTCTGGACCTCCCCTGCCCTATATAAAGCACCACTAGGAGCCCCTCTCAACCCTCATCCGAAGCCCTCTCCATCTGGAGTTTTTGCCCCTCCCTAACCTCGCCAATTGCTCGCCGGAGTTCGTGAATTCCAGCGACCTCTCACCGTGCATACAGGAAGCAATCTACCACCACAACTTGTTCAAGCAGTTCACCTCATCCTCCTCTACATCGTTCCGCACGCGTCCTTCGATGAAGCACACCGGAGCCACCTTCTTCCTCGTCACCGGCAACAAGTACAGTGAGCACCCATCCAGTGAATCACAGAGCGCCACTTGTCTCTGGCCGAATTTGTTTTCTTTTTCAGGAATTTTTCCAAATTCAGATTCTTTACCAAATCTTCTTTCTTGTATATCTTTTAGTCTATAGATCCGATTTAGTTGATTCTTTTTCCTACTAGTTCATAGAAATACCATCTATCCAGAGAACCAAACGAAAAATATTTTTGAAATTTTTAAATTTTGAATTCAAACAGATTTGAATTCAAACTTTGTTAGGCCATAACTTGAGTTTCGTAACTCCGTTTTAGGTGATTCTTTTTGCAAATCGAAGCTCGTAACGTGTACTTTATGTTAGACGTAAACATACATATTTTTGCTACTGTAAAAATTATGTTATGTACAGAAACTTTATTTGGTTGTTTTGGAGTTTTTTGAAGTCTTTCATTTGTTTTATTTTTGGATTTTTGCTTGTATGCTTATGTATGTTATTGCTTGCTTACGTTAGATCATCCGGAGTGCGAAGCTTGCTACCATGAATCCTTAGAGTTCAACGATCGTTAGCAAGGCAAGTTCACACTTTGATCATATTTTTTCAATACCCAGTTTTTACTATGCATTAGTTTCACCCTCAAAGATTGCACGAGTAGGATTGGGAACATGTGGTTATGCTTTGTAGTTCATGTGGTAGGAACCTAAGACTTTGATCACCCCGGGAATATTCGTTATGTCATATATTGCTTAGCCATGCTCGTAGATGGGGATTGGTATGTGTGATCCATGCAAGTTGTGAGAGATAATAATTTTGGGACAACATAAGGTGGCAACTTTAATACACATCTATGTGGATTGTTTGGGGCACCTGGAGTAACCAGTGCTTGCCCAAGGGGAATCCCGGAGTACCTGTGTGATTACCCTAGGTCCGCCACCCTGGCTCAAAGGGATCATAAAATATTCCATGCCTAGAAATTTTTGTGTGCAGCCACAAGCCATTATGGGCTCTGGCATAGTTGAGTAAGTTGTGTGACCTCTTTCCGTGGTAGACTAGCTGATGTGGGGGAAAGTAGGTGTACCGGTCTACCCAGGGTTTGGAGGAAATACTTCAAAAAGGCTATGTCTCGATCTTCCGATCATGGAGGTGGTCGAGTCTTGTGGGGAAAAGTGTGCAAACCTCTGCAGAGTGTACAAACTAATCATGATTAGCCGTGTCCCCGGTTATGGACAACTTGAGTATCTAGAAGTGAATTATTGGTTGATCTCATCACCCTATTTAACGAAATTATTGGGTTACTAATAACTTGGGAATTTTGGGATTGAGTTGGAGGAACCTTCTCAGTAATGGCATTTTAACTTAGTAGTAATAAAAAATTATTCCTTTGTTGTAGGATAAAATTTGCTTTATGCAAAAATTAAACTTAGAGCCTCCACCAGCTAAATTTGCATATAGAGATAGTTTTTTTTCATTATTATTCTACAGTGTGAGATTGCCAGCATATTCCATGTGCTGACCTACACGGCTGCAACGTCTCATGTTGCAGACTTTTCTGATGAAGATTAAAGGTGCGATAGGTCGTTGTTCTACACTCAGTTTGTCGTGGAGTTTGATGGACTTGTTTACCTTCAATGCTTCCGCGGTTATTTTTATTGAGATGGCCTTTGGCCATATTATTGTAATAAATACTCTTTTGAGGATCTCGATATAATAAAGTGTGTGATTGAACTCTGTTATAATTCCTCGAGTATTGTGTGTGTGTCAGTATACCGATCCAGGGATGGCACTTAAGCACAGAGACTTCGATCCATTTTGGGTTGGGTCGCTACAAAAAGAAATAAAACAATTTACACGGGAAAGCTCCCAACAAGCAAAAGAAGAATAGGAGATCTTTTTGGGTTTTCTTTTTACTTACTACTACAAGCATGGAAAGTAAACTAATTAAAAGCTACAACTAATTTTTTTTGGTTTGTTTTTCTTAAGGTTTATCAAACACACAAGAAGAAAGCATAAAAAGGAAATAAACTAGCATGGATGATACAATGAAAAAGTATGAGCACCGACATCTAGCAATGAGTGTGTGAACATAAATGTAATGTCGGTGGGAAATACGTACTCCCCCAAGCTTAGGCTTTTGGCCTAAGTTGGTCTATGGCTAAGGCTGGCTGGGCGGATATCCATAATAGTAGTTGGGGTCGTACTGCAATGAAGAAGACTCTGATTGCCACTGGTTGGCAATCATCTCCGGATCCCACTGGTAATTAGACTGTCGTGGAGGATCAACTGGTGGTTCCGACTCTGGCTCTGTGGCTGGTGCAGGGTTCCGATAGGCGTGAATGTCCTTCAGTGAGACAAGGTACTGGCCTGCAGATAAATCAAACAAGGAAGGAGCAGGCAAGGTAATAGTCTCCGGATGATGTTTATCAAAGAACAATTTGTATTTAAGATCCCCTTCCCTATTCTTTATAATGAAATCATGTGCTACCATACTATTATAATCTAAATAAACATGAGGCAACAATTTTTCTTCCTTCTCATAATGCCTAATAGGTATGTTAAAATGTGCAGCTAGGCGTGAAGCATAGATACCACCAAAGATGGGGCCCTTTGTACGGTTCAGACTCAACCGTTTAGCAATAATACCGCCCATACTCACAGAGTTATCACAGAATAAACCATGGAACAAAAAAATAATATTAGGAACACTAAGGTTTCCACAGTTTCCGTGACCAATTAAGCAACGACTAGCAAATATTGCAAAGTAGCGTAAAACAGGAAAATGTATGCTAGTGATTCATGCATCGGAAACCTTCCTCGTTTCCCCTACGGTGATGGTATCAATAAACCCATCCACATCGTCACGATGTGGTTCCTCTATTTTTCCCTAGAAAGGGATCAAACAAACCAGACAAAAATCATAAAGTGACATCTTCTTAACCACATCATATAAATGAAACTCTACTGAAGGAGGTGATTCCCTAGGATAATAGTAGAAGTTTTGCACAAAAGTATTGGTGAGTAAGAGATACTGTTCGCATTGGTCGTGGAGGGAGTCGGTGAGGCCTGCATTATTAGCCAATTCATAAAAATCCTCATAAATCCCGGTTGCTCTCAAGAATTCATCGGAGGGCCATTCACACGGCCTAACCTCTGCGGTGCGAGGCAAATTATATTTGGGCTTCATTGCTTCTTCATTTTGCTTCAGCTTGATGAGCCCCTCAAAAATATATTTATCATTTTCTAAAAAATTCTGAAATTCTTAGTAACTTCAAAATAAAAGTAAGCCAAACTCAATAATGTTGATAGAAACTACTCCTACAAGTGCGTAGAGCCTATATCATGCATCAAAACTACTTGGAACCATATAAATTTGACATGCAAGCTCAAGAACATGGTCACCTAGGCAGCACAAATTTGCAATGAATAAAGCACTAGAACAAAACTAATTGGACCAATGGAGGACTCACATACCAAGGAACAATCTCCCCAAGCAGTTTTGTGAGAGGTGCTTTGAGCAAGGACATCGAAAATGGCAGCAAAACGAGCTTGGACTCGGGTTTGAGCTGGATATTCGTGTTTGTGGGAGGAAGAAGGAGTGTGTGGGTGAAAGGATAAGTGGAGGAGGGCCACCATGGGCCCATGAGGCAGGGGGGCGTGCCCAGGGGGTAGGGCGCGCCCCTGACCCTCATGGCCAGGTGCCAGCTCCCCCTGCTGTGTTCTCAGTGTGAAATATTCTCAAATATTCCAAAAAAATCATATTTAAATTTCAGGGCATTTGGAGAACTTTTATTTTCGGGGTATTTGTATATTGCACGGATAATTCAGATAACAGGCAAAAAACTACTATTTTTATTTTATTTAATATAAATAACAGAAAGTAAAAGTGGGATACAGAAGGTTGTGCCTCCCAGTTTCATCCATCTCATGCTCATCAAAAGGAATCCACTAACAAGGTTGATCAAGTCTTGTTAACGAACTCATTCCGAATAACACGGAACCGGAGAAATTTCGAATAACACTATGTTACCTCAACGGGGATATGCACATCCCAATAATAAGAATATCATATTTCTTCTTGACAGTAGGAAGAGGAAATTCAAAACCTCCAAATATAATTGATGGAAATTTTCCAATAGAGTTGATACTATGAACTTGAGGTTGTTTCCTCGGAAAATGTAACGTATGCTCATTACCATTAACATGAAAAGTGACATTGCCTTTAGTGCAATCAATAACAGCCCTTGCAGTATTCAAAAAGGGTCTTCCAAGAATAATAGTCATACTATCGTCCTCGGGAATATCAAGAATAACAAAGTCCGTTAAAATAGTAACGTTTGCAACTACAACAAGCACATCCTCACAAATAAGGACATGTATAGCAGTTGATTTATCAGCCATTTGCAAAGATATTTCAGTAGGTGTTAACTTATTCAAATCAAGTCTACGATATAAAGAGACAGGCATAACACTAACACCGGCTCCAAGATCACATAAAGCAGTTTTAACATAGTTTCTTTTAATAGAGCATGGTATAGTGGGTACTCCTGGATCTCCAAGTTTCTTTGGTATTCCACCATCAAAATTATAATTAGAATGCATGGTGGAAATTTCAGCTTCCAGTATCTTTCTTTTATTAGTAACAATATCTTTCATATACTTAGCATAAGGATTCATTTTGAGCATATCAGTTAATCGCATACGCAAAAAGATAGGTCTAATCATTTCAGCAAAGCGCCTCAAAATCCTCATCATCCTTTTTCGTGGATGGTTTGGGAGGAAAAGGCATGGGTTTCTGAACCCATGGTTCTCTTTCTTTACCATGTTTCCTAGAAACAAAGTCTTTCTTATCATAACGTTGATTCTTTGATTGTGGGTTATCAAGATCAACAGTAGGTTCAATTTCTATATAATTATCATTAGTAGGTTGAACATCATCATGAACATTATCATTAACATTATCACTAGTTTCAGGTTCATTACCAGATTGTGTTTTAGCATCAGAGATAGAAATATCATTTGGATTCTCAGGTGATTCAGTGATAGGTTTACTAGAAGCATGCAAAGTCCTATCATTTTTCATTTTCTTCCTATTATAAGGACTAGGTGCATCTACATTATTTCTCTGAGAATCTTGCACAATTCTCTTAGGATGGCCTTCAGGATACAAAGGTTCCTGAGTCATTTTACCACCTCTAGTCATAACTCTGACAGCGTTATCATTATTCTTACTATTCAATTCACTGAGCAAATCATTTTGAGCCTTAAGTACTTGTTCTACTTGAGTGGTAACCATAGAAGCATGTTTACTAATAAGTTTAAGTTCACCTTTAACATTAGCCATATAATCACCCAGGTTTTCAAGCATATTTGAATTGTATTTCAATTTTCTACCAAAATAAGCATTAAAGTCTTCTTGCTTAGCCATAAATTTATCAAACTCATCTAAGCATGGGCTAGCAAACTTAGTAAATGGGATTTCAGCTTTATCACATATAGAGAGAGAGAATTTACCTTTACTACCTATGTCGGGTTATCAAGACCATGAGTTTCTTCATTAGGTGATGGATCAAGATCATATGTTTCTTCAACAGGCGGTAAATTAAGACCATGTATTTCTTCAATAGGAGGTAAACTCTTAACATCTTCAGCTTTAATACCTTTTTCTTTCATAGATTTCTTTTCCTCTTGCATAACTTCAAGACTGAGAAATAGAACACCTCTCTTCTTCGGAGTTGGTTTAGGAATAGGCTCAGGAGTTGGTTCAGGAATTGGTTCAGGAAGTGTCCAATTATTTTCATTTGCCAACATATTATTCAATAGAATTTCAGCTTCATTCGGTGTTCTTTCCCTGAAAACAGAACCAGCACAACTATCCAGGTAATCTCTGGAAGCATCGGTTAGTCCATTATAAAAGATATCAAGTATTTCATTTTTCTTAAGAGGATGATCAGGCAAAGCATTAAGCAATTGGAGAAGCCTCCCCCAAGCTTGTGGGAGACTCTCTTCTTCAATTTACACAAAATTATATATATATCCCTTAAAGCAACTTGTTTCTTATGAGCAGGGAAATATTTAGCAGAGAAGTAATAAATCATATACTGGGGACTACGCACACAACCAGGATCAAGAGAATTAAACCATATCTTAGCATCACCCTTTAATGAGAACGGAAATATTTTAAGGATATAAAAGTAACAAGTTCTCTCATCATTAGTGAACAGGGTAGCTATATCATTTAATTTAGTAAGATGTGCCACAACAGTTTCAGATTCATAGCCATGAAAAGGATCAGATTCAACCAAAGTAATTATATCAGGATCAATAGAGAATTCATAATCCTTATCGGTAACACAGATAGGTGAAGTAGCAAAAGCAAGGTCAGGTTTCATTCTAGTATTTAGAGATTGTTGCTTCCATTTAGCTAATAACCTCTTGAGTTCGTATCTATCTTTGCAAGCTAAAATAGCTAAAGAATCTTCTTTATCAAAAACATAACTATTAGGAATAACAGGCAAGGCTTCATCATCACTTTCATCAGTATTATCATATTCAATATTTTCACTCTCCCTAACCCTAGCAAGTTGTTCATAAAAAAATTCACCAAGTGGCACAGTAGTATCAAGCATAGAAGTAGTTTCATCATAAGTATCATGCATAGCAGAAGTGGCATCATCAATAACATGCGACATATCAGAATGAATAACAGAAGCAAGTTTATGTGTCGCAATCTTACTCAAAACAGAAGGTGAATCAAGTGCAGAGATAGATGGCAGTTCCTTACCTCCCCTCGTAGTTGAGGGATAAATCTTGGTTTTTGGATCTCTCAAGTTCTTCATAATGATAAGCAGATATAAATCCCAAGTGACTCAAAGAATAGAGCTATGCTCCCCAGCAACGGCGCCAGAAAATAGTCTTGATAACCCACAAGTATAGGGGATCACAACAGTTTTCGAGGGTAGAGTATTCAACCCAAATTTATTGATTCGAAACAAGGGGAGCCAAAGAATATTCTCAAGTATTAGCAGCTGAGTTGTCAATTCAACCACACCTAGAAACTTAATATCTGTAGCAAAGTATTTAGTAGCAAAGTAATATGATAGTAGTGGTAACGGTAGCAAAAGGTAATGATAGTAAAAGTAATGTTTTTGGTATTTTGTAGTGATGATAGCAATAGCAACGGAAAAGTAAATAAGCGAAGAACAATATATGAAAAGCTCGTAGGCAATGGATCAGTAATGGACAATTATGCTGGATGCGGTTCATCATGTAACAATCATAACATAGGGTGACACAGAACTAGCTCCAATTCATCAATGTAATGTAGGCATGTATTCCGAATATAGTCATACGTGCTTATGGAAAAGAACTTGCATGCCATCTTTTGTCCTACCCTCCCGTGGCAGCGGACTCCTTACGGAAACTAAGGGATATTAAGGCCTCCTTTTAATAGAGTACCGGAACAAAGCATTAACACATAGTGAATACATGAACTCCTCAAACTACGGTCATCACCGGTAAGTATCCCGATTATTGTCACTTCGGGGTTAACAGATCATAACACATAATAGGTGACTATATACTTGCAAGATAGGATCAAGAACTCTCATATATTGATGAAAACATAATAGGTTCAGATCTGAAATCATGGCACTCGGGACCTAGTGACAAGCATTAAGCATAGCAAAGTCATAGCAACATCAATCTCAGAACATAGTGGATACTAGGGATCAAACCCTAACAAAACTAACTCGATTACATGATAAATCTCATCCAACCCATCACCGTCTAGCAAGCCTACGATGGAATTACTCAGGCACGGTGGTGAGCATCATGAAATTGGTGATGGAGGATGGTTGGTGATGACTATGGCGACAGATTCCCCTCTCCGGAGCCCCGAACGGACTCTAGATCAGCCCTCCCGAGAGGTTTTAGGGCTTGGCGGCGGCTTTGTATCGTAAAACGCGATGAATCCTTCTCCCTGATTTTTTCTCCCCGAAAGCAAATATATAGAGTTGGACTTGAGGTCGGAGGAGCTCCAGGGAGCCCACGAGGTAGGGGGCGCGCCCCCCACCCTCGTGGACAGGTGGCGGGCCCCCTGGTCTTCATCTTTTGCAAGGATTTTTTATTATTTTCGAAAAGATGTTCCATGAAGTTTCAGGTCATTTCGAGAACTTTTGTTTCTGCACATAAATAACACCATGGCAATTGTGCTGAAAACAGCATCAGTCCGGGTTAGTTCCATTCAAATCATGCAAGTTAGAGTCCAAAATAAGGGCAAAAGTGTTTGGAAAAGTGGATACGATGGAGACGTATCAATACCTCTCCGATACATGGAGTGACAAATCCTAATCTTGATCTATGCCAACTCAACAAACACCATTGGAGACACTTGTAGACCATATTTATAGTCACCCAGTTACGTTGTGACGTTTGATAGCACACTAAGTGTTCCTTCGGTATTCGGAAGTTGCATAATCTCATAGTCATAGGAACATGTATAAGTTATGAAGAAAGCAATAGCAACAAACTAAATGATCATCGTGCTAAGCTAATGGATGGGTCAAGTCAATCACATCATTCTCTAATGATGTGATCCCGTTCATCAAATGACAACTCATGTCTATGGTTAGGAAACTTAACCATCTTTGATTAACGAGCTAGTCAAGTAGAGGCATACTAGTAACATTCTGTTTGTCTATATATTCACACATGTACTTAGTATCCGGTTAATACAATTCTAGCATGAATAATAAACATTTATCATGATATAAGGAAATATAAATAACAACTTTAGTATTGCCTCTAGGGCATATTTCCTTCAATCTCCCACTTGCACTAGAGTCAATAGTCTAGTTCACATCATCATGTGATTTAACACCAATAGCTCACATCTTCATGTGACTAATACCCAGATGGTTTACTAGAGTCAATAATCTAGTTCACATCGCTATGTGATTAACACCCAGAGAGTGATCATGTTTTTCTTGTGAGAGAAGTTTAGTCTACGGGTCTGCAACATTCAGATCCGTATGTATTTTGCAAATTTTTATGTCTACAATACTCTGCACGGAGCTACTCTAGCTAATTCCTCCACTTTCAATATGTATCTAGATTGAGACTTAGAGTCATCTAGATCGGTGTCAAAAGCTTGCATCGATGTAACTCTTTACGACAAACTCTTTTATCACCTCCATAATCAAGAAATATTTCCTTAGTCCTCTAAGGATAATTTTGACCGCTGTCCAGTGATCTACTCCTAGATCACTATTATACTCCCTTGCCAAAATCATGCTAAGGTATACAATAGGTCTGGCACATAGCATAGCATACTTCATAGAACGTATGACTGAGGCATAGGGAATGCCTTTTTCATTCTCTTTCTATTTTATGTCGTGGTCGGGTTTTGAGTCTTTCCTCAACTTCACACCTTGCAACACAGTCAAGAACTCCTTCTTTGACTGTTCCATTCTGAACTACTTCAAAAACTTGTCAAGGTATGTACTCATTGAAAAATTTATCAAGCATCTTGATCTATTTTTTGTAGATATCGATGCCCAATATGTAAGCAGCTTTACCGAGGTCTTTCATTGAAAAATTCTTATTCAAGTATCCTTTTATGCTATCCAGAAATTCAGTATCATTTCTGATCAACAATATGTCATCCACATATAATAACAGAAATGCTACAGAGCTCCCACTCACTTTCTTGTAAATACAGGCTTCTCCAAAAGTCTGTATAAAACTATATGCTTTGGTCAACTCATCAAAGCGCATATTCCTACTCTGAGATGCTTGCACTAGTCCATAGATGGATCGCTGGAGCTTGCACACTTTGTTAGCATCTTTAGGATTGACAAAACCTTCTGGTTGCATCATATACAACTCTTCTTTAATTAATCCATTAAGGAATGTAGTTTTGATATCCATTTGCCAGATTTCATAAAATGCGGCAACTGCTAACATGATTCGGACTGACTTTTAAGCATCGATACGAGTGAGAAAATCTCATCGTAGTCAACACCTTGAACTTGTCGAAAACCTTTTGTGACAATTCGAGCTTTGTAGATAGTGACAATACTATCAGTGTCAGTCTTCCTCTTGAAGATCCATTTATTCTCAATGGCTCACTGATCATCGGGCAAGTCAATCAAAGTCCATACTTTGTTCTTATACATGGATCCCATCTCAGATTTCATGGCCTCAAGCCATTTCGCGGAATCTGGGATCATCATCGCTTCCTCATAGTTCGTAGGTTCGTCATGGTCAAGTAACATGACCTCCAGAACAGGATTACTATACCACTCCGGTGCGGATCTTACTCTGGTTGACCTACAAGGTTCGGTAGTAACTTGATCATAAGTTTTCATGATCATCATCATTAGCTTCCTCACTGATTGGTGTAGGAATTACTAGAACTGATTTTTGTGATGAGCTACTTTCCAATAAGGGAGCAGGTACAATTACCTCATCAAGTTCTACTTTCCTCTCACTCACTTCTTTCGAGAGAAACTCCTTCTCTAGAAAGGATCCACTCTTAGCAACAAAGATCTTGCCTTCGGATCTGTGATAGAAGGTGTACCCAATAGTTTCTTTTGGGTATCCTATGAAGACGCACTTCTCCAATTTGGGTTTGAGCTTATCAGGTTGAAACTTTTTCACATAAGCATCGCAACCCCAAACTTTAAGAAACGACAGCTTGGGTTTCTTGCTAAACCACAGTTCATATGGTGTCGTCTCAACAGATTTTTAGACGGTGCCCTATTTAATGTGAATGCAGTTGTCTCTAATGCATAACCCCAAAAGATAGTGGTAATTCGGTAAGAGACATCATAGATTGCACCATATCTAATAAAGTACAGTTATGACATTTGGACACACCATTACATTGTGGTGTTCCAGGTGGCGTGAGTTGCGAAACTATTCCACATTGTTTCAAATGAAGACCAAACTCGTAACTCAAATATTTGTTTTCTGCGATCAGATCGTAGAAACTTTATTTTCTTGTTACGATGATTTCCACTTCACTCTGAAATTCTTTGAACTTTTCAAATGTTTTAGACTTATGTTTCATCAAGTAGATATACCCATATCTGCTCAAATCATCTGTGAAGGTCAGAAAATAACGATACCCGCCGCGAGCCTCAACACTCATTGGACCGCATACATCAGTATGTATTATTTCCAACAAGTCTGTTGCTTGCTCCATTGTTCCGAAGAACGGAATCTTTAGTCATCTTGCCCATGAGGCATTGTTGGGGATATGACTACCAGATATGACCCGCCCAGGAGGGGCCGGGCCAACCACAATGGCGGGTTAATTAAGTGAAGCCCGAAGAGTATACAAGGTGACGGTTTATGATAAGGCTTGTAGTAGGCCCAAGCCCAGAGGCGGCTTAAGGCCCGTAAGTATAAACCGCCATGTATGAATAAGACTTGTAAGATAAGGCATGTAAGAGTTGTCACCAAGCCGGACATGTTGTATGAGCCGGCCGGGACTCTATAGGCCGCAGGGCGTCAACCCGTGTATATAAGGGGACGACCCGGCGGCGGCTTAGGGTAAGAAACAACAGATCGAGAGCCAAGCTAGCGTGTTTTTATCCTTGGTCATCGAAACCTAGAAATACCACATCAACTGGACTAGGCTTTACCTTCACCGCAAGGGGCCAAACCAATATAAACCTCTCGTGTCCTTTGTCCCAATTAACCCCTTTAAGCTTCCTAGTTGCGATGGCTCCATGACTAAGTCCTTTCACTAGGACATCTATCGTGACAATTCCACCACAGTTGGCTCCCACTGTGGGGCCAACGCATGGTGGATTTGAGTTCTTGAAGGTCAGCTTCGAAGGGCTCAAGGGATACGCTGTGGGCCGGATGACCAAGAGTCATCACGGCAAGCTCTACATCGACGACGCAGGCTGGGGCCCTGACGCCGGCTCAATTGAGTACGGGTACTGGGTCCCCTTCGACGGAATCCACGTCTTCATCGGCCGGATCGGCGAGCCGGGCCCTGAGCCGGATATCTGCATCGACCTCATCAAGACGGCTCAGCGTGCAAGACCCGCCGGACTCAGCCCACCGTGAGGCATGCCTTCGTGGGTTGCATCCATGGAGGGGAGTTTTCTGAAGGATATGTGGATGGCGGTGAGACGGCCATCAATTCTGACGGTGAGTTGTCCACAGGCGAGACGGATTCATTGTATCAATTACAAGATGGCGGGCTTGGGGGCTGTTCCGATGGCAGCAGTATTCCGGACCCCTTTGAGCCGCCGAACAGAGCGGGGATCTTCATGACTGGTATGCAGCCCGCTCAAAACTCTACGGCTGCGGCAGTAGTAACCACCAGGACGGCAGCGGCCGGGTCAGGAGACCCCGCGCACCCACCGGCTCAGGTGCTGATGGATCTCATGGATAGGATGACGGCCCTGTTGACCGTTGTGGTTGAACCGGCAGATAAGGCTCGGCATGATGCAGAGGTGGCACGGCTACGTGGGGAGGTAGCACAAGCCAAGGAAAACTTGGCAGCGGAGGACGTCAGGATGGCTACGGAGCGGACGGCTTTGAACGCCCAGGCTCAGCAGCTTTAATTAGAGGCTTTTCGGCTCACGATGGATCTGAATGCATCAACCAAGGTCATGAGGAGAAGGCACCAGAAGGCTCAATCATGTCTGCCTCTGACTTACGATCCTAGGAACCTTTTCCACACACCCGGAGCCGGCCCTAGTAACCCGCCGGAGGCAAACCAAATTACAACACCCAGGGCTGGGGCGCCGGGTCAGCCGCGGGCTATCGAACCCCCTCGTGTGAATACTGCTCCACCTCGTTATACCCCAACATCACCGGGTCATTTTCCTAGCCCTCTGGAGAATCTTATCGCTGCATCGGCATGTTTGGCGGCTCTCCCCATGGAAGGCGACTCTCCGACGGCGATCGAAACACGAAGGGTCAAAGAACTTCTTCAGATGGCTCTGACACAGCAGGAGTCATACTCTTATAGTCAAGACAGGATTCATTTAACCCCTCGCCCGAGCCGGAGCCCGAGCTACAGTAGGCATATGGACTCAGCGGCCATGTCAAGCAACGCCCAACACCGTGACCAGCCACGCAGGCATGACCCGGCGTGTGATGGAGCTCTTAACTTGGTGGACCAGGATAGGATCCGCCAAGAGGCTGAGCGGGCGGTTCAACAGGCAGCTGAGCAGGCGGCTCACCAAGCTTTTCTAGTTTATCCGACGACCTCTGTTGAAGCAGGTGTGGCCACAAGGACAGGAGGTGTCCCTTGCTTGGTGCCGGCTCTACGTAATGAGTGTTTGCCAAAGGATTTCAAGGGGGCTCGGAAGGTGCCAAATTACACAGCTGACTTACAACTCGGGGCATGGAATTGCTGGAGGTCAGTGATGCAGCGATGGCCATGGAATTGCTGGAGGTCAGTGATGCAGCGATGGCCAAGTACTTCACCATGATGTTGGATGGAACAGCTCGCACTTGGTTGAAGGGGTTGCCACCCAATTCCATTGGCTCATGGGCCGAGTTAAAGGCTCGGTTTATTCAGAACTTCAAAGATACATGCAAGCAACCCATGTCGATTGTGTACTTGACTAATTGCAAGCAAGAGGAAGGTGAATTCATGACCCATTGGGTGCATCGGGTGAAGGAAATAATACATTCATCTGATAAGATGGATGCCGGCTCCGCGGTCTTAATGTTGGAGAAAAAAATCCATTTTGAACCTCTGAAATAGAAGCTAGGGCGGCTCAAGCGTGATTGCAATGACATGGGCCAGCTGATAGCGGCTCTGGTCCCGCCGACTCTGATAGTACCAAGGATCCTATGTCTGACGAAGAGAAGACAGGCAAGGGAAAGAAGAACGGCAATGGCAAAGGTCGCCAGCATAACCCAGCAAATCAAGGAGGTAATAATAAACGTAAGGCTGACGGTGGTCTGGAGTTTGTGGCTAGCACCAATGCACAGGGCAACAATCAACAGCGTAAGGGGAGGCCACCTCCTTGGTCAGGTGGGTCAGGTCCCACCCTCGAGTAGTTGCTAAATGAACCCTGTCCAAGACACGACACCCGAGAGAAGCCGGCCACCCATCTATGGAAAGACTGTACGATCATGAAGGCTTTCAAGAATTCTAACATGTTTGACGGTAATCATGGACCTGGCAGCAGCTCAGGCGGTGGCGGCTTTCATGGCCCGGGCGGCAATTCAGGCGGTGGCGGTTTTCATGGCCAGGGCCCTCAAGGTAATCGAGGTGGTTATAACCAGCAATCTGGCAAAGGAGGTCAGCAGCAGCAATCCGGGTTTCAGAGTAACCCAAAGCAACTAAATAGTGGGCAGTACGATGCATTCACCACCAGCTTATGCAAAAGGGACCAGAAACTTCATAAGAGAGCGGTCAACGGTGTTTAGCCGGTGGTTCCTCGTTATTTGAGATGGTCTGAGCAACCTATTCTGTGGAGTAGGGAGGATCACCCACCCCGGGTTGACAATCCGAGTCACTTGGCTTTGGTGGTGGCACCTCAGGTTGGTGGATATAAATCACTAAAATACTCATGGACGGAGGCAGTAGCATCAACATCCTCTATTATGAGACATTCCGTCACATGGGGTTGATTGACAAAAGTCTTAAGACGTCCAACACTGTTTTTCATGGAGTGGTGCTTAGTAAGTCGGCATATCTAGTGGGTAAGATTGAGCTGGAGGTAGCTTTTGGAGATGAACATGATTCCAGGGCTGAGAAATTAACCTTTGAGGTGGTTAAAATCAAGAGCCCATATCACGCCCTGTTTGGACGACCGGCTTATGCAAAATTCATGGCACGACTGTGTTATGTTTATCCGCAGCTCAAGATGTCGGGTTATAAAGGTACTATCACAGTACATGGAAGCCGAAAAATAGCCTTGGAGTGTGAGGAAGGCGATGCTGCTTACGCAGAATCTGTTTGCGCGACGAAGGAGTTAAAGTTCTACAAAGACAATGTTTACCTGGCAGACATGTCATCTTTGAAGAATCCAACTACAGAGCATGAGTCGGCGCTGAAGTTTAAATCAGTTGATGATACCAAGATGATTGATTTTGTGCCTGGCGACTCATCCAAACAATTTATTATCAGTGCTAATTTGGATCCCAAATAGGAAGGCACGCTCATCGGGTTCATCCCTGAGAACCGGGACATCTTTGCATGGAAGCCTTCTGACATGTTGGGTGTACCGAGAGAACTCGCTGATCACACTCTCAATATTGATCCAAAGTTTAAGCCGGTCAGGCAGTTTCTTCGGTGGTTCAATGAGGAAAGGTGCAAGGCTATTGGTGAGGAGGTGGCCCGGCTCTTGGCGGCTGGGTTTATTGTTGAAGTTTTTCACCCAGAGTGGTTGGCTAACCCGGTGCTTGTGCTCAAAAAGAACGGCACCTGGCGTATGTGTGTGGATTACACAGATTTAAACAAGGCTTGTCCGGCTGATCCTTTTGCTCTCCCTCATATTGATCAAATCATTGATGCTACGGTGGGTTGTGAGCGTTTGAGTTTTTTGGACGCTTATTATGGCTATCATCAGATCAAGATGGCAGTTAAGGACCAGGAGAAGAAAACTTTCATTACTTCATTTGGAGCCTTTTGCTATGTGTTCATGCCCTTTGGGCTTAAGAGTGCCCAGGAAACTTATCAGCGGTGTGTGCAGAACTATCTTCATAATCATATTGGGCGTAATGTTCATGCTTATGTGGACGATATAATGGTGAAATCCAGATAGAAGGAAACCTTGGTAGATGATCTAAAGGAAACCTTTGATAACCTCCGGGTCTACAAGATGATGCTCAACCCGGCCAAGTGTGTTTTTGGAGTACCAGCAGGCAAGCTTTTGGGTTTCTTGGTGTCTAACAGAGGCATTAAGGCTAACCCGGAGAAAATCAAGGCGATTACGTCTTTGGCTAAGCCGGCGTGCATCAATGACGTTCAGCGGCTGGCGGGTCGTGTCGCGGCTTTAAGCCGGTTCATAAGCCGGTTAGGGGAAAAGGCTATGTCGTTATATCAAATGATGAAAAAGACGGATGATTTTGTCTGGCGTGATGCTGCTAACTCTGCCTTTGAAGATCTGAAAAGACAGCTCGCTGAGCCGCCGGTTCTTGCTGCTCCCGTTTATAAGGAGCCACTGTTGTTATATGTGGCCGCTAACACACGTGCTATCAGTGTGGCCATTGTTGTAGATCGCAAGGAGGCTGGTAAGGAATATCCGGTTCAGCGACCGGTTTACTACGTCAGTGAGGTGCTCATTGAGTCCAAACAGAGATACCCACATTGGCAGAAACTCGTTTATGGGGTGTTCATGGTGAGCCGGAAGCTTAAGCATTACTTTCAGGGTCATCCTATCATTGTGGTTAGCTCTGCTCCTTTGGGAGATATTATTCAAAATAGAGAAGCCACGGGACGAGTCGCCAAGTGGGCCATTGAACTTGGGTCTCACGGTTTAAAGTATGTGCCATGTACAGCCATCAAATCTCAAGCACTGGTGGATTTCATTAATGATTGGACGGAGTTGCAAATACCTGAAGAGAAGCCAGACAACACATATTGGACGATTCATTTTGATGGGTCCAGGAAATTGGAGGGCTCGGGGGCTGGAGTTGTTTTAACTTCCCCTTGAGGTGACAAGTTTTGTTATGTGTTGCAGTTGATGTTTCCTTGTACTAACAATGCAGCTGAGTATGAGGCTTTACTCCATGGTCTTCGAATGGCTAAAGAAATGAGTTTGAGCCAGGTATGGTGCCTTGGCGACTCAGATTTGGTGGCTCAGCAAGTATCAGGCAAGTGGGATTCCAAGGATCCTCTCATAGCGGCTTATCACCGTGAGGTTGACGCTATTGCTGGGTACTTCAAGGGTTATCAAGTGGAGCACATTGACCGCAGAAAGAACGAGGCAGCCGATGCTTTAAGCCGGTTGGGATCTCAGCGTAAGCCGGTGCTGCCTAACACTTTTTTAGATGTTCTGCATAACCCTTCTGTCAAGTTGCCTACAGAGGAAGACTTGGCTGTTCCAGACCTGGAAGCACAATTGGTGGCAGCTCTTCATGTCATTCAAGATTGGACAGTGCCGTATTTGGCTTATATGACCCGGGGCGAGTTGCCGGAGGATGAGACCTTGGCTAGACAGATAACCCGGCGGTCCAAGTCAATGACAATTTCCAATGGTGAATTGTATCATCGCAGTGTCACCGGAGCATTTCAACATTGTGTCTCCCCTGAAGAAGGTCAAGAAATTCTTCGTGAGATCCATGAAGGAGATTGTGGCCATCATGCTGGTTCAAAGTCTCTTGTGGCCAAAGCTTTTCATCATGGTTTTTACTAGCTAACGGCTCACGCCGATGCGGAGGATCTGGTCAGTAGGTGCGATGGGTGTCAAAAATTCGCACGACGGGCGCACGTGTCAGCTCAGGAATTGCGAATGATTCCAATTACTTGGCCGTTTGCAGTCTGGGGGCTTGATATGGTTGGACCTTTCAAAAGATCCAAAGATAAAAAAGATGCACCTTTTGGTGGCAGTGGACAAGTTCACAAAGTGGGTTGAGGCAGAGCTGGTCAGTAAGTGTGATGCGGCCACGACGGTTCAATTCATGAAGAAAGTGATCTTTCATTTTGGTTTTCCACACAGCATCATTACTAACAATGGCACCAACCTGTCCCAAGGAGCTATGGAAGAATTCTACCAACGAGAACATATCCGGCTTGATGTTTCATTAGTAGCTCACCCCCAATCCAATGGTCAAGCTGAAAGAGCCAATCAGGAAATCCTGAAAGGTCTAAAACCCCGGCTTATGGTCCCTTTGCAGCGAACGCCGGGTTGTTGGGTGGAAGAGTTACCCTCTGTGATATGGAGCATCAATACTACTCCTAACAGATCTACGGGTTATACGCCTTTCTTCATGATTTATGGAGTAGAGGCAGTTCTGCCCAGTGACATCCGTCATGACTCGCCCCAAGTGGCGGCTTACATTGAAGCTAATAACGAACAAGCCCGTCAGGATGCGCTTGATTTATTGGATGAAGAGCGTGACTTAGCAGCACCCCGCTCAGCGATTTACCAACAGGACCTGCATCGTTATCATAGCCGCCAAGTTAAGTCAAGAACCTTTCAAGAAGGTGATTTGGTGCTCCGGCTCATCCAGGATCAGTCTGATGCGCACAAGCTATCCCCACCTTGGGAAGGACCCTTTGTGGTCAGCAAGAACTTGAATAATGGGTCGTACTACCTTATCGATGTTCGAGAGCACAAAGACTCACGTAAGTCGGAGGAAGAAACCTGCCGGCCGTGGAATATTGCTCAACCTCGGCCTTGCTACACTTGAGCCACCGGCTCTCATAATGTACATACTTTGACGTTGTATATATTATGATAAAAATAAAGCAGGACCTCGGTCCTTTTTGCCTTAATTATCACATATCTTTGTTATCTTAAGTATAAGACGACCAAGTGGAGGCTGATCGTATTCGAATCTAGCTTAACCATCTTGGTCCGGCTCATGATCGTATTCGTATCTAGCCGTTAAAACCTCATGGTCACTAGGGGGCTTCCTGTTCAAACATAGGTCGTATTCGAACCAAAGAGAACGTAGTTGTCGTAACCCTCTTGATCGGCGCAAAGCCAAACTCACTAGGGGGCTTCTTGATCGTATCCGAATCATAGCTTAACCCCTTTTGGGTCCGACTTGGATTTTGTTTGAATCAGGGTCGTTAAAAACCTCTCAAGGTCATTTGGGGGCTTCCTATTCAAACATAGGTCGTATTCGAACCAAAGAGAACATAGCTGTCGGTACCCTCTTGATCGGCGCAACGCCAAAGCCACTGGGGGCTACATGATCATATTCGAATCCTAGCTTAACCCCTTTGGTCCGGTTTACTGATCATATTCGAATTAGAAGCCTCTAAATTTTTCTTGGTGTTTGATTTACAAGATACCCTTTTGTTTTACTGGTTTTTGTTGTCTAGAATCTCACTGTAAGTATGGTTTCAATTTAAACCGGATTGGTTCTTTGACAATAAGTTGCCAATGTATAACAGTCATCATGCATATGGAAGTATTGACTTATAAAATGATTGGGTTGTCACCCTTACTGTCCGGGTCACATAAACCGGCAGTCCAGCATCAAAGAGCACATGTATGACATTGTCATTCATAAACAGACTTATCTGTGTTTTTCTTTAATCAAAGGCTTTCCAGCCTTATTTATATTTACATCTGGCCCTGATTATTCCGCTATGGTAATTTCATAGTTATGTATTGGGTGTTTTGACCCGTCCAGCGACAAACCGCCAGGACAGTTTCTCATCTTTTACATACAGGAACAGGTTTAAACACTGCAGATATGATAAAGGATATAAAGCATATATTGACATAATGGATAAAAAGTCGTACGCAATATGATATGCACGACGGCATAGGCAGAACATGCAGTTTTAAGCTAGCCTATTAGAAGGCATTGGGAGCCCAAAAGGTTAAAAATATTTTTTCTCCTAAGCAGATGTTAAGCTAAAGCCAGTTCATTAAGTCTTAGCCGGATTATTCAGATGGTTACGACTCCTCCCTCACCGGTTCATCTTCCTCCACTAGTTGGAAACTGGGCTTGGACCAATCAAAGCCATGAAGAGCAACGAACTCAGCTTCATCATCAATTAGACCAGTCGGGCCAATTTCTGGGGAAAAGGTGTGTTGGCGAACCGGCGGGATGAGATATGTCACTTTATACGAAGGAGTCGCCATCTTTTTATTCTCAACGTCAAAACCCGACTCATACTTATCAATATTGGTCTCGTCGCCAAGGATGGTAGCATGAGGACGAACTCCCCTCACACAAGCAGCAAAATCATCTTGATCAAATGGAGTCCCGTCTTCCTTAAGGCTAGGATACCCCTTGGCTACATCCGCTGGGTCTAGCTCCGGCACCCAGGCTTTGGAGCGGCTTAGAGAAGTTAGGGCTCCGGCTCTTGCACAAGACCGCTTGACCCCTTGAAATCTGGTGGGTAAGATAGATAACTTCTTCAAAACATCACTCAAGAGGTTTGGTCCTTGGTTGGCTGGGGAAATAATGGCAAGCGCCCGTTGAGCTCCAGTGTATAGTTACTCCACCAGGGTGTAAACCGCCTTGAGTTTTGTCAAGCTGTTTTGGCCCAGATTGCTGCTCCATGGACCTACGAGTATTTTAAAAGGTTAAGCAGGCGGCTTATATTTCCGATGGAAATAGAGTTAAGTAAATAATACAACGACTCGCCAAAGATTGCACAGACCATCTGTGATACACGATTTTTTAAACCGGTGAGCTCTGTGGTAACCTCCTCGGCTGTCTCAGCACACTGGATCAGCAAGGTTTTTTCATCGGCCCGGGATTTTTTCTCCGCATCAAAACTGGTCTTCAGTTTCTCTTCTTCAAATAGGCTCAACTGGAGTTTGGAGTCAGCATTCTTTATCTCAGTCTCTTGAGCCACCAAGGTCTTTGCATCAATCAGTTGAGAGACCAATTCAGTTATGGCGGTCTACAGACATTCACAGGTGTGTCAAAAATTTATTCCAATAAAGGTCATAATGATTAAAGTCCCAAGTGCTTTGCAATGCAATACCACTCGGCACTTGGGGGTTAATGTCTGCCAAAGCAATTTTTAAAAGCAAAAATGACTCTTCTATGATTAAAGTCCCAAGTGTTTTACAAGTAACAATGCTCGGCACTTGGGGGCTAATGCATGACATTAAGAAATTTTTTCATCTTGAGCCGGATAACAACATTTGTTTGGACTAATTCAAGACAGTTATGAAGTCAAGTACCAGCTCATTCATGATGAATTAAGCCGGCCCTTGGGGACTAGGTGAAATTTATGCTAATCCACTGGACTTAGGGAAAATCTAGGACAGAGCATCAACCTATATCATAAGTCTACAGATCATTCAGGTTCATCATAATCCGGAGACTTGGGGGCTGGCAGAGCATATGTAAACTAATGAAAGCCGGAGAGCATACCTCATATTTCAGTTCCAGCTGTTTGACCACCTCAATTTCAGAGTCACGGCTGGAATGCACATGACTGAGGTATCCAGATAGCACATCACTAATACTCAGGTGAGCATAGTGAGAGATGTCAAACCGCACTTTCTGCCTTTCCAAAGCCTCTTGCTTGGCAGAGTGCCTGGCCAGTACAGTTGGATTGCCCGGTTCAACAAATCTACTACCAGTGATTAAAACGTCACTGTCGTAAGTCACCGGCGGGTTAGCTGAGCTTGACGGTTCAACAGTAGACGGGTTGAGAATAGTTTCATCAACAGACGGTTCAGGAGGATCTATTCAAACATTGACGGCAGGGTCTTCTGGTGCTTCAGATTGTTCAGGAGCAGGAGTTGGTATTGCCGGTTCAGGAGCAGGGTCTTTCGGGTCTTCCGCCGGCTTAGCCACCCTGGCTTTGTTGGGCTTTGCTTGACCGCTAAGAAGAATTTCATGAGTCAGTATAATGATACAAACTTAAAGATGCAGAAGAAAGATAATTCTTTACCTAGGGGCAGTCTTGAAAGCCGAAAATTGAGTTTGTGAAGAATCGCCAGAAGAACGAGAAACCTCCTGCAATAGTGAAATCACCATTAAGAGAGCAAGGAAATAGATTCATTGTTAAAAGAAAGAGATAAAGGTGAAAGAAACCTCATTCTGGCGTTTTCAAGGGGTTTTTGGTAAGCCGGAGGGCAGTTCATTGTCATCACTAGTCCGGGCCTGACAGCGACTCTCGTGTTCTTGTTTTTTCAAAAGAAAATGAGGATCCAAATAAGCCAAAGGGTGTGAAAACCTTACTTTCCGGGTTACCAGTCGAGGTTTCTGTCTTGGCAAAGTTTCTGAGTCGGAGGAAATAGTTACCTCTTCTTCTACTACCTAGCTGGCCCCCTGTCATCCTGGCAATAGTCAGTGTCAATAAGGTTGTTAAAAAGCAGGCCAAGAGAGTCAAGGGCTACCTCCGACTCAAAAATATCATCTAGCTTGAACATATCAGAAGCAGTTCTTTTCTTCTTGGATTTTTGGGTTGTCTTCTTGGCGGCTATGGCCTTCTTGGCAGCTTCATGATCATATTTGACCTTTCGAAAGTCAAATTTGGCCTGTAGGCAAATAACAGGTTAAAAGTCATGCAAGTACTTAACTACTGAAGGAAAAAGGGGGTCAAGGAGATTTACCTCTGGTGCCGGGTTAAGTTTGCAGAAAGGATTCAATCCAACTTTACTGCAATCCTTGTATTTATTGTTTATGAGGGTGGTTGACATTTCAATAATGGCCTCTTCAGTTAGTTGTACAGAACTATGACGCAGAGGGTCATCTGGTCCTCCGGCATAGTTATACATCAAGTCAGAACGATGGCTCAGAGGGATGACCCGCCATGCGATCCAACAACGGATCAAGTCAACTCCAGTTAAGCCGTTTCCCAACAAGGCTTGAATTCTTTTGATGCTTGGGATGAGCTTCTTACGTTCAGCGGTAGTAAGCTTGTCAGGGAGTAAAAACTTAGAGTCAAGACGCTCTGCGCGATAACCCGGCATTGGTTTTTCATCAGCTGGCGATGTGCCTTTGCAATAAAACCAAGTTTGGTTCCAATCCTTGGGATGGCTTGGTAAGACTACTAAGGGAAAGACAGCACCCTGTCGACGCTGAATCGAAATTCCACCAAGTTCCATGCTTGGGCCGTTGGTGTATTCATTCCAGCGGTTCAAATAGAAATACTCTCTGAAGAGTTCAACAGTAGGTTCTTCTTGAAGATAAACCTCACAGAGAACTTGAAAATTGCAGATGTTTGATATGGAATTGGGTCCAAGGTCTTGTGGATGAAGCTTGAAGAAATGCAGAACATCTCTGGAGAATTTTGAGCCGGGTGGTGAAAAACCCCGGTTCATATGATCAGTAAAAACGATGACTTCGCTGTCCTTGGGCTGAGGTCTTTCTTCAGCCAGGTCGGGAGCGTGGTAAGACATAATGTTCTTCTCCGGTAAAAATCCAATGGTAACGAAATCCTTCAGAGTGGCGTCCGTGACTGTGGAGGGACCCAGTTGCAAACTGTCGTCGTCTTTGGCGGCATGGTGAGAAGACAAGCTAAAAAGGAAGTAATTTGCCGGTTTAAATTAAATGGTGGAATCACAGGTTAATATTTGCAATACAGATGCGTAATGGCGGATTAAATAAGGGCTAATGATATATGAAGGAAAAATGAGCCGGCATGATAAGCTGCCATGACTAAAGATATTCAAAGGAGGCCAACGACAAAAAATTGGCTAAGTACTGAGATAAACAAGTTTCACAGGCTGCTGCTACTATTTTGGATCAAGATTTTTCAAAAAGGGAAAATAAATCTAGACATAAAAAACTAGTGCAGAGGAGTTCATCAGTTCTAAGGAGGCCTTTGTGCAAGAAAGGGGGGTCTACTAGCATCCGAAATGGATGCGAAACAACTACCGCAGGAGTTCCATGCTTCTTTTGGATCAAAAGAGGATGCGGTGGAGAAACTACGAAGAATCCATGATGAACAGCGAAGAACACCGATGAACTAGCAAACCCTAATGCGGATCTAAGGTGTGGAAAGGCAAAAACTTACGGATGCAAATCTGCTGCGGAGGGTCGCCGCCGTTCTCTGGACAAGTTTACGGTGATGCAGCGGCCAAGGTTGAGGACGACGGTGAGTGATGCGGCGGCAGAGTTCGAGCGACAGAGGGGTTGCGAGAGAAGGAAGAAGAAGAATGAGGAAGACCAGCCGTGCCTATTTATAAGGAGATAGGTGAACAGGCAGGTGCGAAAAACGAGGAAGGCTAAAATGATGATTATCCAGCTAATTAGACGCCTCGATTTTCGGAAGGCATTTAAGGTAAAGATCCGTTAAGATGACATCGTGGCTGGTTTCCAAATTTTCTGAAGGTGATGTCATGGCGGTTTATAAAGCTTTTACAAGCAGTGGAAGATGGTTTTCTTCTAAATGTTGAAGATTGACATGAACAAAGTTCAAATCAACCTGGGGCCTAATGTTGGGGATATGACTACCAGATATGACCCGCCCAGGAGGGGCTGGGTCAACCACAATGTCGGGTTACTTAAGTGAAGCCCGAAGAGTATACAAAGTGACGGTTTATGATAAGGTTTGTAGTAGGCCCAAGCCCAGAGGCGGCTTAAGGCCCGTAAGTATAAACCGCCATGTATGAATAAGACTTGTAAGATAAGGCATGTAAGAGTTGTCACCGAGCCGGACACGTTGTATGAGCCGGTCGGGACTCTATAGGCCGCAGGGCGTCAACCCATGTATATAAGGGGACGACCCGGCGGCGACTTAGGGCAAGAAACAACAGATCAAGAGCCAAGCTAGCGTATTTTGCTCCTTGGTCATCGAAACCTAACAATACCACATCAACTGGACTAGGATTTACCTTCACCGCAAGGGGCCGAACCAGTATAAACCTCGCGTGTCCTTTGTCCCGATTAACCCCTTTAAGCTTCCTAGTTGCGATGGCTCCATGACTAAGTCCTTTCACTAGGACATTTGTCGTGACAATTCCACGACAGGCATGGTTCGCAAGCATCAAGTGATTCCAAAAGTCCATCAGCATGGAGTTTCTTCATGCGCTTTACACCATTATGACCTAAATGGCAGTTTCTTCATGCGCTTCATACCGAGCATGGAGTTTCTATGCAACAATGAGCATAATCCTCAGATCATGGAGCTAGTATGCATCATTGCTACTAACATCTTTCAACATAGTTTTCTCTAGGAACATATCAAAAAATAAAATAGGGAGCTATACGCGAGCTATTGATCTACAACATAGACATGCAAAATACTATAAGGTACAAAGTTCATGATAAATTAAAGTTCAATTAATCATATTACTTAAGAACTCCCACTTAGATAGACATCCCTCTAATCATCTAAGTGATCACGTGATCCATATCAACTAAACCATGTCCGATCATCACGTGAGATGGAGTAGTTTTCTATGGTGAACATCACTATGTTGATCATATCTACTATATGATTCACGCTCGACCTTTGGTCTCAGTGTTCCGAGGCCATATCTGCATATTCTATGCTCGTCAAGTTTAACCTGAGTATTTTGCGTGTGCAAAACTAGCTTGCACCCGTTGTATGTGAACGTAGAGCTTATCACACCCGATCATCACTTGGTGTCTCGGCACGACGAACTATAGCAACAGTGCATACTCAGGGAGAACACTTATACCTTGAAATTTAGTGAGAGATCATCTTATAATGCTACCGCCGAACTAAGAAAAATAAGATGCATAAAGGATAAACATGACATGCAATCAAATATAAGTGATATGATATGGTCATCCTCATCTTGTGCCTTTGATCTCCATCTCCAAAGCACCGTCATGATCACCATCGTCACCGGCTTGACACCTTGATCTCCATCGTAGCATCGTTGTCATCTCGCCAACTATTGCTTCTACGACTATCGCTACCGCTTAGTGATAAAGGAAAGCAATTACATAGCGATTGCATTTCATACAATAAAGCGACAACCATATGGCTCCTGCCAGTTGCCGATAACTTTGTTACAAAACATGATCATTTCATACAATAAAATTTAGCATCATGTCTTGACCATATCACATCACAACATGCCCTACAAAAACAAGTTAGACGTCCTCTATTTTGTTGTTGCAAGTTTTACGTGGATGCTACGGGCTGAGCAAGAACCGTTCTTACCTACGCATCAAAAATCACAACGTGGTATAGTAATTGCTTTTTGATCTTCAGAAAGAACCCTGTTCATTGAATCCGATTCAACTAAAGTTGGAGAAACAGACACCCACTAGCCACCTGTGTGCGAAGCACGTCGGTAGAACCAGTCTTGCGTAAGCATATGCGTAATGTCGGTCTAAGCCGCTTCATCCAACAATACCATTGAATCAAGAATCAACTAGTGACGGCAAGCAATATGTATATACCCACGCACACAACTCCTTTGTGTTCTACTCGTGCATATAATATCTACGCATAGACCTGGCTCGAATGCCACTGTTGGGGAACGCAGTAATTTCAAAATTTTCCTACACACACACAAGATCCATCTAGATGATGCATAGCAACGAGAGGGGAGAGTGGTGTCCACGTACCCTCGTAGACCGTAAGCGGAAGCGTTATGACAATGCGGTTGATGTAGTTGTACGTCTTCATGATCCGACCGATCCTAGCACCAAAGGTACGGCACCTCCGCGATCTGCACACGTTCAGCTCGGTGACGTCCCACGAACTCTAGATCCAGCTGAGGTCGAGGGAGAGTTTCGTCAGCACGACGGCGTGATGACGGTAATGATGAAGTTACCGACATAGGTCTTCGCCTAAGCACTACAACGATATGACCGAGGTGGAAATCTGTGGAGGGGGCACCACACACGGCTAAACAATCAACTTGTGTGTCTATGGGGTGCCCCCCTCCCCTATATATAAAGGAGTGGAGGAGGGGAGGGCCGGCCCTCTCATGGCGCGCCCAAGGGGGGAGTGCTACTCCCGATGGGAGTAGGATTCCCCCTTCCCTAGGTAGAGTAGGAGAGGAAGGAAGGGGGAGAGAGAGGAAAGGAAAGGGGGCCGACCCCCACCCAATTCGGATTGGGCTTGGGGGGGCGCCCTCCACCTTGGCCGCCTCCTCCTCTCTCCCACTAAGGCCCAATAAGGCCCATACACTCCCCGGGGGGTTCCGGTAACCCCCCGGTACTCCGGTAAATGCCCGAACTTACCCGGAACCATTCCGATGTCCAAACATAGCCTTCCAATATATCGATCTTTATGTCTCGACCATTTAAAGACTCCTCATCATGTCTGTGATCATTTCCGAGACTCTGAACTACCTTCGGTACATCAAAACACATAAACTCATAATATCGATCGTCACCGAACGTTAAGCGTGCGGACCCTGGGGGGTTCGAGAACTATGTAGACATGACTGAGACTCACTTTCGGTCAATAACCAATAGCGGAACCTGGATGCTCATATTGGTTACTACATATTCTACGAAGATCTTTATCGGTCAAAACCGCATAACAACATACGTTGTTCCCTTTGTCACCGGTATGTTACTTGCCCGAGATTCGATCATCGGTATCTCAATACCTAGTTCAATCTCGTTACCGGAAAGTCTCTTTACTCATTTCGTAATGCATCATCCCGTAACTAACTCATTAGTCACATTGCTTGCAAGGCTTATAGTGATGTGCATTACCAAGAGGGCCCAGAGATACCTCTCCGATACACGGAGTGACAAATCCTAATCTCGATCTATGCCAACTCAACAAACACCATCGGAGACACTTGTAGAGCATCTTTATAGTCACCCAGTTACATTGTGATGTTTGATAGCACACTAAGTGTTCCTCCGGTATTCGGGAGTTGCATAATCTCATAGTCATAGCAACATGTATAAGTTACGAAGAAAGCAATAGCAACAAACTAAATGATCATCATGCTAAGCTAACAGATGGGTCAAGTCAATCACATCATTCTCTAATGATGTGATCCCGTTCATCAAATGACAACTCTTGTCCATGGCTAGGAAACCTAACCATCTTTGATTAACGAGCTACTCAAGTAGAGGCATACTAGTGACACTCTATTTGTCTATGTATTCACACATGTACTAAGTTTCCGGTTAATACAATTCTAGCATGAATAATAAACATTTATCATGATATAAGGAAATATAAATAACAACTTTATTATTGCCTCTAGGGCATATTTCCTTGACAAACATAGCCTTTCAATATATCGATCTTTATGTCTCGACCATTTCGAGACTCGTCGTCATGTCCGTGATCACATCCGGGACTCCGAACTACCTTCGGTACATCAAAACACATAAACTCATAATATCGATTATCATCGAACGTTAAGCGTGCGGACCCTACGGGTTCGAGAACTATGTAGACATGACCGGGACTCGTCTCTGGTCAATAACTAATAGCGGAACTTGGATGCTTGATATGTCTCCGTCGTATCTATAATTTTTGATTGTTCCATGCCAATATTATTCAACTTTCATATACTTTTTGGCAACGTTTTATATTATTTCTGGGACTAATATATTGATCCAGTGCCCAGTGCCAGTTCCTGTTTGTTGCATGTTTTATGTTTCGCAGAATATCCATACCAAACGGAATCCAAACGGGGTAAAAATGGACGGAGCTTATTTTTGGAATATTTGGAAAATTCCGGAAGAAAAATCCACGCGAGACGGTGCCCGAGGTGGTCATGAGGTAGGGGGGCGCGCCTGACCCCCCTGGGCGCGCCCCCTACCCTCGTGAGAAACCCGTAAGGCGGTTGACGCTCTTCTTTTGCCGCAAGAAAGCTAAATTTCAGGAAAAAAAATCACGATGAAGGTTTCAGGCCAATCGGAGTTATGGATCTCCATATATACACGAAATGGTGAAATAGAGCCAGAATAGAACACAGAAACAGAGAAAGACAGATCCAATCTCGAAGGGGCTCTCACCCCTCCCGTGCCATGGAGGCCATGGACTAGAGGGGAAACCCTTCTCCCATCTAGGGAGGAGGTCAAGGAAGAAGAAGGAGGGGGGCTCTCTCCCCCTCGCTTCCGGTGGCACCGGAGTGCCACCGGGAGCCATCATCATCACCGCGATCTACACCAACACCTCCGCCATCTCACCAACATCTCCATCACCTTCCCCCCCCCCCTATCTACAGCGGTCCACTCTCCCGCAACCCGCTGTACCCTCTACTTGAACATGGTGCTTTATGCTTCATATTATTATCCAATGATGTGTTGCCATCCTATGATGTCTGAGTAGATTTTCGTTGTCCCATCGGTGGTTGATGAATTGCTATGATTGATTTAATTCGCTTGTGGTTATGTTGCTGTCCTTTGGTGCCCATCATCTGATTGCGCGCGTGGATCACACCCTAGGGTTAGTTTGTATGTTGATAGGACTATGTATTGGAGGGCAAGAGTGACAGAAGCTTCAACCTAGCATAGAAATTGATGCATACGGGATTGAAGGGGGACCAATATATCTTAATGCTATGGTTGGGTTTTACCTTAATGAACATTAGTAGTTGCGGATGCTTGCTAATAGTTCCAATCATAAGTGCATAGAATTCCAAGTCAGGGATGACATGCTAGCAATAGCCTCTCCCACATAATACTTGCTATCGGTCTAGTAAAGTAGTCAATTGCTTAAGGGACAATTTCACAACTCCTACCACCACTTTTCCACACTCGCTATATTTACTTTATTGTTTCTTTATCTAAACAGCCCCTACTTTTTATTTACGTACTCTTTATTATCTTGCAAACCTATCCAACAACACCTACAAAGTACTGCTAGCTTCATACTTGTTCTAGGTAAAGCGAACGTCAAGCGTGCGTAGAGTTGTATCGGTGGTCGATAGAACTTGAGGGAATATGTGTTCTACCTTTAGCTCCTCATTGGGTTCGACACTCTTACTTATCGAAAACTGTTGTGATCCCCTATACTTGTGGTTTATCAAGACCTTTTTCTGGCGCCGTTGCCGGGGAGCAATTGCGTGGGATGAATATTCTCGTGTGTGCTTGTTTGCTTTATCACTAAGTAATTTTTATTTGCTTTTCTTAGTTGTTTTCTATCTTTAGTTATGGGTAGGAAACGCAAAATACCAAAAAAATAGTTGTACCTACTGAACCAATGGTTGAAGAACCAATCAAAATCTATCACACTGTTGAAGCTTATTACTTGGATCATCTTCGATCCCTTTGTGCTCGTGTCGAAACCCCAACTAGCTTAGTTGAGGGCAAATCTTTAGATGAGCATGCTTGTTATGTGCGACACCATATATCTGAAAAAGGGAAACTATTATGGGTTCAAATTCAATGTTTGCAATGCTATGCTTGGAATTTATGTGAAATATATGATTTTACTTGTTGCTCTGAAAACCCTAAGAAACACCTTCCCTACCAATGTGAGTTTATTGATAATGGAATCTTATCTTCATATGCCAAGGGTGTTTATAATTACTATGATGTTCAACAAATTGAAGAATTTGTTGCTTTTAAGGGTGCTTTTGAAATTGATTCTTTGATTGAAAAGTATGATGCTACTCTTCACAAATCTGAAAACTTTGCCATATTTAAATATTCCTATGATAATTATGCTTCTAATGCTTATGTTAAACCATATATTGAGTACTACCCCGCTGTCCAAGAAGAGACTAATATTTTGCAGGAGTCTATGGAAGAAGAAATTGATGAAACTGTGAGCTCATTGGATGAAAAAGATGAGGAGGAGAGCGAAGAACAAAAGGAGGAAGAGCGGATTAGCTACCCGTGCCCACCTTCTAATGAGAGTAACTCTTCAACTCATACATTGTCTAATTTCCCTTCGTGCTTACCGAAGGATGATTGCTATGATGACTGTTATGATCCTGTTGATTCTTTTGAAATATCCCTTTTTTATGATGCTTGCTATGCTTGTGGCCAAGATGCCAATATGAATTATGCTTATGGAGATGAAATTTCTATAGTTCCTTATGTTAAACATGAAATTGTTGCTATTGCACCCACACATGATAGTCCTATTATCTTTTTGAATTCTCCAAACTATACTATATCGGAGAAGTTTGCCCTTATTAAGGATTATATTGATGGGTTACCTTTTGCTGTTACACATGATGATTTTAATGAATATAATATGCATGTGCTTGCTGCTCCTACTTGCAATTATTATGAGAGAGGAACTATATCTCCACCTCTCTATGCTTCCCACATGATAAAATTGCAAGAAACTGTTTATACTATGCATTGGCCTTTACTAGGTGTGCATGAATTGTTCTTTTATGACATGCCGATGCATAGGAAGAGAGTTAGACTTCGTCATTGCTTGATATATGTTGCTTTGTGCTCACTACTAAATTACAAATCATTGTTAATTAAAATTGCCTTTGATATACCTTGGGATCCGGGTGGATTCACTACTTGAGCACTATATGCCTAGCTTAATGACTTTAAAGAAAGCGCTGCTAGGGAGACAACCTGGAAGTTTTAGAGAGTCATTTATTTCTGTTGAGTGCTTTCATATAGTTTAAAAACAACAAAAATAAAGAGGGGAACCCAAAACTTTTCAAAAAGGAAAGTAAAAGTGAGAAAGACAAGCACTGTTGAAGTGGAGAGCTCCTTGAACTTTGTTCATGCTCACGGCAACTTTGTGAATCTTGATTACAGAAACTTTTCAACAACAAAAATTATCCCCTTGTACAATTCCATTGTATTATAAAAATAATGTGCCAAGGTTTGCCTTTAGGATGTTTACATTTGCTTGATGGTTTGTACGGTGCAGGACAGAAACTTTGGCTGTAGTGCGCGATTTTACATGTTTAGCTGGAACGTCAAATGGTTCTGATTCTTTTTGCACTGTCTTTCTATACAAATTTTTTATGTTTACTAATTTTGGAAGAATTTTTCAAGTATCAGAAGTATGGTGAATGTTCATATTGCTACAGACTTTTCTGTTTTAGACAGATTCTGTTTTTGATGCATAGTTTGCTTGTTTGGATGAAACTATCAATTTATATCAGTGGATTAAGCCATGAAAAGTTATACTACAGTAGACACAATGCAAAAACAAAATATGAATTGGTTTGCAACAGTACTTATAGTGGTGATTTGCTTTATTATACTAACGGATCTTACCGAGTTTTCTGTTGAAGTTTTGAGTGGATGAAGTGTTCGATGATCGAGAAGGTCTCGATGTGAGAAGAAGGAAGAGAGTCAAGAGCTCAAGCTTGGGGATGCCCGAGGCACCCCAAGTAAATATTCAAGGAGACTCAAGCGTCTAAGCTTGGGGATGTTGGGGAGGCATCCCCTCTTTCTTCAACAAGTATCGGTATGTTTTCGGATTCGTTTCGTTCATGCGATATGTGCAATCTTGGAGCGTCTTTTGCATTTAGTTTTCATTTTTCTTTTATGCACCATGCTGGTATGAGATAGTCCTTGGTTGATTTATAGAATGCTCTTTGTACTTCACTTATATCTTTTGAGTATGGCTTTATAGAATGCTTCATGTGCTTCACTTATATCATTTGAAGTTTGGATTGCCTGTTTCTCTTTACATAGAAAACCGCCATTTGTAGAATGCTCTTTTGCTTCACTTAAATTTGTTAGAGCACGGGCATATCTTTTGTAGAAAGAATTGAACTCTCTTACTTCACTTATATCTATTTAGAGAGATGACGGGAATTGGTCATTCATATGGTTAGTCATAAAATCCTACATAAAACTTGTAGATCACTAAATATGATATGTTTGATTCCTTGCAATAGTTTTGCGATATAAAGATGGTGATATTAGAGTCATGCTAGTGGGTATTTGTGGATTGTAGAAATACTTGTGTTGAGGTTTGTGGTTCCCGTAGCATGCATGTATGGTGAACCGTTATGTGATGAAGTCGGAGCATGATGTATTTATTGATTGTCTTCCTTATGAGTGGCGGTCGGGGACGAGCGATGGTCTTTTCCTACCAATCTACCCCCCTAGGAGCATGCGCGTAGTACTTTGTTTCGATGACTAATAGATTTTTGCAATAAGTATGTGAGTTCTTTATGACTAATGTTGAGTCCATGGATTATACGCACTCTCGCCCTTCCACCATTGCTAGCCTCTCTAGTACCGTGCAACTTTCGCCGGTACCATAAACCCACCATATACCTTCCTCAAAACAGCCACCATACCTACATATCATGGCATTTCCATAACCATTCCGAGATATTGCCATGCAACTTCCATCATCATCATATACATGACTTGAGCATTCATTGTCATATTGCTTTGCATGATCGTAAGATAGCTAGCATGATGTTTTCATGGCTTGTCCGTTTTTTGATGTCATTGCTATGCTAGATCATTGCACATCCCGGTACACCGCCGGAGGCATTCATATAGAGTCATATCTTTGTTCTAGATATTGAGTTGTAAGTAAATAAAAGTGTGATGATCATCATTATTAGAGCATTGCCCCGGTGAGGAAAGGATGATGGAGACTATGATTCCCCCATAAGTCGGGATGAGACTCCGGACTTACAAAAAAATAAAAGAGGCCAAAGAAGCCCAAATAAAAAAAAGAGGCCAAAGAGGCCCACCAAAAACAAAAAAAACAAAAAAAACAAAAAAATGAGAGAAAAAGAGAGAAGGGGCAGTGCTACTATCCTTTTTCCACACTTGTGCTTCAAAGTAGCACCATGTTCTTCATATAGAGAGTCTCTTGAGTTATCACTTTCATATACTAGTGGGAATTTTCATTATAGAACTTGGCTTGTATATTCCGATGATGGGCTTCCTCAAATGCCCGAGGTCTTCGTGAGCAAGCGAGTTAGCATTCCACATCAAAAATTATCTTTTTATCATTTACCTACTCGAGGACGAGTAGGAATTAAGCTTGGGGATGCTGATACGTCTCCGTCGTATCTATAATTTTTGATTGTTCCATGCCAATATTATTAAACTTTCATATACTTTTTGGCAACTTTTTTATATTATTTTTGGGACTAACATATTGATCCAGTGCCCAGTGCCAGTTCCTGTTTGTTGCATGTTTTATGTTTCGCAGAATATCCATACCAAACGAAATCCAAATGGGATAAAAACGGACGGAGCTTGTTTTTGGAATATTTGGAAAATTCCAGAAGAAAAATCCACGCGAGACGGTGCCCGAGATGGTCACGAGGTAGGGGGCGCGCCTGACCCCCCCCCCCCCCGGGCACGCCCCCTACCCTCGTGAGCCACCTGTAAGGCGGTTGACGCTCTTCTTTTGCCGCAAGAAAGCTAAATTTCGGGAAAAAATCACGGTGAAGGTTTCAAGCCAATCGGAGTTACGGATCTCCATATATACACGAAACGGTGAAACAGAGCCAGAATAGAACGCAGAAACATAGAGAGACAGAGAGACAGATCCAATCTCGGAGGGGCTCTCGCCCCTCCCATGCCATGGAGGCTATGGACCAGAGGGGAAACCCTTCTCCCATCTAGGGAGGAGGTCAAGGAAGAAGAAGAAGAAGGAGGGGGCTCTCTCCCCCTCGCTTCCGGTGGCACGGGAGTGCCACCGGGGGCCATCATCATCACCGCGATCTACACCAACACCTCCGCCATCTTCACCAACATCTCCATCACCTTCCCCCCTCTATCTACACCGGACCACTCTCCCGCAACCCGCTGTACCCTCTACTTGAACATGGTGATTTATGCTTCATATTATTATCCAATGATGTGTTGCCATCCTATGATGTCTGAGTATATTTTCATTGTCCTATCGGTGGTTGGTGAATTGCTATGATTGATTTAATTCGCTTGTGGTTATGTTGCTGTCCTTTGGTGCACATCATATGATTGTGCGCGTGGATCACACCCTAGGGTTAGTTTGTATGTTGATAGGACTATGTATTGGAGGGCAAGAGTGATAGAAGCTTCAACCTAGCATAGAAATTGATGCATACGGGATTGAAGGAGGACCAATATATCTTAATGCTATGGTTGGGTTTTACCTTAATGAACATTAGTAGTTGCGGATGCTTGCTAATAGTTCCAATCATAAGTGCATAGAATTCCAAGTCAGGGATGACATGCTAGCAGTGGCCTCTCCCACATAATACTTGCTATCGATCTAGTAAAGTAGTCAATTGCTTAAGGAACAATTTCACAACTCCTACCACCACTTTTCCACACTCGCTATATTTACTTTATCGTTTCTTTATCTAAACAGCCCCTACTTTTTATTTACGTACTCTTTATTATCTTGCAAGCCTATCCAACAACACCTACAAAGTACTTCTAACTTCATACTTGTTCTAGGTAAAGCGAACGTCAAGCGTGCGTAGAGTTGTATCGGTGGTCGATAGAACTTGAGGGAATATTTGTTCTACCTTTAGCTCCTCGTTGGGTTCGACACTCTTACTTATCAAAAACTGTTGCGATCCCCTATACTTGTGGGTTATCAATGCTCATATTGGCTCCTACATTCTACGAAGATCTTTATCGGTCAAAACCGCATAACAGTATACGTTGTTCCCTTTGTCATCGGTATGTTACTTGCCCGAGATTCGATCGTCGGTATCTCAATACCTAGTTCAATCTCGTTACCGGCAAGTCCCATTACTCGTTCTGTAATGCAACATCTCGTAACTAACTCATTAGTCACATTGCTTGCAAGGCCTATAGTGATGTGCATTACCGAGAGGGCCCAGAGATACCTCTCCGATACACGGAGTGACAAATCCTAATCTCGATCTATGCCAACTCAACAAACACTATTGGAGACACCTGTAGAGCATCTTTATAGTCACACAGTTATGTTGTGACGTTTGATAGCACACTAAGTGTTCCTCCGGTATTCGGGAGTTGCATAATCTCATAGTCATAGGGACATGTATAAGTTATGAAGAAAGCAATAGCAACAAACTAAACGATCATCGTGCTAAGCTAACGGATGGGTCAAGTCAATCACATCATTCTCTAATGATGTGATCCCGTTCATCAAATGACAACTCATGTCTATGGTTAGGAAACTTAACCATCTTTGATTAACGAGCTAGTCAAGTAGAGGCATACTAGTTACATTCTATTTGTCTATGTATTCACACATGTACTAAGTTTTCGGTTAATACAATTCTAGCATGAATAATAAACATTTATCATGATATAAGGAAATATAAATAACAACTTTATTATTGCCTCTAGGGCATATTTCCTTCATCCTTACCATCAAGATCCTCACTAAAGATAGTTCCAAGGTCATCAGTGTGTGACTTTTTCAGCATAGAGGTTGTGGCTAAGTGTGGCTAGCACGAAGCGCTTTCCATGATCCAAGAGTAGTTATCCCTATTTTTGTTAGACTGTCTATGCTATGCTAGTATGCCTACAACTGTATGCTTGTGTATGTCTATGTGCATGCCAATGTGTCATTGTTATGACTGTATGTGTTTTTTTTTCAAAGAACACGCAAGAGCATCGTGTGCCTTTTGTATTAAGATAGAGTTGCATAAGAATGTTACATGAGTGCCAATAAAAGCATACGACCGTAGGCTTACAAGAGACTTAACTTACACCTCTAGCATGCTTACCGACTCTTGCGAGCATCCACGGAGCAAACTCATCTTTAATGTGCTAGATAACAACGAAGCGCATCGCCTGTATGTACATGTTGATGTGGTTATGGGTATGTTTGTTAATGTGGTTATGCATATGATTGTTAGTATATTTGTATTTGTGCTTATTCATAGTCATGGTGCTTTACGAGTCATTAATAAAACATATTGCTCATACCTTGGCACCTTGCTTAACTTTTTTGGTTACAATTCCTCATAGAAAAAACCTTTTTGGTTATAATTGGCCTTTGCGCCAAAGGCATAATTGGTCCTCTAGTTTTTTTAACCTTACTTCGCCAGGGGGGCTGTCTCAACTTCTTTGTAATTAATTCGGACTTAGGAATCCTTTGTATATGCCTTTCCTTGATGAAAACACCACCGCACCTAGGGTTGTCTATCGTCACTACTTAATATACAACCAGTTAATCTACTGCATGAATGAAAGTTTCTAGAACTAGCAGAGATGGGTCTCCATGTTTACTTGCAAGTTAAGTTACTACTGTATGCATGCACGTTAGACCAAGACACCTCCAAGAAGCAAAAACTAAGTGGTAATGTTACCCAACGAAGCTGGGAGAGGGGTGGCAAGCAAACGCCATTTGATGGCAATTTTAATTGTGAGCAAAGATCAAACGACAGCAATTTTAAAATTAAAACTGCCTTCTCTGAAGAAACTGCCACGTTGCTTCGAAGAGATTGTCATTCCCTCGTAACCAAAAAAAATGTCACCTAAAACATTTGCGGCTGATAATTTCTTGTGGAGTTCGCTCGTCCTAATTTATTTGGCGTCCCACATCGTACCCTATATAATATACTCCTCTTGCATCCCTTTAAAATCAATTTGTATATTACTGCATGTTGCTTTCACCTTTAATTCGTTGACATGCATGAGAATCCCCTCGAACGTTCCATGGTGTTCATTACAAGAGTTTGTGACAGTGCCAACATATTGATTCGTCGTTGTTTCCTCCGACGGGCGAATAGACGCGGACGCCGCTCTTGTGTCGTCTATGTATGTATACATACGTGGTTAATTAACTTATTCACATTGTCCCCCCATCAATCACCTGACCACTAATAAGCTACTATCTATATATTTGGTAACAACAAGAGCTAGCTAGTGTAACAGGGAGAGGACCCCATATGTACGGTCCGTGTATGGAAACACTAATCAGCTCCAAGTCCAGCAATGGCCGCCTCAACTAACCGAGCCAGTACCAGCGCGGATCGGCACCTGCATGCATGGTACGAGCTGGAGCCAAAAACCATCGGCGGGGGCGCCTACGCTGACGTGTATCCGGCCAGGCACCGCCTCACCGGCCGCGACGTCGCCGTCAAGATATTTCATGCTAATCTTGCGGTGGAAGAAGGAGCAGAGAGGGAGATCCGGATCATGAGGCTGCTGCGCCACCACCCTCACGTCATTCGCTTCTACGAGGCCGCCGTTGTCGTTGCCAACGGCGGCAATCAGGCGTGCATCGTGATGGAGCTGGCAGAGTCGGGGGAGCTCTACAAGGAACTCTGCGACCAGGTCATCTCCGGCCACCACGGGCTGGACGAGGCCGAGGTTCGCCGCATGTTCATGCAATTAGTATCTGGCGTGGCCTACTGCCACCGGAACATGGTGGTGCACCACGACCTCAAGCTGGAGAACGTCCTGCTCGATGCCGGCAAGAACGTGAAGCTGGCGGATTTCGGGTTCAGCGACTTCTTCGGGCCCGTCCAGAAACCGGGGGCGGACTGCGGGAGCCTGCTCTACGCGGCCCCCGAGGTGTGCGCCGACCGGACAGATACGAGTACGACAAGGCATCTTGGTCCGGAGGTGGACATGTGGAGCTGCGGGGTCATCCTCTTTGCCATGCTCTGTGGCTACCTTCCCTTCGATGGCCCCGATGAGCCCGCTATCAAGAGGAAAATCACCGTGAGTGTCTACTACTAGTCTACTACTTCTACGGAGGGAGTACTGTTTTTCTGCTTGGAAATTCATCATCTATAATATCAGTTTTGTTGATTGATTCATCTTACTCTCTGGGGGATTTGTAGAGTGGTAGGGTGAGGATCCCGCATGGTATATCGGCAGGGCCGAGGGCGCTCATCTCAGGCATGCTTCAAGTTTGCCCCGAGAGGCGAATGAGCATCGACGAGGTGCGTCAACACCCATGGCTCCAACACTCCATCCCTCGCTACCTCGCGATGCCGCCTCATCTACATGCTGCCAGCCAAATCTTCAAGGCAAATCATGTCACCCATAGCTTAATTAATCACCCCCTCCCCCAATCCCTATCTAGCCCTTGCTACATATCAGAATACTGAATTTGTTTGTGTCTTGTCTTACACCAGATTTGTGTCCAAACTGTAGAACAGGTTGTCACGATGATGGTCGGGTTGGACAATAATAACCTTGTTGAGTTCCTGCACAGAGGAGTCGAAAACCAAGTATAGTATCGATCATGTGGTGACACATTTCTCTCTAGATTAGCTAGATATTGTTGTTTTTCTCTCTAGACTAGCTAGACGATATTGCTTTTATTTCCTCTCGGAAATACCTGTCTAACTGATGTTTTCCATGGTAGACGACAGTTGCATACTATTTGATGTTGGACAATCGGTTTGACGCACCTGCTCGTTACATGTGGTTACTGCACGATCCACCAACGGTACATCAATACAACTACACGTATAGTTATTTCATTCAGCGACTACATTAGCAACCTAAATCTAAATGCATCTTTTATACCCGACATTTGCAGGCGAACATCGTATCGGTTGATCTTGCTAACACAGAATTCGATAGCATCCCAAACGAGGTTGTTTCTAGAACTGCAACGGAAGAATCATTAAATTAGTGGGAGATTTGAGGTGAACACTCCACAAGTAACAAGGTTCCAAAACTTCTTTTACCGTGGGATCAATATATAGGATATCGCCCTTGGCAAAATTGTAATAGGCTGACATGTTCCAGGAGTACCCTTCAAGACGATGGTGATGTCGTGTACAACACGAAGTGGCAGCTGGCAACTGATTGATAACACCCTTCCTAAGTGTAGGCTTAATCTTTCTACTATCATCACTACTTATGATTACATGAAAACATATTGTACTCAATTCATAAAAAATGTGTACGCTCCAATGTCATGTTATGTTTGTTTTAGTTTGTCTAGATGCTGAGGTGATGAGGAGAAACTTCACTACTGGCTATAATGAAGTTGACTGCTAGAGAGTAGAAACTGGTGTAAGTTACTAAATATGTGGATTATGTGTGTCACAAGCCACAACCAAATTCCAAAAGGCTTAGTCACAACCATATTGGGTCGGAGACGCACATGCAGTGTAGCTACTACTTGCACCTTCTTTGCTTAATTAGTTCGTGCAAAACAATTAACTAATATGTTTATATATGATGGATCTCTAGTGTCATTTT
Source organism: Triticum dicoccoides (assembly GCF_002162155.2). Taxonomy (NCBI): domain Eukaryota; kingdom Viridiplantae; phylum Streptophyta; class Magnoliopsida; order Poales; family Poaceae; genus Triticum; species Triticum dicoccoides. The sequence goes on from NC_041380.1 coordinate 437,552,531, forward strand.
GAGAAAATGGTACACTACAGGAAACAATGAATATGCCGACGGCAAAAGGTATGCCGACGGCTTTTTATCGGGGCCGCTGGCATACCACGAGCTAAGTCGATGGCAAACAGAAAACCATCGGCAAATCCAGACCGTCGGCAAAGCTCTAGATTTGCCGACGGTGACTGTTGGCAAATCACCCATATAAGCCGACGATGGCCGTCGGCAAACCTTAGCTATCGGCAAAGAACCAATGTACACCGACAGTGGACGTTGGCATACAACCCATTGGCTGACGGAAGGTTGTCGTCGTTACAGCTATGCCAACGGCTCTGACAGGCGGACGTCGGCAGAGAATTTTAAAAAAATATTTTATGTTCTTTAAAAAGGTTGAATTTGAGGGTCTGAAATTTGAGTTAGCTAAACTAAAACATATGCAGATTATATATCAATTTGGGGTAGAATTTTTCATAGAGTATGAATATATGCTTTGTTTTTGTTTTGAAAACGTTTAAAATGTGACCTCGTGTATTTTTGCAAATAGGTCCTTATACTTAGTAAAAAAACACAACTAATTCATACTTGCATCGATTTTAACAAACTTCATATGTTTTTGGATCAGAATCTGGAAAGGATTCTGTTGGTATACTATGTTTTGAAATTTTAACAGACTAGAATCATGTTTATTTCAAAATTTCCCGATAACACCCTCTTGTTTTGATTTGTTTGTATGTTTTTCATTCCTTGGCCAAATGAGCCAAAGTTTATATCTATTTGCATCAGAAAGTTTCAAGGATTTCAAAAATCATGTGTTTAGTATGAAATATTTAATTATAACTTTGTTTTGCTACAAAAGAGAAACCCAAAGGGGGTAGCTTTCCCGGTCACACTTGCTAGGGTTAGGCCGCTCGGGTATCTTCATAGGGTAGCAATGCCACCAAAACTTGCATTGGGTCCTCATACATGTATAGAAGTGTGGTGGGAGTTTCAAATACCCGACACAGCTCCATAGTGTGACCCCCTTCACGAACAGCACTACTGCCAGCACTTAGAGCGAGAAACTACCATGGATGGTAGCCGGAATGGAATCTTGTGATAGATTGGTCTCAAAATTTGTTTTAAAATGTTCCTATGCGATAACCTAGCACAATTAAATAGAAAAGTCCATTGGTCAAAGGTCGTTCTCGAAAATCAAATGGGTAGCTTTCCTGGTCAAACTGGCCAGGGTTAGGCCGCTCGGGGGTCTACGGAGGGTAGCAATCCCACCAAACTTTGAATTTTGTCCTATTACATGTCTAAGAGTGTGATGGGAGGTTCAAACACCCAACACAAAGCTCCCAGAGTGTGACCCCCTTCACGGACGACACTACCACCAACACTCGGGAAACTGCCACGTGGTAGCCCGGAGGGAATCTTTTGATAATTTGCGCTCAAAATTTGTTTTAAAATGTTCCTATGAGCTAACATAGCACAACCAGTTAGAAAAGTCCATTGGTCTAACGTCGTTCGTCGAAAGTCAAAGTGGGTAGCTTTGCCTATCAAACTAGCTAGGGTTAGGCCGCTCGAGGGGCTTCGAAGGGTAGCAATCAGGTTTGAGGTGCATAAATGACCATACTATTTACACTGAAGTTACTGGGGTATGTTACCAGAATTTCTTTCCTATGGGTGAAAAGTTATCAATGTGTTTGTATGTAAGTTATCGGGTGGTAGTGCGTGAATTATCATGTTATTTCACATAAGTTATCGGGGTATGTTTCAACAACTTTTGTCGCCCATGGTGAAAAGTTATCAATGTGTTTATATATGAATTATCAGGTTTGCAGTGCATAAACCACCATGCTATTTAGACAAAAAAGTTATTGGTGTATGTTTCAACAACCTTTTCCCCATAGGTGAAAAGTTATCAATGTGTTTGTATGTACGTTATCAGGTCTGCAATGCATTAATTACCATGGTATTAAGACATAAGTTACTGGGAAATGTTTCAATAACTTTTTTCTTCCTCAGGTGAAAGTTACCAAGGTGTTTGTACATAATTTATCTGGTTTGTGGCGTGTAAATTATCATGTTATTTATATTCAAAAACTACCCGTCCCCTCAAAATTACCATGTTGCTTGTACGTGAGTTATTAGGTCAACGGTTCGTAAATTATCATTCTATTATACAGAAAATTATTGAGGTATGTTTGAATGAAGTCTGGAACAGACGAAGATGGTCAACTAATGGATTTCCTTTGAACTTGATAAGAACCATGTAGTGGGGAAGTTGGCAAGTGAACTAAGATCTCAGTATTTAAGTTTTGAGTTCAATTCCTGGCTTTAGCATGACTTTTGGGGCTATAAAACTGCAGATGAACTATGGGTCCACATCAAGTATGGAAACTGCTAATGTGAAGGGAAAAATCATGATCAACGCTCACATGCCCTATGTCCACGTGCAAATTTGGATCACACAAAATCATGGTCGAGTTAAATCAGGAGAGAGGGAAATGCCAAAAAGATCGTGTGAAACCGAAGCCAGAAAATCAAGAAAGAGGGTAGGCGAGTGCGCCCCGCACGATCAGGATCAAACGATGAACGAGTCATTTGGTTATGTTGTAAAAACACAGTAGTTCGCTAGATACATTTGTCGATAAGAGTGTTCCAAGGTTCAAAGAGTATCTTAATTGATTCCAAATGAGTGACACACTCATCGCAAAATCAATGTTTCCTATGAAACCGACAACCCGTTGAAGCTAGCCAAGACTCGCAATGCGGGCCGTCCCCACAGCAGTCATCCCTATTCCTCCATTGGCCATCATAATATTACTAACCAGATTCCATACTAGCCCGTAGCTATACCTCGCTTCACATGAGACAGAAGGAGCGCTCGCTTGCAGCACCTGCGCTAATGGGCTGGCCCAGCGTGCATTAATCGACATTTTTTCTTGTCTCTATCGCAATATTTTTTTGTTTTCCGATTTATGTTTTTTACTTTTTTATATTTGGAAATATTCTAAATATATAGAATACAAAAATCACTTTACATAAAATAATACAAAATGTATAAAAATGTTTCTAATGTATAAGAAAATTCATACAACGTGTATGAAAAAATGTTAATCGAGCATTTAAAAAAAACTAATTAAGAATTTGAAAAACTTAATCAAGCATTTCAAAATGTTAAATGTGTATAGAAAAAAAGTTCCCCATGTATACAAATGGAAAGAATATTGTTCATGTATTTAAAAATGTTAAATATGCATAAAATTCTTAATATGTATTTAGAAAAACTAAACATGTAAAAATAAAATTATTATAATATTTTTGAACATGTTTTAATGGCAATAAACATTTATTTACACACAATACACATTTTTTTTATATTGGAAACTTTTTATGTACATGTTAAAGTTTTAAATACTAAATTAACTTTTTTAAAATATATATCTTTATTTCTACTTTTACTTAATGTACAATCTGCACTTTGTATACTTTATCAACATTTTTATATACACTTTTAAATACATGATAAACATTTTTATATACACTTTTAAATACAAGATAAAAACAAAGTATAATGAAGAAAAAAAGAAAAAACTAAGAAAACCATGGAAGAAATAAAAATTTAGAGGAAAAAACAAAAGAAAACGAAAAAGTAATAAAAAGATGAAAAAAGCAGCGATAAGAAATGAATGAAGGAACAAACTACCGAGAAAACATGATATACGGGCCGACATTCGCGCCGCATGGCGGGAAAGCTTTAGGCGAGGGGACCTATCATCTCTATAAGCGAGATATAGCTGCCGGATCATGGAGCCCAACTCCTATCTGGCGCCCTCAGCGTCGGTTATAATGTATTCCACAAACCGAACAC